>NC_135336.1:69697038-70011181 GCF_023851605.1 Tamandua tetradactyla | reverse complement strand
AATTTTATAGTATAATTTACCAAAAATATCTGGTCTACGAGTTTGCTAAGACTGCAGTTTGGTATATAAAATGAGAAAAAATATGTCCTAAAAAAGGTTTTCTTCTAACTTGGTTTTAGATGAAACACCAGAAACAATGTGGTATTTGGAAGGTTGTTTAAATCACCTTTGGTCCTTGGAATCTTGACCTTTGTCTACATGAAGCTATACTAACAAATGTAAACCCATTATTTCCTAAATGACGACATTCAGTTGTTTTCTCCTTATGTATATGATGTTATCAAAATACTCAGTGAGTTTTGCAAAGTACCTATGCGGTAGTTATGCAAAATGTAATTTGGATTGATTTCACAATCTACAGAGAATCTGCACAATCCCTAAACATGCTAGATAATAATTAAGTGTGTCCCTCTAAACATGCACACGTTTTAATAGTATCTATGCTTTTCTAGGTATTTCCCTCCCTGGTAATGATAGGAAGATTATAAATACTCTCTAGTATCTATAGAATGTCGTTCCTCAACCTTTTTTATTATTTTCTTAAAGAACTTTTCCAACATTTTTTTCTAATTTGCTTCCTCCATGAAATTTTAGTATTACAGATACACTGTGTTTATGTAACTGAAATTATATCTGTGTTTTATAACTAAAAATAGTCTTTTTTTTATCCCCTCCATTGAGAATCTATGCTGTAACAGTAGTAGGATGCCAACCAGTTTTAGGAAACTCAATACTCGTGCATAGGAATTACCTCTCCTAAACTCCACCTGAGAATATTTCAATAATTATTTTGTTAAAAGGAATATCGTTTTCTTTGTCCATTTCTGAAAAAAGTGTGCAGTTGGAAATAAACAAAACTAAGTTAGGTCCTTCCTCTCTAAACCCAAGAGCTTAGAATTTGGTTCTTACAACCAGCATACTTAGGGTTAACCTTTGTTTCATGAGTGAAAGATCATCTAAATCTATTGAAAGGGCTGTGCTAATAGATGAAACTTGTCTGTCTTTTCAACTCCAGTACCTCCTGTAGACTCTCAGCAGGTTAATGGTAATAATGGGTACCCTACATTCAACCTCATTGCAAGTCTCCTTAGCTTGCCAAAGCTACTATAACAATATCAGACTGGTTGGTTTAGACCTCAGGAATTTATCGCCTCATAGTTTGGAGCCTAGAAGTCCAAAATCTAGGTGTCAGCAATTTATGCCTTCTCCAAATCTATAGATTTGTGGTGGTGGCTTGCTGGTAATCAGTCCCTGTCTCTAGGTCACAGAGCAATCTGTCATTTTTCTGCCTCCTTTTGTGACTTGTACTTTTGTGTTCAAATTTCCTTTGTTTATAAAGAACACAAATCACAGGTGTTTGAGGCTCACCTGGATTCAGTTTAGCCTCATTTTAATATGATTTCAGAAAATCCCCTTTGCAAATGAGTTCACACTCACAGGATAAGGGTGGACCTAATTCAATCCCCAACATCATCCTAAAACCACTGTTCCTGATATCTCCCTCACACCTAAAAATAGATACATGTTCAGGAGTTGTATCCTGAGTGGAGGAATACGTTTTATTAGGAAAAGAATACAATGCAAAGATACATATACTAATTTTTTAAATCAGGCTAATTTATGCAAGATGTTGATACATGAATGATTAGAATTATAAATTGTTATTATATCTGTTAAGTGCTTACTTGAAGCCAAGCAGAGTGCTATGACTTTACATAGATGTTCTAACTTAGGTTTGCAATGAACCTGTGAGGTAGGTATTGTTATTTTCCTTTATAGATAAGTAAAATAAAATGTAAACTGCATTTTAAATGACAGTTTTAGCCAATAATTCCATTGGTGGTTATAAAAATAACAATTGGTTAATTTGCATTTTACCTTTTTATGGTGTTTTTCTATCCTTCTGGTATATAATATTAGCAATAAATGTAAAAACAAAATAGCCACCAGGACTAAAAAATGGATACAAGAAACATGACTTAAACCCATTCTGAACTTTAAAATTGGCTCGTGGACCTAAAAACTCTCATCATAACTGTGATAACAGCTGCCATTAGTTTATTACTAAATAACCATCACTGTCTCAGCTACCATCACAAACATCTATTTCCAAAACTTTTAATCATTCCAAATAGAAACTGTACCCATTAAGCAATACATGTCATACCTCCTAAGAACCACTAATCTAATTTCTGTCTCTGTGAATTTTAGTCTTGATATTTCATATAAGAGAAATATATATATATATATATATATATAATACCATATTTTCACATATATATGTAATATATTTTCTTTACTTCTCTGTTGATGGACACTTGAATTGTTTCAATATTTTGGCTTTTGTGAATAATGCTACTATGCTATGAGCGTTGGTGTAAAAACATCTGTTTGGAAATGCTGGGTCATACGGTAATTCATAACTTTTTGAGGAACTGCCAAACGACTTTTTTTAAGCACTTTTATTTCACTGAAGAAAATGCAAAGGATCACAAATTCTACTGTATTCCCTAGACTCTAATATTTTTTTAGTGGTACTCTTGATTTTTTTGTTGATGTGAGATGTGTAAGAATAATTAATAGAACTCGAAGAAAAATGAAAATGTCTTAAGCATATATGTAATTATGACAATATAAAGAGAGTGGAATGCTCTATTTAGTTTTTAGATACTCAAATTTTCAGGCCGTTATGGATTTTCTGAATATAATTACTCTTAATAACAAACTTAACTCTTTTGGGTTTAATAGAATGTACCCTTTTATTTGAAAGTTTTTGGTCACTTACTGGTGGCATTGCTTGTACAGGAAACATTATGCAAATGGCTCACAATGAAGGCTGTGGGTTTAGTTAAGCTTGAGAAAAAGTTTGTAATTAGCAAATTAGCATTTGAAAAAGATATTTTCAATATGCATAGTAGAAAATTCTGTTTAACTTGTTGGGTGTGTTCATAATCATTATTTCAGAATTCACGCATATACACCTTTTAACATGCAAATATGTGAAACCTTCATCGTTTTATAGTCCAGATCTGGCTACTTTTTTTCATTTAAGTTACTGAAATTACATTTAAAATATCATGAATATGCATCATAATGTGTGGAACTTTCTTTACTCCTCTTTTTGATATAGTATTAGTATTTTTTTAAATATTAAGAACACAAAATTAAATGCTTTCTATTATGCCTTCAATGGGGACAAAATTAACTACATTAAAGACATCTTGACATCTGCCCCTTTGTACCCAGCATAAGATTTACAGTTATATTGATTTTTGTGCATTAAATTGTACTGTTGGGTGGTTGTTTGGATTTTGATTTGCCACTGACACATATACACACACACACGTGTGTGTGGGAAAAAGATTGTGCAATTATTAATGGAATGTGGAAAGAAAACTCAGTGATTACTGGGTTTTATTTTATTTTTATAACTATTTCCTATATAGTTTATATTCTTAGCTTGTTGAAGAGAATATGCTGATTTTTTTTTTTTTTTACCTATCTCAAGTAGGTAATTATCATCTTGAGTCTTTGGCATTGAGGGCTGCTTTCTAATAAAAAGCATCTGTGTCACTTACTGTTCCTCAGAACCTCCTTTCTTCATTCTCGTTTTATCATTATTTCTTTTGTTGCCCATAAATGCAAAATCATTAAACTTTTCCCTGCCACCACTCAAATATATAAAGACAGACAACCATTCTGCTATGAAGCCTTAGTCAACTTGGCTAGGCCACAGTAGATAGTATCTGTAGTTACTTTATTATGTTCCCTATAGAATCATTGTATAACCAGTTATAGCTAAGTTGAATCTATAGTTGATAAATATGTGAATACTTTGTATTACCAGTTAGAGAAGATAAATCATGTCTTCTATTGGTATGGTCAACTGCATAGAAGCTAATAGTTAACTGTGTACAAAAGTTTCATTTTATGCATTGGCTTGGCGTGGCTTACTGAAAGGATGGGTTACCCTCTCTAATGAACTCTTAATTTATATCTCACCCTGAAACCAGAAGGAATGGAAAGACCTATAAACACACAAGATGAGTGAAATATTTTTTTCCAAGATAGTTTGATCATAACCCTATTCTAGAAAATAAAATAATTAATCTCATGAACACCCCACAACCTGATGATTCCATGCATTTTAATCAAAGCAGATTATTTCACTTTGCTTTGTATTGTTGTAAATCTTTTGTAATATTTGATATTTATCTTTAACTTGAGAAAATCACTGGGGTTCTTCTTCTGGTCAGTGTCTTCACCTTCATTTTCAGTCAGTTAGGCTCTCTTTTAGGCACTACAGGCAAAATCCAAAATCTAGGTTAGAAAATCAAAGTCACTAAGAAGGAAAAAGGAGTACTTAACACTGGATCCAAGGATTAGGTCACTGACAGCTGAGATGAGTGGGAACAAAGGCATGGGAAGTTTTCCAAGCATAGGGAATAGAATATGTGAAAATATGGCAGTATGAAGAAAGAAGTGTCCCTGGAGAAGTCAAGTAAAATAGTAACCCAGCTATATCAGCAGGTGTTAGATTGGGAAGGGCCCATGGTCTATGCTGACTTTGCAAACTTTTAGAAAAAACAATTCTTCACTGGATGTATGCCTAGCCCTAAATCAAGATGCTTGCACTTGTTCATTTTCCTATATGTATGACCTCAGTGGATGGTGGATCAGTGCAAACTTCCACTCTGTGACTTTAATTGCCCAGATTAGATTGTTGTTCAGTTTTATTTCCTGAACAGTTTTTAGTCTTCCTTTCTTCTATCAAACTCCAGACTTTGACTTTAAAAAATATGTATCATGAATTTTAAAAAAACAAAGAGTGAATTATTTTCTTATAGACAGTTTTAGGATATAGTTTTTCTAACTTCAATATAGCAGATTTACATTTAGATAATCACTTTTTAATCCCTTATATTAAGATTTTACTCTGCATTAAATATAAGTAAAAATAAAGAAAAATGTACTAGAAATATCCTCCAGAGTTCATGTATTTTTATTTCCTGAACTTGTCATATCAAGTAGAGTGCTCTTTATTATTTTCTGTAATATTTTTTATGCCTGACTTTTCTTTTCTTTTTTCTTCCTTTATTTCCCTTTTTTTTTTTCATTCTGGCAACATATATACAACACAAAATTTGCCATGACAGCCATTTTCAAGTGTATTAACTCAGAAGCACTAATTACTTCCTCAATGTCATGCCACCACTACTAACACTTTCCCAGCAAAATGCCCGAAAACAGAAAGTCTTTACCCTTTAAGCAATAACTCCCCACTCCCTTTCCTCCAAGCACATTATCCTCCTTCTGTCTCTGTGAATTTGCTTCTTCTAGATATTTTATGTTTATTTCTCAATAATCATTCTTTCGTGTCTGTCTTATTTCACCTAGCATAATGTTTTCAAGGTTTATCCATGCAACAGAATTTCATTCCTTTTTATGGATGAATAGTATTCAGTTGTATGGATATACCGTATTTTGTTTATCCATTTCTCTGTTGATGGACACTTGGTTTGTTTCCACCTTTTGACTATTTTGAATAATGCTGCTGTGAATGTGGATGACAAATATCTGTTTGAGTCTTTGTTTTCAATTCTTTGGGGTTATATAGCTATAACCCCAAAGTATATATATATATACAAAGTATATATATGTGTATACAAAGTATATATATATAAGTATATATATATATACTTAGGAGATTAATTGTTAGATCATATGGTAATTCTATATTTAACTTTTGGGGACTGCCAAACTGTTTGCCACATGGACTGCACCATTTTACATTCCCATCGGCAATAAACAAGAGTTCCAGTTCTTTCACATCCTCACCAACACAGATTGTCTTCTATTTTTTTTGTTTGTTTTGTTTTAAACAGTAGCCATCATAGTGGCTGTGAAGTGCTATCTCATTATGGTTTTTTTTTTAATTATGGTTTTGATTTGCAGTTCCCTAATGGTTAATTATGTTGAGTGTTTTTTCTTGTGCTTATTGACCATTTGTATATCTTCTCAGGAGAAATGTGGCTACCAGATCTGTTCGTTTTCAGTAGTGTGTTGGTGTCTTTGTTGTTGAGTTGTAGAAGTTCTTTATGTATTCTGGATTGAGTTTTCATTTTTAAAAAACTTAATCAAAGAATGAAAATATAATTCACTAAAATAATATATAGGGATTTTTAAACTGTAGTAAGATTGTTGGATGATCGCTGACTGACTTTCAGTTAAAATCTGAACAATCAGAATGATAACACTTATTCCATAGACTGCTTCCTTTGCAGATTCTACTCTTAGATCTCATATATTTACCAGGCTCCCATAATTATTATTATAAATGGAAAATAGATCTTAATGATGAGGACATATTTTTGCCCATAAAATAGAAATGCAAATTTTCTGTTAAAAATTAAACAAAAGACACTATCCACATTCATCATGTCTAATAAAATGTAAGTTTACTGTCAAACAAATGAACTCTCAATGCACTCAGAAAAACATTCTATGTATATCTGCAGAGATAAGGTCATAAATTAGACAAGCTCTAAAATATTTAATATAAGCAGAATTTGATCTGAGTCTTTGTTAACCACAAAGCATAATAAGCTAACCAAAAATTTGGGGAGTTGAAGCTATTAATTTATAAATCTACTATGAAATTACTATTTGACTAGAGCAAATGTTTTAGAAGGACATGTAGAAAAAGTTTAATATATATTTGAAATAAAACATTGTAATATCTAATTATTTAGATTTCTCCATTAAACAGTTGATGTTAGTGTAAAAAGCTTTCTGCCTTTTTAAAAAAAAAATTCAACAGCTCTTTCAAACATGAGAATTTAAATGACTATTATGGCAGAATAAAATATTTTTCTTTATAATTTTTTATTTTCTTTTTGAATTATTACTAATGTAACAGCTATAATATCTTAGTGTTCTTATCCTTACTGCAAATCATTGGTGAGTTTATTTGGTCTAGATTTAGAACAATGAAAAAACATGTATAATATATGTATCTCAGAGGGAAATGAAAATGCATGAAAATATCTAATTGTGTATACTGTTAAGCTAGAGAATTAAAGATGATAACCCCTTTTCACCATTCAGCCAAGCGTGAAAAAGCAAAAGAAATTCAAAAACTTCATTAATTGCTCTCACAAAACATTACAGGCCACCTGCACTTGAAAGAATTTACATCGGCGCAGATGGGTTGCTGAATGCAATATCAAAGACTTTCAGAATGTTTGTTTTAAAAATAAACTGGATTCTAAGGCAAGGACAGGCAAAGCATACAATTTGCAAAGATGACATAGCTTTTATTACTGCAACTTTTTTTGTAATAAGCAAATGCACATCATATTTTTAACTTGAAAATAAAAATATCCACACCAATCACTCTTTAAAATTTTGGGCATTGCATATTTAAATTTACAGGTGATGATACGTTCATGCATTTTTTTACTTTAATAAGTATTGTATATGCATACACATATATATTTTTATTTCCCTGAATTTATTGCGAGCCATTGAACCTACCTGATTGCTTTCTTTTACTAACTGGTAGTTCAGTGAAATCCAGCTTTTGCCCAATGTAACAGGATTTACAACTCTGATTATTCCAGCCCTTGAATAAAGGTGGTTCCATATGCAAAATAAGTGAGGAAAGGTTGAGGTTAACTATTTGTTGAGGAAACTCATTTTCACTTATCATTTGAACCCAACTTGAGCTCTGTATTTGCCTTGAGAAGGTCAAATTATCCTCTTCAGAATGATTAGATAAAAAGGAATTTAGCTAAGCTCTGTGCTTCTGGATTCAGATACATGGTGCTTTACTTTTGCAATATTTTTAAAGTTTTATATCTTACAAGTGTTTCTGCAGCTTTATCCACAAATGAAGTTTTACTTGGAGCTTGCATTATAGTATTTTCAAGTATTCTATAAACATTGATATAGTAGACACCAGCAAATTATAGCTTTTGGACCCAATCTGACTTATTGCCTGTTTTGGAAGTCACCCTCATTCCTTTTTGTATTGTTTATGGCTGTCTTTACTCTACAAATGGAGAACTGAATAGTTGCTACTTAGAGCATCTGGTCTGATAGACCCCTGATAGACTAGCACTGTTTGGCCTTGGACAAGTTTTCTTAACCTCCATGGCCATTAGTGTTCTCATCTGTAAAGTAGGAATAATGATTGCACCTACTTCATGTGGCTTTCATAATAATTCAAAGGGATAGAGTAAGCTTTTAGGACAAGTCCTTTCCCATAGTAAGTTCAATACAAATGCTACCCGATAGGCAGCCTCGGCTTCCTCAGCATCATATTTTAAGGATGTGTCTTGGAGGTAGAGAAACTGTGTTATTCTAGTTTGTCTGCTTTCCCTACTCGAATACTAATGTGCATAGTATGATTTTGTATAATGATCATGAACTCTGAAGGTGGCAGCCCTGGAAGTGAATCACAAATTACTCCCTTATTTTGTGTAACTGTTATAAAAACTCTAATCCTTTTTTCCTTATTTGTAAAATAATAATAATAATAGTAATAATAATAGTGTCCTTTAAAATCCTGCATTATTTGTAAAGGACAAATGAAGTAGGAAATATGAACTGGGATAAATTGTAAGGTGCAATGCAGATGGAAGTTTTTAATACCTGATCAATCTTACCTCAATTCCATGAGGTATTTTGGGGTAATGAATTTGGCTAATTATTTATTTATTTGTTGCTTAATATAATAGCCTTTATTTACCTTTAAAAAATTTAGACTCTGTGTTCCCCTTGAGCTGCCGCACCATTTCTGTTCCCTTCTTTAGCAAAACTCATCAAAAGAGCTGTCTGAATCCACTGTCTTTATGTCTGTTTTCTCATGGGTGTTCTTCATACTTCTGTCCCTGGTATGTTACCAAAATTAATCTCGTCAGAGCAGTCAATAGGGCGATCTCAGGCCTCTTTTTACTTGAATTCTCAGCAACATTTGAAAAACATTAATTCTTTTCCTTGAAATATTTTCCTACTTTGCGGACCTCTCACTCAGCTTTGCTAGATTCTTCTGCCTCTTTCTATATTCTGTAGTTTGGAGAACTCAGGAGTACAAAACTCCTTCAGCAAACATCCGATTCTGTGGGTTTAAATACTTACATCTTTTGGTAAACATTGAAAGAAAAGTCAATATAAATTTTGGGAATCATTAACATGCATAGGTTGACTAGAGCTTTACCTTGAAAAACTAACCATTTTGAAGATAATCTAGCAAATTATTTTCATATTTAACAAAATTAATTAACTAATATTAACAAAAATAAATTATAACAACCCAATCCTAGAACAAAGAAAAATCAAGTGGTTGATTTGCTCTGGTGATAATTTTCAGACAAAATTATGAGCATAAATTTGACAGGTTGTCACTTCACATTTGGCTTTCAAGGAACAGTCATAAATGAGGGCAATCTTTACTGCACCAAATTTCCCAAAGCCCTCTTGAACCTTTGGCACCTTGTCATGGTACTTGTCAATTGTTTCTTCTCAAATTTTAACTGGTCTTTCCATGAAGCCAGGTTATTATTTTCCTATTGGTTGTAACTTGCAAGGTTCTCTAACAGTACTTTCATGAACTTATAATCAGATAGAATCACTTTCCCAATTATACTTAAATCAGAAGGGGTCTTAGCCTGGATCTAAAAGGACAATTTTTAAAGCTTTAAAGGTATATAGTATTCCACCTCCTATGCCACAGTTGAGTGTCCAGGGAAGGGCATCAGACCCAAGATGAGTCAATCAGAACCCTCCCATGAGATATCTGAATTTGGAACCAGAGGGAATGAGGTTCAGTCTGTTGGTTGGTCAAGCTGGTGTGAATTTGAGAGATGCCAGCAGTCATGTGGGGAAGGTGAATGAAACATATAAAAAAGTTTTACCAGTTTTCTTTGCCATAGACATTTTGAGTGTTCTGTGTTTATATTAAGTAAGAATGACTTTGCTGGGTGGCACTACTTTCTTTGCTAAAGGAGTAGCTAGGTTTGGATTGCATTTTGGCAAAATCTGGAGCATATCTTCTGGAATTGTAGTTACTTCTGGAGGTGTAGCTGTTCTGAGCAGATTCTCATGAGAGGAAATCTTAGGAGAAGAGGGACACAAGATTTTCAAAACAGTCCTCCAAATTTAAAACTAACAAAGTTAATTTTTCATTTCCACATCATTTGATGAACTATTTTTTTTTGATACTGTATAATTTGTGGATGCCAGAGCTGTACTGTTCTTTGTAGAAGGAATTTTCAAACCAGGAGTGCAGAATGTAGGTGCCAAGCGTGAATTTGTGTACTCGGCATCATTTTTTCTCAGCTGTGGGATTATGGGACCAGGAGCAGAAAAGAAATTATCATTGGTCACTATTTTTCTTTCTATGACTTTCTCACTTTCAAACCCCATGGTCTATTCAGAGATACTGAAGTGTTCCAATTTAGGAGTTTTCCACTCAAAATCATCCATCTTTAGTGCACATTTTGGAGTTTTTAAGTTCTTTAGTTGGTAATTGCTTCATAGGTAGAGTTCATTTTTTTGGCTCTTGCTGATAGTTATTCACTGCCTGTGGATGGTTTGGTAGAACTTGGAATATCATGTAGCACTTAAGTCCAAAATCAGAAAATTGTGGACAATGTGGAGATGTATCAGAAACTGAACTACTTGGAACAGTAGATAGGACAGATCATCCTTCATATCAGGCGTTTGAAGATTTTCTCATTTAGCCAAATCTGGTTTGGAGTTAATGATATCTTGTTCATCCACTTTAAAGCTGCACTTTTTACTGTATGTCATGTAAAATTCTCATTGGGTAATCTTCAAAGTCGGTTTCTTCTCTGCTCAGCACCAGCTGCAGGTGGGCTGTCTCACTGTATAGGGTAGTGGCCAGAGACTGCAGCTTCCTGCAGAAATTGTGGATTGGTTCCATCTGTGTGAACCCAGTGGCGAAGAACGATAGCTGCCAGGAGACCAGGTCAGTCCCAGGGCCACTGCTTGTTTCTAATTTGGTTAATTCTTTAGCTATAGAGGACTCCACGAGTAACCGTTTTGTGTCCGATGTTTCCACTCATATCAACATGGGTGAATCTTATTGACAATAATGAGCTAAAGTAGTCAGACATAAAAGAGTGCATACAATACAACCCTCCTTACATAAAGTCCATAACTAGAGAAACTAATATTTGTTGACAGAAAAGAATATTGGTTATCTATGTCTGTGTGTGTGAACATGTGTTAATGATAGAGATTTCTGGAAGGCAGGTGATGTTTTAGATTTTCATCAGTGTGGTGATTATGTGGGTTTGTTCACTTGTACAACTTCATTGACTGGTAGATTTATGATTTGTGCACGTGACTGTATGTGTATTTAAGCTAGAGTTTAAAAATGATTACCAAAAGAACGAAAGAAAAAATAATTAAGGAAACCAACAAGTGTAACCACTCACCCTACTTTCAAAGTTGTTCATATAAAAAAAATCTCCTCCTAAGCTATTCACTTAACTTTAGCACATGAGCATATATTTCTCCCTTCCACCCCATACAACTCATCAACACACACACACACATACACACACACACACACACACCTGTAATAAAATGGGACTCTATTACTTTGGCCACACTTGTCTTCGTACAGTGCCTTGACTGTATGATTCTCGATAGAATTGACCTTTCATTTTTTTTTCTCTATATCAGTCCTGCCAGTCTCCACTTTCACATGAAGACTTTTCTTAACCATTTTATGAAATAATGACCTTCATGAGTCTCATTGGTCACTTATGCTCCATAATGTTCATTAATTGTTATACTATTTTCCACAGTTTACTTTGAATGTTATTTTATGTATGCATTTATCATTCATTTTCCCAAACTATATATATGTTCTATGAAGACAAGGTATAAAAAGATCTTAGGAGAAAGTTAGGTTTATAGTAACAACCTATAAAATATTTTAAAAACCAAATTTTATTGCTTTTTGTAAAGGTACTGCTCTATTTAATATGAAAACAAAACAGCGTGTATTAGTTAGGGTTCTCTAGAGAAACAGAACCAACAAGAAATATCTGTAAATATGAAATTTATGAAAGTGCCTCATGTAACCATGGGAATGTACAGTCCAAAATCCATAGGGCAGGCTGTGAAGCTGACAACTCTGATGGAGGGTGTGGATGAACTCCATAGGAGAGACTCACCAGCCGAAGCAGGAAGAGAAGAGAGTCTGTCTCTTCTGAATCCCACTTAAAAGACTTCCTTTGATTAGATTGAACATCACTCATTGCAGAAAACATTCCCCTTGGCTGATTACAAATGGAGTCAGCCATGGATGCAGCTGACATGATCATGATTTAATTCTGTGAAATGTCCTAATGTCAACAGAGAGGCCAGATCTTGGTCAATCAGACAAACAGGTACCACCACCTGGCCAAGTTGGCACATGCACCTGACCATGACAGTCCACCCCTTGTCAACTTGGCAGCTATATACATCATCTTAAACCATACTTAATTTCTAAATAGAAAACAGTAAAAGGCATGTTTTTTTCTCACCTAACAATACTTAACTGTCCTGCATACAACCGGAAACACATTAAATCTCCAGAATTGGGTGCAAATCCTTGGGTAATATTCATTCTTAAACTTAATAGCTTACAACTTAAATGCTATAACATGAACAAAACAGCATTATAATCCTTGTTTCTGTAACTGATCATGTGGCTGTAATTCATATTCAGCACTACCTTCTTCCACTACCCATTCCATGTTCCCTTTACCCTCAAGCAAGCACTTCAGCTGGCTGTGGTTCTTTACCTGTTGGGGTGACCCAAACCTTCATTCCTGAAGTTTCAGAGCTATTGTTAGTCCTGCCTGGATTGGGTTGTTACAGTTTTCCATTGATTTTAATCACAGGGCATGGTAGTAGTAAAAGATGTCCTAGGGGATCTCCTATATTCCAGGAAAACTCTTCTTTACCTCCGTTGTGAAGTTGCAGCCCTATTTCTCCCTGGTAGTCAGGGTCAGTTACCCCAGCCAGTAATGTAATCTCCTTCTTGGCTTGTTGATCCAGGGGCATGAGTAGCCCAAAGTGACCAGGTGGCAGTCTTAGATTCCAGTTCAATGGAATCATTGTTGTTTCTCCCGGTGGAAGCACTACCCCTTTTGGAACTAAAACCTGTAGACCAGCAGAGCTCAAGGTCTAGTAGGGGTAATAGTGAGTGGTGCCATTCCCATTTCAACCCCTTGGTTCCTGAACCCATGTATCCTATGGGAGAAACAGCACCATACACTGGATGCTGATTCAGAGCATACACAGCTTCCTGGAGAACATTACCCCAGCTCTTTAAGGCATTGCCACCTAGTTGGCACCATAATTGAATTTTCAAAAGGCCATTCCACCATTCTATAAATCCAGCTGCCTCTGGATGATGGGGAACATGCTAGGACTGGAGAATTCCATGAGCATGTGACCATTCTTGTACTTCATTGCTGTGAAGTGTGTTCCTTGATCAGAAGCAATGCTATGTGGAATACCATGATGATGGATAGGCATTCTGTAAGTCCACAGATGATAGTTTTGGCAGAAGCATTGCATGCAGGGAAAGCAAATCCATATCCAGAGTATATATCTATTCCAGTTAGAACAAATTGCTGCCCCTTCCGTGAAGGGAATGGTCTAGTGTAATCAACCTGTCACCATGTAGCCGGCTGGCCACTTTGGGACATGGTGCCATATTGGAGGCTGAGTGTGGGTCTGCTGCTGGCAGAGTGGGCACTCAGCAGTGGCTGTAGACAGGTCAACCTTGGTGAGTGGAAGTCCATGTTGCTGAGCCCATGCATTACCTCCATCCCTACCACGATGACTACTTTGTTCATGAGCCCATTGGGCAATGACAGGAGTTGCTGGGAAAAGAGGTCAACTGATATCCACAGAATGGGTCATCTTATCCACTTGATTATTAAAACTTTCCTCTGATGAAGTTACTTCTGATGTGCATTCACATGAGACACAGATATCTTCATGCTTTTAGCCTACTCAGAAATGTCTATCCACATACCTCTTCCTGAGACCCCTTTGTCACCGTTTTTCCAATTATGGTCTTTCCAAGTCCCTGACCCCCCAGGCAAATCATTAGCAATAGCACATGAGCCAGTATACAAATGCACCTCTGGCCAGTTCTCCTTCCAAGAAAAATGAATAGCCAGGTGTACTGCTCGAAGTTCTGCCCACTGGGAAGATTTCCGCTTACCACTGTCCTTCCATGACACCCCAAAAAGGGTGTCTGCTTTTGGGTGGTACCTGCATATCGTGCCAAACCATCTGTAAACCAGGCCTGAGCTTTCTCTTCCTCAGTAATTCACTGTAAGGAACTCCTTAAGAGACAATAGCTCTGGTCTGGGCAAGAGAAGGTAATGTGGCAAGAGTGGAGACTATGGGCATTTGGACCACTTCCTTATGTAACTTATTTGTGCCTTTAGGATCTGCTCTGACCCTATCTCATATATACCATTTTTATTTTATGATGAATTGCTGCTGCACACGCCCAACTTTATGGCTTGGTGGGTCAGACAACACCCAGCTCATGATAGGAAACTCAGGTCTCATGGTAACTTGGTGGCCAATGGTTAAAACCATTCAATTTCTACTAAGGCCCAGTAGCATCCCAAAAGCTGTTTCTCAAAAGGAGAGTTGTTATCTGCAGCAGATGGTAAGGCTTTGTCCCAAATCCTAATGGTCTGCATTGTGATTCTCCTATAGGACCTGCCATCCCTATTTGCCACTGACACTTCCAGCACCATTGGATCTGCTAGATCATATGGTCCAAGTGGCAGAGCAGCTTGTACAGCAGCCTGGACCTATCACAGAGCCTCCTCTTGTTCCGCTCCCCACTCAAAATTATCAGTTTTCTGATCACTCAATAAATGGGCCAGAGTAGCACACCCAAATGAGGAATATGTTGTCATCAAAATCCAAAGAGACCAGTAAGGCATTGTGCCTCTGTTTTGGTCATAGGAGGGGCCAGATGCAGCAACTTATCCTTCACCTTAGAAAGGATATCTCGACATGCCACATGCCACTGGACACCTAGAAATTTCACTGAGGTGAAAGGCCTCTGCATTTTTGTTGGATTTATCTCCCAACTTCTGACATGCAAATTCCTTACCAATAACTCTAGAGTAGTCGCTACTTCTTGCTCAATAGGTCCAATCAACATGATATCATCAATATAATGCCTCAGTATGATGTCTTGTCGGAGGGAGAAAAGATCAAGTTCCCTGCAGATAAGATTAGGATATAGGGCTGGAGAGTTTGTATATCCCAAGGTAGGGCAATGAAAGTATATCGCTGACTTTGCCAGGTGAAAGCAAACTGTTTCTGGTGGTCCTTACTAACAGCTATTGAGAAAAACGCATTTGCCAGATCTATAGCTGCATGCTAGGTATCAGGGTATGTATTGATTTGCTCAAGCAATGATATCACATCCGGAAAAGGAGATACAATTGGAGTTACCACCTGATTGAGCTTATGTCATCCTCCAAGAACCATCTGTTTTCTGCACAGGCCAAATAGGAGAGTTGAATGGGGATGTGGTGGGAATTACCACGCCTACATCCTTCAAGTCCTGAAGAGTGGCAGTAATCTCTACCATACCTCCAGGAATCTGGTATTACTTCTGATTTACTATTTTGCTAAGTAGGGGCAGTTCTAGTGGCTTCCACTTGGCCTTTCCCACCATAATAGCCCCACTGCACGAGTTAGAGAGCCAATGTGGGGATTCTGCCAGTTGCTCAATATGTCTATTCCAAATATGCATTTTGGAACTGGGGAAATAATAGAATGGGTCCGGGGGCCCACTGGATCCACTGTAAGATGGACCTGAGCTAAGACTCCATTGACCACTTAACCTTCATAAGCCCCCACTCTCACTGGTGGACCAGAGTGATGTTTTGGGTCCCCTGGGATTAATGTCACTTCTGAACCAGTGTCTAATAATCCCCCAAATATCTGACCATTTCCGTTTCCCCAGTGCACAGTTACCCTGATAAAAGGCTGTCGATTTCCTTGGGGAAGGCTTGGAGGAAGATTAACAGTATAAATTTGTAGCACTGTAACAGGGTTCTCCCGTTCATTCAAGGGACTCTGGGTCTGTAAACTGTCTCAAGTCTGGAAATTGATTAAGGGGCCATGACTCTGTGCTTTTGTAATTCGAATTAGACTTCTGTTCACTTGACCTAGAATTCTTTTGTTTGTGCAGATCAAACAAGAATTTAATAGGCTACCCATCTATTGTATTTCTAGTACCCCATGATTTACTAGCCAGTGCCACAAATCTCTGCAAGTTAGATTATTTTGAATCTGCTTTGAGTTTGCTGTCTTTTATAATAGCCAAGTCCATCCTGTCTTTGGCAATTAAGTGCTACCACCTGGCTTCTACCAACTCGGGATCCGATCATCTGTATTATGTTTAAGGATTCCAGCTCAGTGACAGCAGTTCCCACAGTAACATCTGACCTTCAGAGAAGTGCGACTACAGAGCTCTTCAGGGATGATGGTGCTAGTCTCATAGATTTCTCACTGTTCTGGTAAAAGGGGCATCCTCTGGATATTCCTGGGGTGTAAGAGCAAGCTTTGTGTGATAAATCCACTCTAAGATTGCAATCTCTCCAAGCCTCTGGATCCCCTCATCTACATTATACCAGGATAGTTCTTGGATTTCAATCTTAGGTAATGTTGGCCACCTTTTTTTTTTTTTTTTTTTTTAATTTTTTTTAAAAAAGATAGCAACAAACAAACACAAACATCTTAACTTATGATCATTCCATTCTACTTATATAATCAATAATTCACAATATCGTCACATAGTTGCATATTCATCATCATGATCATCTCTTTGAACGTTTGCATCAATTCAGGAAAAGAAATAAAAAAGCAAGAGAAAAAAATTCATACATACCATACCCCTTACCCCTCCCTTTCATGATCACTAGCATTTCAATCTAAATTTATTTTAACATTTGTTCACCCTATTATTTATTTTTATTCCATATGTTTTACTTGTCTGTTGATAAGGTAGATAAAAGGGGCATCAGGCACAAGGTTTACACAATCACACAGTCACATTGTGAAAGCTGTGTCAATATACAATCATCTTCAATAAACATGGCTACTGGAACACAGCCCTACATTTTCAGGCAGTTTCCTCCAGCCTCTCCATTGATTGCATCTTGACTAGCAAGGTGATATCTATTTAATGCATAAGAATAACCTCCAGGATAACCTCTCAACTCTGTTTGGAATGTCTAAGCCATTGACAGTTTATTTTGTCTCATTTCACTCTTCCCTGTTTTGGTCGCGAAGGTTTTGTCAGTCCCTTGATGATGAGTCCCAGCTCATTCTAGGATTTCTGTTCCACGTTGCCAGGAAAGTCCACACCCTTGGGAGTCATGTCCCTCATAGACATGGGGAGGGCAGTGAGTTTGCTTGTTGTGTTGGCTGGAGAGGGAGACCACATCTGAGCAACAAAAGAGTTTCTCTTGAGGGTTACTCTTAGGGCTGATTTTAATTAGGCTTGACCTGTCCTTGTGGGGTTAAGTTATATATGAACAAACCCCAAGATTGGTCTTGATATTGTGAGAATATCAAGAATTCAACTTAGGGAAGTTGAATTTTCCCCTTTTCTCACCATTCCCCGGAGGGGACTTTGCAAATACTTTTTCATTCACTGTTCAAATCACTCTGGGATTTATCTGGGCATCACTCTGGACAAACCAACAAAATCTCATGCCCTACTCAAAGTTCCATGTTCTTATAGTGTTCAATTAAACTGTCTACATAAGTTATATTAGGAAATGCACTTGTCAAAATATAAATTTTGTACCAAACAAACATTTTTTGCTTTAGTCTCACACATAAGTTAAAATTTTAAAATATTAATTACCATCTATTTTCAGCACCCTGCTGTAATGACATTCCTTTATTCTTCCTCATGCAAAAACATTTTTCTAATTTGTACATTTAGTCACTATAATTATTCACTCTAGGCATTCCTAGATTATACCATTTCAGTCTTTATCATCTATCTTTCTTTCTGATTTCATTTGTGCCCCCAGCCCTGCTCCTTCTTTCATTCTCAAATTCAGCTTCATTCAGTGTTTTAACATAATTGTATTACAGTTAGGTAGTGTTGTGCTATTCATTTCTGAGTTTTTACAATCAGTCCTGTTGCACAATCCGTATCTCTTCAGCTACAATTACCCAATATCTTATCCTATTTCTATCTCCTGAATGTCTCTGTTACCCATGAAGTTCTCCAAGTTTGTTCACTAATGTCAGTTCATATCAGTGAGACCACACGGTATTTGTCCTTTTGTTTCTGTTGGCCACCTTTTGATCAATGTTTCAGCCAACCATCCAAACAAACTGTTAATGCCTTTTCTAACCCCTTGATCTATAACATTAAATGCAGAATCTCTGCTTACTGTGCCCATATCAATAAATTCAGCCTGATCCAGCCTTATATTCCTCCCTACCATTATCCCACACCCTTAAAATCCATTGCCACACATATTCCCCTGGTTTCTGTCTATATAAATTGGAGAACTAACACAGTTCTTGTTCTAGTTTGCTAGCTGCTGGAATGCAATATACCAGAAATGGAATGGCTTTTTAAAAGGGGAATTTAATGAGTTGCTAGTTTACAGTTCTAAGGCCAAGAAAATGTCCCAATTAAAACAAGTCTATAGAAATGTCCAATCAAAGACATCCAGGGAAAGATACCTTGGTCAAGAAGGTCGATGAAGTTCAGGGTTTCTCTCTCAACTGAGAAGGCACATGGCGAACACAGTCAGGGCTTCTCTCTCAGCTGGAAGGGCACATTGCGAATACGGCATCATCTGCTAGCTTTCTCTCCTGGCTTCCGGTTTCATGAAGCTCCCTGGGAGGCGTTTTCCTTCTTCATCTCCAAAAGTCACTGGCTGGTGGGCTCCCTGCTTCGTGGTGCTGCAGCATACTCTGCCCTCTCTGAATCTCTTTCTCCAAAATGTTTCCTCTTTTATAGGACTCCAGTAAACCAATCAAGACCCACCCAAATGGGTGGAGACATGTTGTCCCTTAATCCAGTTTAACAACCACTCTTGACTAAATCACATCCAGGGAGATGATCTCATTACAATTTCACACATACAGTATTGAATAGAGATTATTCTACCTTTATGAAATGGGATTTATATTAAAACATGGCTTTTCTTAGGGGGCATGCGTCCTTTCAAACCAGCACAGTTCTTTTGGTGTATAATGTTCCTCCTCATGTGTGATACCTTGCACCTTACTTTTAGGGACTTGTTAGGAGTTTAGTCTAGTTATAAGTGTGGAAGAAATGAGGGGTGGTGGGGGTGGGTCATGAAAAGAATTAGAAGTATCTTCCAAGTCATTTGCTTCAGGGCATTCATTTGCAGTTTCATCTGGTGAAACAGGATTAATCACTGTAGGGCTAATCCCTTCAGGTGGATGTTGGGTTGCCAACTCCTCAAGGCAGGCTGGAGGTGGGGCAGCTATGTCCTCAGGGCAGATTATTATAGGGCCATCTACAGAAGACTAAACATGACCTAGGGTTTCAACCTTGCCACCGACATCATCAATCCATATGTCCCCATCCCATTTTTTAGGGTCCTGTTCCTTTCCAATCAATGCCCTTACTATAACAGCAGACACCATGCAAGATTAAGATTTCCGCTCATGTTGTAAAGTTGCTACTCTAACAATAAGATTGTGAGTCTTGTTTTTGGAGATCTTAATTTTGCAGCTATAGGAAATAGGATTTTCCTTCAGGACACTCATGGAAGTGTTTACATCTGTCAGACAGCGTGTAAGCTTCTCATTTGAAGCATTAAGCCCATCCCTTTCACTCATTAGTGTATACAGTGTATCTGACAACAACCAGCTAGCATCTCTATCCCTCCTGTTTCCACAAAACTTTGTAAAAGTGTCAAACACATTATCCCCCAGAACCTAGCTTCATACAAGCGAAGCATTAGAAGAAGTGAATGGTGGTATTTTGACTATATCTTGCCAATTCACCCCATGGATTGGCAGTATCATTCTGATTACAGGAATCAGAGTCCTTAGTGCCATTGAGTCCAGTCAGAGTAGATAACCAAACGTAAAAACCCATTTTTAAGATTCTGTTACTTAAGAACCACTCCTGGCACCAAGCTGTATTGGTTAGGGTTCTCTAGAGAAACAGAATCAACAGGAAATATCCATAAATATAAAATGTATAAAAGTTTCTCACTTAGCCATGGGGATGTAGAGTCCAAATCTGTAGGGCAGGCAGTGAAGCCAATGGCTTCAATGGAGGGTCTGAATGAACTCCACAGGAGAGGCTTGCCGGCTTAACCAGGAAGAGGAGAGAGTCTGTCTCTTCTGAATCCTCCTTAAAAGACTTCCATTGATTAGATTAAGTATCACTAATTGCAGAGGACACTCCTCTTGGCTGGTTGCAAATGGAATCAGCTGTGGATGCAGCCGACATGATCATGATTTAATTCTATGAAATGTCCTCATAGCAACAACCAGGCCAGCACTTGCCCAACCAGACAATCAGGTACCACCACCTGGCCAAGTTGACACATGAACCTGACCATGGCACAGTGCAAAAACTGTGAAGGAGAAAATTGTCTTTCTCTACCTAACATCTAACCACCCTTTTCCCTTCTTTGAGAAAACATATGTTGTTTTTCTTGCGCCATTAATATCTGTGAATATTTCTTCATGTCTTACAGAAATAGTTTGCTAAACACATGCTCCTATACCTTCCTTCAGTAAGTGAACTACATATCTTGGAGACCTTTAATATTGATGCAGATAGATCTGTCTTTATTTTGATAAATAAAGTGAATTAAAAAAATTCAAAGAACATATGATCCAGCAGCCCTGCTTTTAGGTATATACCCAGAAAATTGAAAGTAGGGACTCAAACAGGTATTTGTGCACTGCTGTTCATAGCAGCATTATTCACAATAGCCAAAAGATGTGAGCAACCAAAATGTCCATCAGCTGATGAATGAATGGAGAAAATGTGGTGTCCTCACATAATGAAATATTATACAGCCATAAAAAGGAATGATGTTCAGTTACATACTATAGCATGGACAAACATTGAACTCACCATTTTGAGTGCAGTAAATCAGCAGAAAACAACAGATACTCTATGATTCCATTTATATGAGATAACTGGTATATGCAAACTCATTTTGCTAACTAGATTACAAGTTACCAGGGGTGAGGGGGGAAGGAGGAATGGGAGGTAATGCATAATAGGTACACGGTTTCTATATGGGTATTGGAAAAACTTTGGTAGTGGATGATGGTGAGATTAGCATTATGTAATGAAACCCACTGAATTGTATACCTGAGAGTGGTAAAAATGGAGTATAATATATCGTATGTATGTTTCCACAATTAGAAAAAGAGAGACTAAAGAGACAATTGCATTTCAGTGCAACACCTGATCCTGGATTTGATCTAGTAATAGAGCAGAAAATGCCCCCAAGAAGGACATTATTGGGATAATTGAGAAAATGGAATATAGACTTTTGCTTTATATCAGTGTTAATTTTCTTGTACTTGATAACTGTACTTTATGAGGCTATATAAATTTACATAAATAAATATCATAATATCATTAGTCTTAGGAAATAAATGTACATAGAAATATTGAGTGTGCAAGGAACACAATTTCTTGCACAGAACATGAGAAAGAGAGAATGATATAACAAATGTGGCAAAATGTTAAAAGTTGGTAAATCTGGGTATCTGAGTAGGGAGGATATTGGAGTTCTCAATATTGGATTTATATTATTTTTACAAGTGTCCTCTAAGTTTGAAATTATTTTAAAATAAAAAGTTAAAAATAATAGCTGAAGGAGTTATGGAAGTTTGGAAGAATTCAATTATGGAATTCCTTTTTTTTATTGAATGCCTTTGCAAATATTATTACATTGCCTTTTATACACCATACATTGTAGATTGCTCTTATAATCACTTTTGCAATTTTGAGAGGGATTTAGAAAGAGCCTGTTTATGTATTGAAACATGCTGAAAACTGTTTTTCTACTTTGTCCATGTGGCTTTCCCTTATCCTTTGCATAAGTATATTGAATAAATATTTAGTCTGTTGTTCTTGAAGTCTACACTCAAAAACATGTGAAACATTTCCTTTTTTTTTTTTTCTTATTTGTTTGTTGCATCCTGGCCAGGAGTTTGTATAAATTCTATTCAGACCTCTGGACTCTGCCAGATGTTGAGTAATATGTTACTAAGATATACGTGCAAATGGTTTTACTCTTGATCCCTTTGTACAAGTGAAAGACAACTTGGAATTCTAAACAGATTAAATATAGAGATTGCTGTTCATTTGGGCTCTCTTAGAAAAGAAGGCGCTCTTTGACAAATCCCTCTGCTTATTAGACAAAGTACAAAAGCATTACATCTGGAGTTCATAAGCCATTGTTTTATGGGATTGATCCATCATACAATCCCTTCTATTCTTGAAGTAAACCCATGAGGATTTGTTAAGTAAGATGCTATGTGCACACTAGCACACATTCATGCATACACACGCACATGCACACGTGCTCCCTTTAGAGACTTGCACCCTTACCAAAAGTCTTATAAAACAGAATTGCACTATGCTTTCCACATTTCCAGTTACAATTTTAACATCATTCACCCTTTAACAGATTTCTGAATATAGCTGCAGGAATTATTCTTATTCCATAAGATATTTTTGATAAACTTCTCTATTTCATTTGATCTGATTTTATGGTTCAATATTTCCTTTCAATTGAAAAGAAAATAAATAATAAAGATGGAAGTGTTTTTGAAACACACCGTCCCTAGATACTTCAGAATTTATTTTCCTTCCTCAAGTCTTGAAGGACATGTGATTTCTTTCACATCTTTATACTGTCAGAATCCAAATTGTTCATTTCAAGAGAATAAAATTTCAGGAAACATTCAGCAAATGGCTGTAGATTGGGAGATGGAACTTTAGAGCATTTTAGGCATTTGAAAGGAGGCACTCACAGATTCTGCTGCTTTCTAAATTCTATAGGAACATTCTAAAAAAAAAAATGATTGCAATTCAGATCACCAAAGTGCTTTGATGTCTTAGTTTTTCTTTTGCAGATTGTAATTCACATGTTCAGAAGGCCTCTCCCTGGAGTATAATTTAATGTAATTGACAGTCATTGTTCCTAGAAAAGTTTGAATTAAATTAACATAAACATGAATGAAACTGGTCAAATAATCACATACGGACTTTTTTTCCCTTAGGATCTGTGACAATATTATGTATAAAATTGCTGTTTCACTATTAGATCCTCATTGAATCACTCCAGATTTGATTAAACATAGATATTTTGGTGTGCAGTAATTTAGGTTCATAAAAAAATGGTTAGGTTTTCCATTTAGTTCTTGGTTTTATTGACGAACAGGGTGTTTTATGTGTGCAGTGATGGATTTGGTTCTTTCTGTTTTTGCGCTAAGATCAAATACAGACTGCAAAACTGACCGAGCATGAAATTGGTTTTAGAAATTGTGGAGCTAGTTTAGATGGCAAGAATCAGAGGAACAGTTGTTAGTAAAAATTTGCGTGTGGAATGGCTGGTGCTAATGGATAGTGAAAGTTCAAGCTGGAGAGATAGTAGTGTGCTGTAAAAACTTTCAAATGGTAAATATATTCCTATAGAGTATTTGCATGATAAGCCAATATGCTTAAAACATACAAATTTTTTTTAATGTGCATTGTTCTGACTTTCTTCTAATCATAACCACAGGAGAAAGAGTGGCATAGGTTTTGTGTCTTATGCTAACAGCCACTGCGAAGCAATTAGACTTCATTATGGCTGTGCTTATGCAATACTAATTAACATGCCTGTTGTGCTGTTTTCCTTGTTTGACCATGTGACAGCCCACAGGTCTGACACCCTCTGTAAGCCAACAGCTGAGGAAATTTTCAACATGGCAGATTTTTTTACAAAATACACCCAAACACAAATGTAATCACACTTTTCCTGAACAACTACATTAATAGAATGTGTTGCAGCGGATCTACAATTAGTGGATTGCATTCATTTGTACTGGGGGAAAGATAAAGGAGTCTGGAGACTGTTAAAGCTGATGCATACAAATGATTATACCTTCGATCTAAAATTTACAAGTGTAATAACACTGTATTAAATTATCAGGGAGAATATCACTTTACCAGTAACACTGGATTTAGTAAACTTACTATTAAAAGTGAGAAGCAAGGTTGTCAACGTATTTATGGCAACATTGTGGACCTCGTATTGACCACTTAACTTATTAAGCCAGTACATGTTACAAATTAAGACTGGGCAATGGCAATTTTTGTTGTTTTATGGCTGTAACACTGGTGATATAATATGGTTAATAAAACAAATAAAATCACTAGTCAAATGGATTGTACATTCTAGTGCATGCCTACTGGGATGGGAACAGACATTATAACCATTCAAAATAGATCCAAATATGAAATTATCACTGTGATAAGAAGGAATGTGCTTGATGCTGTGCGATTATAAATAGTGGTATTTTTGACCAGTTGTAGAACTGAGGACGATTTTCCTTAAGAAGTGAAAATTGAACAAAGACTTGAAATAAAACTGGCGGTTAAGCAGATGAATGGGGAGGGAGGGTAGAGCAGAGGGTCACAACTTTTGCTGCACATTAGAACCACCTGGACAGTCTTTTCTTCTTCTTCTTCTTCTTTTTTTTTTAATTACTATTGTCTGGATATTTTCTCAGGAGATGCTGATTTAATGTGTCAAGTGTGACTCTGATTTAATTGGGCAGCTGGACTTTTAGCACCTCCCCAGGTGATTTTAATGTGCAGCAAAGTTGGAAAGTACTGGAAGATGGAAAAAGGCCTTATGGTAAGACGAAGCATAGCAAAACCTTACTAAGACAGAAAGGTCATTTACTGCTGCTGGAGTACAAAGAGAAGAGAAAATGGGGAAGAGGCATGTGAAACATGAATCTGAAGAGTTAAGAAAGAAACACGTTCTGCAGAACCTTGGAGCCCATGATAGAGATTTAGAGATTTGCTGAATAGTACTGGGAAGCCATCCAAGTGTGTTAGGCAGCCATGTTATCCACCTTCCTGTTTTCCATCCTTGCTTTCTACTTTGGATCTTGCTGACCCCAAACAGTGTTAACTTTGCTCTTATAACTTACTTTGAGTTCCTGACCTGTATGTATTTTTTTTTTTTTTTTTTTTTTTAAAGGAAAGACAGAGAGAAGGAAGGAAGGAAGGAAGAAAGGGAAACATCTTTAAACATTTTCTTGTTTTTTATTGTATTCTGTTTCTCCGTTTTTGTTACATGGGCTGGGGCCGGGAATCGAACCGAGGTCCTCCGGCATAGCAGGCAAGCACTTTGCCCGCTGAGCCACCGCGGCCCGCCCCGTGTATGTATTTTTTAAGTGAGCTGGAACAATTTATTTAGGTGAGTGGTCAAAGGAGAAACTAGAAGCTTTTCTGTTTTTCCAGTCCTGACATATCACAAGGTTGGAAAATGTAGAAAAGATAAAAATAGTTGTTAAGCAGCTATTAGGTCAAATTCTGACTATCTGGTCTCCCAGACATCAAGGTGGATCTGAGTTGAACCGGACTGAACTTGACTTTTAACCTCAGCTGACCACGATAGCCACCTAGTGATCTTTTTACAAATACTGATGTCCAGGCCCAAAGCAGACAACTAAGGGATGGCACCTAGGCATAATGTTCAACCAGAGTTAATAACCACTGACCTATTTGGTGAATCTCTTGGAGTTTAATTATACCTTGGGAACATTGATCTCAGGGCTAAATTGGAATCTCTTGGTTTTTGGAAATGAGAGGGAGCTGAAATGAATACCCTGAGTTGTTTGCCTAAGTGAACTTACCTCAAGGGATAGAGATGAGTCTTTTCCATGAAGATCCAGTTAAAATAGCCTCCAGGATACTTGATGATGGGATAACAGTCTCTGCCTCCTGTGGAAGTTTGCTATAGAGTGTATTACATGCACCAGATTGTGTTCTCAAGCGTCTGTCATCTAAGATCTAACATTAACCACCGTGCTTCTGTCAGTTGATTCTGATTATTTCCCAGCATTTGTGTCAATTCCACACAATTTTATCAATGATTCTGATTTTCTAGATCCCAGTAAAGAATTGGAGTGTGAACACTTAGACGACGAAATCAGAAAACAAAATGAAAGTAAAGGACATTTGTACAGAATAGAAAGGGAAGGAAACAGATATTGTGCATGGATAGAAAGGAGAAAAACAGACCATATCTGGAATAGAAGGCACATTGACATAAAAAGGCATACTTATGAAAGTCAGAAAGAGAAGAGTTCCTGAACAAGTGCCAAGAAGTTAAAAATCCAGGAAGCAGGGCGGGCCACAGTGGCTCAGCAGGCAAGAATGCTTGCCTGCCATGTCATATGACCCGAGTTCGATTCCCAGTGCCTGCCCATGTTAAAAAAAAAAAATACAGGAAACAGATGAATGTGTCTTTCAATGGACAAACTACCTAAGGAGGCAGATATTATACTTGCGGTTTATTTAGCAAAGCCTCCTCTACCAAATAATGAATGGCATCAGACCCATCCAAGGATTCAGTGATAGTGAAATGAAGCCTTTTGGGTGAAGAATTCCAGGGAAATTCAGAGGATTGTAACACAGATGCAGAAAATTCTTTATATGAGCTGGAAAATTTATGAACAGTTTGAAAGTTAGAACATAAGATGAGTATTAGAGCCGTAGCAGTTAGCACCAGGGGAAACAGAAGAATCATTAAATCACAGTCCTTTGGAACTCAAGCATTTAAGATGATATTTTCAAAGGTGAAAGTTAACAGATTATGTCTTTCACCTCCACTACATTTCAGAACTGGGAAGGAACTCCAAAACCATGTAGTCCAAGCCCTTCATTTTGCAAATGAGAAAATTGAAGGTAAGTGGTTTGCTAAGCTAAGAGGTTTTCGAAAGCTCATTCTCTAAAGCATGGTCACTCACATGCTAGTTCCGCATCTACCACTGCCTTCAGATGAAGGAAGAGTGTAAAGAGACTGATTTGCAGTGGGGGAAGGTTTATATCACTCATGGAAATTATAATGAAGTTAATTAGACACTCTTCAGAAGTTGATCCAAAACCATCAAAACCAACTAGTTACTATCAACGTAGGAATGAACAGAGCACCTTAGTTGGGGATTTGAGAGACTTGAG
Source organism: Tamandua tetradactyla (assembly GCF_023851605.1). Classification (NCBI taxonomy): domain Eukaryota; kingdom Metazoa; phylum Chordata; class Mammalia; order Pilosa; family Myrmecophagidae; genus Tamandua; species Tamandua tetradactyla. The sequence continues at coordinate 69,983,874 of NC_135336.1, read as the reverse complement.
TTCACATTATTTTGTTATAGACAAATTCGTTAATTGCTCATTCATTCATCTGCAACTTCTGTACGCATGGTAGTATGTTTGCCACCAAGAATGGATAATACAATATAGTATGTCCTCAAGGTGCTTACAATTAATGTGTAAGATATGCATGCATCATTTTAATCAGCCATTGATTATGAAAAGTGGTATAAGTTCTAGAACAGGGCCATAGCTAGGGAATTTCAGAAGATGAAGAGGTTATTTTTTTATCTGTTAGGGCAAATAGAATTGGGGAAATCAAGGCAACTTTATGGAAACAAGCAGAATTTGAACTAGATATCGAATAAGTAGAATGTACATGGAGGGAATAGGGTGAAAACATTTTCAAAAATGACAGGCGTGCATGAATAAAATTAGTGTTCTTTGACTTGATGTGCAATTTTTTTGAAAGTAAGTTTGGGAAAGTAATTTGGAGCTAGATCCAGGTAAACTTAAATAATTTGAGTTGACTTTGAATTGGGGGAGGGTATTGGTAGGGATGGAATAGGTAGAGATGGAAAGAGTGGAATAAGAACTGTGTTTTAGGAAAAGCTACATGGGAGCCAAGTTGAGCATGGGTTGGAGAAACCAAAGACTGAAAGTCTAAAGATGAGTTAGATCATGGTTGTTAAATATAAAGTCCAACTAATAAGAGTAAAACTTAGAAAAGCAGCCATCAGAATAAAAGTTGAGCAAAGGAATGACAGTCAAGGTCTGCCAAATGGTTGAAATTAGGAGAAGAGAGCTGGAAGATGCCAAAATTGGTTTAAAGGATCTGAGCCTGGGTGACATGGAGGAAGGAAGAACCATGAAAATAAATATGGAATGCAAATATTTCCATAACACTCATTGTATTCTTATACTTTGAAAAAATCGTGCTTTCATATATATACATAGCTATGCCATGTACAAAATGCACACAAATATGCATTCTGTCACTTTACTTTTGAGTTTAGCATAGGTTCAGAGGCAAAGAAAAATTGATAAAAAATTAAATAAGTTATGCAATAAGGTGGTCATTTTACTAGTGCTCATTTAGAAGTTACAGACTTCACTTATAAGTGTTGTCATTTGCAAAGCTCCCTTAGGTATTTCAAGATTTGTTTTGTCTTAGAATTATTTAAAGTTGATTTAGATCATTGGGCAGCCACACAGAATTGAAGATAATCAATAGTAGCTTTCCTTTCAGCCTCTGGTGTGATATTTAGGCACAGACCTAGAGAGATGGTTATCCTTTCTAATTCAATTTAATACAATGTAGGGAACATGAAGGTAGCAGCCCAGCCTATCTGTTCCACTTTCTAATTTTAGAAGTTATTTTTATATTGTTTTGGAATTTTTAATTGCCTCTACTATGCTACAAAATACTGTTGCTACAGACTAACAGAAAAAAAAAACAACAAGAAATTATTGACAAGGACAAAGGAAATTTTGATATATTAAACCTAGGTGTTTCCCCATTTAGGGGACATTCCTTACTTTTCCAATAAGCCATGGGAAATTTTACTTCCCCTTTCCCTCTCTTTTTCTCTCTGAATCATTCTTTCTCATTAAAACGTCAACATTTCTGGCAACAATGAGTATTTTCAGAATTTCTTTATAGAAGGGTTTTAGTATTGCGGTCTGACTAACTTAGGGAGATTAAGGGGGATTTGCCACAAACCTGCACTGGAATAATTGGCATATTGTTTTGGATTTAGATTATATGTTAGTGATTTCAAAGGATGACAAAGTTTCTAAAGATCCTTTTATTCGTACCTTACATAATGTTTTTAAAGAATCCATTTTCCTGGTATATTGTTATTATTACTAATATTATTATCAGCGTAAACATTAAAGGTGACTGGGGAAGGTGATAAGCAAATTCCAGCAACTGCTGGTAATATTATCAGTTGCACTGGTATAATATAAGTTATGGAATGATATTCAATAATGACTTCTAATTACTTATATGCAATCTCCATTTACTCTTCTGTAACAGCAAGTTCATATATTGCTCAAAAAATGATAAAATAATATAATTATATTTGGTACAAGAACCTTATATTTATTCATTCAACATGTCATTCACTCTTCAAGTGTTTATTGTATTTATTGAGTGCTTATAATAAAGCTGTGGATATCTGTGTTCACATATGAACAATAACGAATTAATTACTGTGTAACATTCAAGTGAAAAAAATTCGTAAACACTGAACTGAAAAATACCTTTTCCTAGCTCTACTCGCTCTCTTAATAATAGCTAAAATGATGCCTTTCTTTTGGTTTAGAAACCATTCTTCAAATGCTGTAGCTCTCCTACTAGAGACACAGCTTAATGCGGTGATTAAACACATGGACTCTGGAACAAAACTGCCTCGTTTGTCACATACTAGCTGTGTGTCCTGTGTCAGTTACTTAACATCTCTGAGATTCAGTTTTCTCGTCAGTGAAATAAGAAAAATAACAGTACCTACCTTAAAGAATTGTTACAAAGATTAATTAAGCTAATATATATATATATATATATATATATAAATTATTTCAAACAGTGTCTGATCATAGTGAGCACTTGTATAGGTTTATTATTATTTTAACTAAAGTCTTCTCTTCATTTAACTTCCATGAGATTTAAGCTAAATCACTGCTAAGGAACTGTGGGGTACACTAGCTAAGCCAATAAAACCAATTAACCTGTAATTGCACTTGCATATTTCTTGATATTTACTGTACATTCTTGTCTAGAAATTCTTAACACTTATTCTGATGCAAACACTAAATTGAGATGAGAATGCCAAATTTCCAAGATCTTTTATTTATAATGTTATAGTTTATTTTATTATTATGCGGGATTTTAAAATCAAGTAGGAATTTCAGGTTTCTGTTGGAAAATGCATTAAATATATCCTAAATGGTAAAAGATAGAAAAATACATTAATAAAGCTGAAATATGTACTTGGAAGGCAGGAACAGCAGCTGGCTATGACCTTTATATTGAGAAAGTGACCCAGAAAATGACCAGGGAAATTTCATTATTTATTTCCCACTTCTAAAACAAAGTCTCAATGCTTTAAACTCCCCAAAGAATAAGTTGGCTTTAGGTTAAATACAAAATACAAATTGAAAAGGGCATGCTTTATCTTTTCTGACCAGATTTTTTTCTCCAGCATTTGATAGAAAACAGCACTAACTTTTCTGTCTTTAAAATTCACAAATCACTTTTAATTACAATCCTTCCATAGCTGGAATTCATGAGACTTAATATAATACTAAAAACAATGATAGGCTTTGCTGATTCCCTAAGAATACCTATTTGTTTCTGTGCATGTAATAGTACTTCCATGCCAGGTTCTGTCTGTATTACTGTAAAGTATGCTAGGTTAAATTATACGTTCAGAGGAAGATATTAATTTGGAAATTTGAATTTCTAGATGATGTTAATGTTTAGTATAGATTTCATGGAGTGCATATTCGATGAATATTGAATGGGTAAAAGGACAAAATAAATGAAGCTCTTTGGCAAAAACTCTGGGAAGGCATAAATAACCAATCCAAACAATCCATATGTTTGATTTTGTGATAAATAAAGCAAAAGGAATGTTTTGACATTATCTCTATTCCTACTGGAAAATGTAAATATTCCATGTTTTTGTGGAATAAAAATAAAAATGTCTATATTTATTCATGCAATTATATGAGAAACATCTACTATGTGGAGATATGAAATAATCTACATTTCTTGCCTTCACAGAGCTTACAATTGTGTAGGGAAGAAGAAGTAAGGAGGCCTTTAAAATATAGGGGCAAGTGCTAAGGATACGCAAAAGTTTCTCTGAGGTCTCTGAGTATGACACTTAAAATCATGAAATATTTTGAGAAGAATTATATTTCATCTCTACCTTTGTGTGGAGTTTTAGTACTGGGCTTCCTTTCCAAAGTCAATGTACAGTGATAGAAAATGGACTAATGTAGCTCTCCTTAGTTGAGTAGCTTTCCATCTCAACATCAAGCACCATGTCTCCTAGGTGTCCTTAAAGTTTCAACCTGTAACTATTCTACAGCATTAAATATAAGGACCAACCATGGACGTATGCCACTGGTGTCCACTTTCCTTCAGAGATTTAGGGTGATGAGAAGATAAAGGGTCTGCTTACCAGATGGAGCTTGTCACATTAACAAGTGGGACAGAGTAAATATCGCTGTCATACTGTTTTTTGAAGCACAAAGAACCCCCTTTGTATAATGCATGTGCATTTTTAATAGTTTGAAACAAAACAAAACAAAAAAGCTCAGCAGAAGGTTGGCTGGTGGTTGCATCTCTAGCCGAATGGTCATTGCCTGAAGGCACATGTCTGCTTTCCCCATAATAAAAAAACATTAGCAACCAGTGGCTCAAGAAAGACAAGAGTCAAATAAGTCTCCTGGGGCCCAGTCAGCCACATGAAGTGAAAGCCGTTAGAGCACTGAGATTTCTCCTCCAGAAAGGGTCTGCCACACATATTACCATGCAGACTTTACAGGGCTGCCAGCTCACTCAAGTTACAAATGTCAAACATGATTTAAAAGGTTATTTTACTACCAGGAAGGAAGGAGGATGATTTTCGAGCACTGAAATTTCTCTTTCATATTGTTGAACATACTGCATCTCAAGAAGTCCAGGATAGCTAAATAACCTGCTTTTATCTTTAATAAGTGTTTTATGGACCTCAAATTGAACAAAACATTTTCACTTTATTTGTATTAGTAAATTTGATCTTTTCTGGCCAAATAACAGTGAGATAAATATGACATGTATGTCTATGTATTGCTCTTAGAAGATTTTTCTGAGGAGAGTGTAAATTTGTTTGTTATGTCTCAGTTGGGAAAAGATTCTGCTGGCAAACTGTAGTTCCCAGTCAATGCATCTGCAAGGCTGCAGAATTTCAGACACTAAAATGATCAGGTGCAGTTCTCCACACTGCAGCATTTATTTCTCTTTAGGTTTTCTTTTAACTTGTCATTGAAAGAGGCAACTTTCCCAGCTTGTTGCTCAATGAGCACCATATTGGTTGTCTCAATAATGAGTTAATTTAAACACGGTCATATTTGAAGTTGCTTGAAAATGTAGATGACTGTTTTTCTTTTATCTTAAGGAGATTTGTGTCTCTTTCATATCATCATCTGAAACTAAATAAATAGATAAATAAATAAATACTTTTTACGTATAGCTCTTGAAATACACAATAAACACTACATTGTCCAGGGTATTTTTAAAGTGTGCATACATAAAAGAGTGGAAATCAAAGAAATTCAGCTGCCCTCTTGGGGGCATTCTACATTTGATTTTTCAGCAAAACACCTTGATTACTTTCTCTGAGTCTGATACTATTAAACTGAAGTTTGCCTACATGTCCAAGTCTCAGAATGTGCCATATAGGGCAATAGATCAGTTGTAGATGCTGACATATTCAGGATGGGGTTCTCAGGTGGGATATAAAAGGGAGAAAAGACTACAGTCTTTGCTGCCTGTTTGCTCTTAATCTTTGACTCTGAAACTTTAGAGTCTGTGAATTCCATGTTCACATGTAAAATTTAATTTAAAGCCTATGGTAGAAAGCATTGTCAGCCTGAAGGAGAACACCTTTTCTTAAAGTTCAGCACCTTTTTAAAAAATAACCACTTACTAAAAGCACAAGTTACAGAACAACAAGAATAAAACATACCTTGAATTTTGAAAAATTTTCAGACTTCCATGTGAAAATAATACCCCCAGAATTACATTTTCCCGAAGTTTTCCCAATGGAATACAAAATTAACTTAATAACATTTAAGTGACCCATATATCCACCCAAGAATATATGTATTTGCATCTGTCTATGCACATGTATATATGCATATATGTAGGTATATGTATATATATGGTGTATGTGTATACATTTTTATTCAGAATAAAACTGTTTTGAAGCATTTAAATAGTATTTATTTCAGATAAGTACTGTTACAGAAATATAAATACATCAAAATGCAGAAATGTTTTAGATTTAGGGAATAATTAAAATATGCTATTTTTTCTTCTTTCACTTAGTACCAATAAAATTAGAAGAATCACTTAATAATTGAATGAACAATTTATTTGCCATTTGAATGTGACATTAGCTCAAATAGTAAATTTATTACAGCAATATTCTTGTATTTAGTAACCACTGATTTATTTTAAGTAGTGGATTTTAAAGGAATTTTATTCAAAATTTTCAAAACTTTGTTTTAGATGAACTAAAACTCCCTTTCACAAATCTCTCACGTTTTGTTTTATTGAAAACTCCGTTAGTACGTATTAAATACAATTGCATTGTATTGATATAATGCAACTATCTTGATATAGTTCTTTGTACATCCTTTTAGAATTCGGGCATTTGGGTAAAGAAAGATATGTTATAAACTCAAAGATGTAAAGTACGATTGTTAATAGACAAAATATGCCTCCCATTAAATTTTCAAGTGCAGTAAAAGTGTGCTCTATAACAAAATCTTAGCTTCTGTTAAAATAAACATACATTAAAAAATACAACATGGCACTATTTCAAGAGGAAAGTTCATTAGAAGACCAATAAACTATTTTCTGAAAGCCAAATTGAGTTTTGAAAATAAATCATTCTCTAAAAAAAGATGAAGACATAAAGCACCTAACATAAAACTTGTTTGTGTTGGTCTTTATATGGGAGAAAATTATCTTCCTGTTATGGTTCTGTAATAATGGAAATTATTAACTGTTATCTCTCAGCTTAGTACAAGTATCAGATGAGTGTGCAATCTTAGAACGTTTGTTTTCAAAAGTCATCACAATGGCTTTTAGACACATTAGCTGGAAAATCAAATGTATGGTAAATGCTGTTTTACTTCTGTAAGGAACAAAGGTATTGTGTGTGACGTTATCTCTGCATTTGACACTATGAGCTTTCACCCTCCATCCTTGTTATTCTTTGAGGAATGTTCAATAATGCATCCCTACCACCTCCTCCTCAACCCAACATAGATATCTTATCATCTTAAAATATTGTATTTAACAAAACAATTGCGGCTTTGAACGTGCCTAACAGCTGTCTGGAAAATAGGGTACCACTAGTGCTCCTGATATCCTAACTACATTGCATGAGAATCCAAATAGCTCTTGCAGACTTGCCCCAGCTTAGCAGATCTAGTTAATTTTTGTTGGTGAGTGGCATGAAAAAGGGGATGGAGAGATGCTATTGGGGGAGATGCCCAGCTGCTTACTGCTCTGTGTCCAACCAGAATTAATTGATTTAAGTGTTTATTTGGAACATGTAACCTAACACTAGTGTTTCTTCTTAATATTAGAAAATGATGGTTTAGGAAATATTTTCTAGAACTTAAGTTAACTATTTCAAAATAGCTATCTTTGCTATGGCGTTGCAAAGTCAAACGCACACAGTGGCCAAGTGAGTGAAATTATTGTGGGTGGACTGCAATGAACTGGACATTGCATACTCTCTACTAAAGATGCAGGGTTTTAAAAATACTCTACTAACAACTCAACCCAGGACCTGCTTTTCTGAATTTTTCAGAGTGCCTCATTGTTCTTTATTCCACCAATCTAGCTTTTCTCTAAAGTATGGGAGGAAATATTTTGTCAAATCTAGAGCACATATGAAATTTCTTCTAGAGACCACCTGAGTTAAATTAAAAACAGAGACTATGTGGAGTTCGGAAGGTGAGCTTTTAAGTTAATGAAATTGTATTTCTAATAGTTTTTATTAAATTGCATGCCTACAAAGAGTACATGCTCAATGTGTTTGTTGAGAGTGCACTTTTAAGTATAGATACTAATTTGAAAGTTTTCAAAAATGTGTTATCTACATAGAACAACATTTAGTTGCATTCTCTGTAGACAGGAAGATCTTGTTTAAATTCCCTAGCCTTATTTGGATTCAGATTCATGGTCAGAGTTATAGTGACAAATGAGTAAACCAGAATATAGTCAGGAATTCGAGAGAGAGCAGGTCTTGATCCAGGTTGGAGAAGAAACATCAAAGCTCCCTAGGATTCTAATGCTTGTGCAAAGAACATTGGACTCATCCAAATAGAATAGAATGAAGGGAGTCCAGGGAAGGGCAACAAAGGAAGTTGGATCCTGGATACTAGAGTATCTGCTGACGAGTTTGAAGAGTGCCAATTCTGGCCACTGTTGTGTTGTTCTAACTGCATGGATTTACAACATACTAGTAAAAGTAATCACTACCTATCGACATCAGTTGAATAGGTGGCACCAGGGATTTCTCTAATTCTGATAATATTTAGACGTGTGTATTCATATCCAAATGCATTATTTTACTCCGTCCTGTTAAAAACATGTAAGGTTACTGGGAATACTGGATTCTTTTCATATTGATACACATATTGATACCTAGAGAGGTTAAAGTAGCTGACCACATGGCCATGAAGAAAGTGAATGGAATTTGATCCAAGGTCTTCTGACTTAGTTCAATATTGTTTTTCGTGCACATCAGCAAGATAAATAAACACTGGATTCTAATTCTGACTTCACTAATTGGACTGTAGGTATATACCTTTAAAGTAAACATGTATTATTTGCTGCAATAACAGCTCTTAAGCTTGACTGTACATTAGAACTACCTGGGGAACTTTTTTAAAACACCTGTGCTGGCCCACCCCCACACAGCCCACTTAAATCAGGATATTTGGGGCTGAGGTTTGGCCTCTGGTATTAAAAAAATAATCTCAAGTAATTGCAATTGGCAATCAGGAATAAGAAGCACTGTTTTAGAATCAAACATTTAAAATTTATTTTACTTGTACTTTATTTTCATAAATAGTCTAATGGATTTGCTATTAAGCCACATAATATATGTTTCCAACATCAGTCATAGAAATAAAGTTTCTGCGCATCAATATCCATCCCAAATAGAAATTTAGGGGATTCAGGAGAAATACAGAATGAGAGGTTGATTAGCAGGGAAAATAGGAAAAAGTGGGGCTTTTTCTAGTTATTTCTTGCTATGTTCAGTGTTTGTATCTATATGGGGCACAAAGAACATTTTTTGTTGTTGTTGTTCTCTCCTGTTGGAAGTCACTCTCAGAAGGCACTTTATGGTGCTGAAAGGTTCCTAATTAGGGTTGCCAAATTTAGGAACTAAAAAATATTTGTAATAACTGTATGTTATCTGGCAACCCCACCCTAAGAGCTTGGTTCTTGAGTTACTCTCTGGTCTAGTGATTTAGCTTCCTTCCCAGATGAGTGAAGGCAACTACCAGCTCTGCAAAAGATAAAATGCTGTCCTTGTCACTTCTAGAGACATTGACCCAGCTGAAACGTCCCTCTAGACAATCCAGGGAGGATCAGACATTTATATCTGCAGGAATCACATTTGCGTCTACAATGCTATTGAGGGGTGCATGGGAAGATCACTCTGATTTTTAAAGCATTGATGTTTGAAAAGCATCAAGAGTAAGGCTTAGAAGAAAGTAACACCAGAAGGTATTTCCTTCATTCCTAATACAAAATCTTCTCTATAGACAGCCCATGGGATGTGAAAATGTGGAGGAAAGTGGTAGATAGGTATTGTCAAGTCCATTTCCTGTGTACTGTCTACAATATCCATCCAGACGTTTGTCATTCTGATTAAAATGATCTCTCCTGTGGTTATAAAGGCTGACACAGGACAATTTTCACGTATTGTTAACTTCTTTCCATGGATCACATTCCAAACTTAAATACATATAAACACATAGGAAGCCCATTTATGGCAAAATTAACTGCCTTTTTAGAAAGCTCAATCTAAATGTTAATAAAATTGAGTCTTTGTTCTGTTAGACTCTGGAAAATATTTTGGATTAAATTAAATTATCTACATTTCTAAGATAAATCAAGTATTACATTAAGTTGAAAACCTGTGAGAAACTATATTGAGAAAGATGTTTTTGGAGACCCTTTTTAGAAGAAATCAAATTTTTTGTGTGTCCTGGGAACACTAAAACAGATAAGAGAGCAAGGCAATGACTGATTCTTTTTCAAGTATAAAATCTCTGCAAGTGAGGATATATAAGAAGAAAGGATTTAGTTAGTGTCTATTAGTCTTGCTGTTCAATTCATATCTGGTTTTGGAGAAAGGAGAAATAATAATTTTCAGGGAGGGCAGTGATGCTTTTTAGAAAACTCATGCATTTCTTTCCAAGTGAGATATCTCAAAATTAAGTAGTATTGAGAAAACTTATATAATCTTGTTTTGCTTTAGACTCAGGTTGTTTTCAGAACAGTTATCCAGTATCCTGATAGACAAACAATAATTTGTTCAATGTGTTCTATGGCACAGACTTACCAATTCACTTTTTTATCGTTTAAATATGAAATTCAGTTGACATGGTTGTGAGAAGCTACAAATGGATAAAAAAAAAAGCCCTTAATGGATTAGATATGATACATCCTTTTTGTCATGAATGAAGAGGCTAATACAATATAAACACTCATGAGTAATCAGATGTCATCCGATGAGTGAATTGGAATGTCATACCAGAAGTAATCCTCCATACATTTTATTTTGAATTAAATAATAAATTTAAATTCATTTTCTGACTCATTTAATTTATTTAATCAAAGCAGAATCTAAGATGCATGAAAAAATAAGTTTTAATAATAAGAGATTTATTTGCAGTGTATGCATTTAGTTCTAATTTTTCCTTTTCCTCATCAGTTGACTGGGCTATAAATTGTACAATATCTTTGCAGCTTTGTTTGTGGATTTTGTCAGAGGACCCACAACTAAGCATTTCCAACAATATTGTATTCACACTAGAACTGTCTTGGTAGTTCCAGATCTGATCATATATATCTTTGACAGGATTTCTTGGGTTCTAAATATGAGCCATAATTTTACACAACTAGATTTTTTTTTTTTACATGGGCAGGCACCAGGAATCGAACCCGGGTCCTCTGGCATGGCAGGAAAGCATTCTTGCCTGCTGAGCCACCATGGCCTGCCCACACAACTAGATTTTACAAGATACAGCCAATTAACAATATATATGGCTATTTAATAGTAGATTTTAATTGACTTGTTACTTTCCTCTTAACTTGTTAGTAAGGTCATCATGATTTTGGTGAGATTATAGTTGGAGAAAAAATTTTGATGCCACTGGGTCAATGGTTAGGACAAATGGAAGTTAAAATATTTACGAAGTTTCTCCTTGGAAAACAGTCAGGATTCTTGCTCTATTTTAGACAGTAAGATATACTTTAATTTAGATCACTAATTTTTTTTCCATAATCATTTGCTGTCTATAAACAACTCCCTCATCCTCTCAACCCCATCTCTGAAAGATCAGCAAATGGTTCAGAAAACCTTTGAGGCTTACAAAATTCTTAACCTCTGTATTAGGCAGGGTTCTTAGGGAAACATCCAACAGGAGATATCTGTAAATATGAGATTTATAAAGGTGTCTCATGTAACCATGGCGATGCCAGAGTCCAAAATCTGTAGGGCAGGCCATGAGCTGGCAGCTCCGATGAATGTCCTCAATGAACTCCACAGAACCTTCTGAATTCTCCTTAAAAGCCTTCAGGTGATAGGTGTCACTCATTGCAGGAGGATGCTCCCCTTAACTGACTGCACACATAATCAGTCATGGATGCAACCAGCGTGCTGATGATTTAAGCCCACAAAATATCCTCACAGCAATAGACAGGCTGGTACTTGCTTAACCAGACAACTGGGCACCATTACCTGGCCAAGTTGACACATAACCTGACCATAACAACCTCCTTCACCATTATTCAAATATTTGAAAGCCAGTTGAATTCTGATTTTTTTTTCCTCTGGGATATTTCTATAATATTTCATCCTATGTAATTCAAAATCAGGTACAAAATATTTTATTTATTGAACATTTTATTAATAAATAGCTATGTAGTGTTTAAAGCAAGCAGTCATTGGTATCTGTTAAGTTTTGGTCACTGTCGTTTATCATCTCATTTGTGTATGGTATACAAGTGACGGGCTTACTCTGTGTTATGTGAAAGCAGAACAGAGATTTTGTGAAGTCAGTTTTATAAATGACCTTAGAGAAACAGAAAAACCCAAAGCACAAGAGAAATTGAATGATAGTTCTTTGTGTCTTCCCTTTCAATTCACACATAGACCAATATGGAAGTAGTAATATAGTGAAATTAAAACCCATATCTCTTTTGAAGACTTTCGAGTGAGTGTGCCTGGACAAGTCAGATAATTCATCATTTTTGTTCTCAGGCCATAAAATATAAGGAGATAGATTCCTTTCAAAAGCTGAAAAGTTTAACCACTGTAAGTTTTCTCACATTAAACCTTAACTGTCTTGAGTGAAAAATAGTTTGTATTACTAGTGAATGGAAGTGTCTCACCTAGACAAAGAGAGAAAATAGTCTTTTCTCTATCATGAGACTGGGAAATAGACAACTGCACTTCCAAATTTCTAAGCCAGTTAATCACAGAAATGGTTCAACATACATTGTAAAAATTCTGAAACCTTAACTATTACCAAATTTTTAATCTACAAATTTTATCAGTCCTGTCAGATGGGGCTTTGTGTTATGCTTAATTCTACAGTTGACAGTTCAAAGCTGATCTTTAGTTTTGTAAATGTCTAATTAGAACCTGCAGCCATTTTCATTATAAGGAAATGCCTCCTATGTGAAAGTGTTAGAGCCTATGCTACCTTCCTCAGAGAAAGAGTAAAGGAACAGGATAAAACATAAATTTAACCAAGTTATTTCAAGTACCCATTTTTATTCTATCAGTCAGGGTGGGTCAGGAATGCTGTGGTAACAAGCATTCTCAAAATTTTAGTGGCTTTAGAGGCAAAAGTGTCTATCACTCCTTTGCACCACATGCCTCTTGCACTTGTCTTGCACTTGTCTCTTGCATTAGCTTGGCATAGCTGTTGACTTTTCCTCTAGTTCCCAGGAGGAAGGAATATTGATACCCCAGCCCAGTGAATGTGGCTGCTCTAGAGGCTTTTTACCAACAAAAATGCCCCAGTCTGTGGTAAAATGCGTCATTTCCTTTCACAGCTCATAGGCTGCAATGAGTCACATACCCTCACACATCCCCAGAGAAATCCGAAAGGCAGTCAAATTGCATTGCTGGGGAATGGGCACAGGGAAGGACCAGAAATATTTGGCAAATGGTAATAATTATATAAGCATTAACTACAAACCTGCAACCACAGTAAAGACCTCATCGCTAATAGCCTTACTTAGTTTAGAGGCTGACTCTAAATTTGTTGTACTGACCTTTCATAAAGCTGCATCTGGCAGTAGCTTCTTTTCTCTTAGCAGAATATTCTGTGTATTGATGTGTTTTTGTTTTAGGTATTTTGTTTTAAGTTAAACCATTACCAATCAAGTCAAAACTAGCATTGAGTATGCTATAAGAAACCAAGCTCAAATAGTTATGACATTGACTCAATCTGATTAAGATTTGCACATGAGACTCTACCCTCAGGGCATTCAGGAAGATGTTCCAACAATTCCTTGAGACCTACAATTTCCATGCTTTTTGCGCCATTTGTATAAGTACTTCAGAGAAAAACCTAATGAATCCTAGAATCCTGATCTCATAGGGTGAGCAGGAGATTGTTAAAAATATATTATCTGTTATATTTTGACAAGGTTATACATGAAATACTGCTCCCCCAAGCCTCTTTAGGTGGGAGGGCAAACAAAAATGTTATCTCAATGTTGTTTTATTAATTTATTGGGCAGCAAGGATATCATTTAACACCACTGTAGGGGATGTGGCAGGAGGTTATTTAATTAAAAATGTGCTTAATTTGCAGCTTTCTTTTTGGCCATGTTTCAGCAACATATTTTCATTTTTACATTAATTTCCAAATCAATCAACTTAGAGTTTTATATTTCTGCTTAGCCCAATCATTACCATTATTTTGTAAGTTCACTGATAGTCTGTATTTTAATGATAGTAAAAGAATGTGTTGTGGGGAGAAGAGTGTTGGACCACATTCCTGGGGCTTATGAAATTTCTTTAATATCTCCAAAGCCTCAGTTTTCTTGTCTATAAAATGTAGAGAACAAAATTGACCTTTTATAAAGTACTATGAACTTGGCACCACTGGAAGGTCTTAATTGCAGAAAAGTCAGCAGATTTATATAAAGCAAAGCATTCTAAGTGTGACTGTAAATAAACAAGCACATGATCTTACGTGGAAATTAAATTTCAGTATTCAGGCCACATTGATTTCATCTGACCGAACTGTTCTCGCATATTTGTGATACAAGTTCTGAGGGTAAATGGCATTCTGTGTTGAATTCCAGTAAGTCTGGGCTTTGCTTAATCAAATTTTACAGTGTTGGACCAAACAGTGAATGCTTGCAAAGTTGACTTGTTTGCCTCTCCTTATCTTTAGGATGCGTAATCTAATAAAGTTTGAAATGTGAGAGCTAGAAGTGACTGAGTTTATGTACTCAAATCCCCTCATTTCATTTAAGAAAACTGGGGTGTTATCAGATAATTTATTCAATTGCTAGTAAACTATATTCCAAAAACAAATAGTATATACAAATGATGGATTTATGCACTCAAGGTTTTTGCTGTGTACTTGACCTTCCTCTCATAAATGCCTTCATGGTTTGCAAGAAAGCTGCTCGTGGAAGAATGAGATTGACAAAAGTTGACAAAAGGCTAAAAGTTGAGGCTACTGAGTCTCTCTCCTTTTAAAAAGAGCCCTCATCTTCTGCCTTTAACTTATTACCCAGCATTTTATCACAAGGCCCTCTATTGCAAGGGAAACTGGTCAATGCAGTTTTGGGACTTAGGATACCTCCCCCCAAAACTAGGGATCTGGTGATAAAAAACAAAAAGGAGAATATGGATATTACATCAGAAATTGGTGGTCACTGAAACAGAGGTCTATTTTCCTGTTATGGAGAAGAGCGCTATAATATTGTTATACTATATATGTAATTGTTTAATATCTAGGATGGAATCTCAGAAAACCATAATCAGCCAGAGGTAGTGGGAAATGAAAACTGTAGGTTCTAAAACTTACTGAGGTTTGAACTAGGGCTCCATTATTTTTGCAAATTACTTAATGACTTTAAAAGCCAGTATCTGTAAAATGAGGTGCCATCTATATCACAGGAGTACTAAATTAGATAATAAATATGAAGTGCAATGCCCAGGATATAGTCATCTTTAAGTAGCAGGTGACATCACCAGCCAGCCTATGTTTCTTCTGACATTTTATGTTTAAGATATTAATGATGACTCAGTTTTTTTTTAATTTTATTAATAAAACCAATCAACATACAGTATGAACATTCTTTTTCTTTTCATCACATAGTTGTAGAGTCATCATCATGATCATTTATATTCATTATCATGATCATTTGATGATTCAAGTTTTATCTAAATCAATGTTGAGGTACTAGTACTTATCAGATATTTATTCTTTAGGACATCAGAATTACTTTAGTGGCTTGAGGTCCTTCTCTCAGATGACAGAAGTAATGCACCAGCTATCAAACTCTGTATTTTTCCACTTATATCTAGTGGGTCTATCTTATAAGGACTTGACCAAGTCAATGGTTTTGATTAGCTTGTGCCCGCTATCTAATATTACAATGCTTAGAAAGTAATTGTGTTTCTATTCCTCATTTTAATCTGTTATTAACACATTTGCAATGTGGGCAATGGCCAAGTCTATTAGGAGGTTAATTAGTTATGAGCCAGGTGTTCAGAAGACCATTCTTTATTTCTAAAAGAAGCAAAAATGAATCCCCAGAACTCTTTAATGTTTTATACATACAACTTTAGTCTAATTATGAGTAAAATCTCTGAATTTGTATTTTATGCTTTAAACTTCTCTTATGTTTAGAAATATGATTTTTATCACAGTGACTTCAGTCATTTATTGGGTCTACCTGTAGAAATTTCCTAATTTCAGTAAGAGTATTTGTCTTCCATCCTGCCTTGAGGTGCTGCAAACTGGTAACCTGATTCCCATGCTGATTGACAGCACATGCACTGAATATCGATGAAGACTTGTCCTTTGTTTTATCATTAGGATTTATCCATTTGGGCTCCACTGGCTGGGAAATTTATACTTTTACTGACTGTGCTACAAATAAGACAGCTTTAACTGAAGCTGCAAAGAGTAAAGGGAAAAGAGGGAAAAAAAAAAAGACTCTAGAATCTTTTCATTATCAGTAATGCCTTGGGCTGAAACGGTGTTGAATGACAATATTGAACATGTCTTTATTTTCATGGACAATTTCGATATGAAATTTTTCAAATGATTTCCTGGCTAGGCCACAATGTCTGCATTCTCTAGTTGTAAGTAAAATACATTTAAATAGAAGTAAGTTAATTGACATCCATTCATCCATTTACATTTTCAAAAGCATTTAGAGAATATGTGGAGAATGTTGCTTATTCTCCCCATTGCTGTGTGAAGAGCTTAAGAACCTGAAAAGATAGCGTGGCCAATCCATGATTTACTGCTCCAGTTTTGTGCCTGATTGATTTTTGATGATATACAACAGCTGAATAATTTAAAAGTTATTAGAGGTTATATGAATTCACCTGTTCTCAAATCATAGCACTATCATAATTCTTGAAAACATGGCTGTGCACTCAATTCAGTGCACTAAGAAAATGAAAAACCCTCATGAAAAATGTTTCTAAAGTTTTTCTTTTGGGCTTATTCTGCCTTTCCTGTTTCCCCACCTGTTTTAAAACCTCCTTACAAGCTTACATTAGAAGACATTTTTCCTTTGATTTCTAACAGTTGCTAGCTGGTGTTGTGCAATTTAAGTATCAAATATGATTCAGAACTCTACCTTCCTCACATTCTTAGGAGCTCTCGCTTGTCTCATTTTTAAACGTGGCCTTTGGGGAGTGACAGTGATTGTGACAGATGGTACAAGAGAAGACTGCACTTTGGTGCTGCTTCTGTCTTTGCCTCCTTGATCTCTTCCCACTTTCTTAAGGCAAATTATAGATTTCCTTTTGCCTCTAGAGGATGCAAATTGCATTTGCCAGTTATGTGGTCCTTTGTTTGCAGCTCATAGAGAAATAGAGGCCCTGATTTGATGAAACATTGTCATTGCATTTATTGTTTGTGGAGAGGACTGATATGTTGACCTAGACAAGAGAGGAAACTTGTTGAATCACAGGTCTTTTGTTGTTGCTGTTGAGTTTGAAGGTTCTGTCCCTCTAGTGGCCAAAAATGACATTTCACTTAGAAAATACAATCCCCCATTTTTTTTTTGAAAACTTCCTGTCATTTTAAACATTGTCAGGTATGTGTAATTTATATATTTTCTCTTTTCCTTTAATGAATGCACTAAAATTGAGCTCCCTAAACATTTCAGAAATTCTGTTCATTAGTAACCTCATAATTTTAGGTATAAGAGAGTAGGCTGAGTTAGTCACTGTGCATTTTGTTCTCCAGCAACCAACAAACACACAGAGAGACAGACTTCAAAATGAAAGGACTGAAATCGACTTATAAGATCATGTATAAAACAAGTCTGTAATTTTCCCACAATTTATTTATAAGCTGTGTTTGAAGTTAGGTGGTTGCTATAGCCTCTACACATCTCCCTATATTTAGAATATTTTATAGTGAGAAAAATTTTAGAGTAGAAGTGATAGGGTTTCTAGATAGTCAAAATTTAAATATTAGAAATTAAATAGCACTAGAAGTTGATCAAAGTTATAAAATTGCAACAAGCTTATTTTTGCACATTTTATCCACTTGGCAAGCATTTAAATAATACCTAGTATGTGCTACTCTCTAGACAATATGGAAAGAAAGACAAAGACAAACAAGACATGAAAAAGGTAAGCAAACAGAAAATGAAGAGATGAGACATGTAGAGACAGGTATAAAGACCTAGCGTCACACCAAAAGCCCACTGTACAGAATGTTAGGGTGAAAAATTAAGTACAGAAGAGTGAGTGTAAATGACCAAGAGTATGGGTACAACCCATAGAGAAACCTAGGGAGAGTGAATCTAGAAATCAAGAGGGAATGTGGCTTCAAGTGTGGAAGATTTATCTAGGCAGAATTGCTTGAAGTGTGGAAGATTTATCTAGGCAGGATTGAGGGGTCTACATTACTTAGTTATTTTCCTACCTCAAACCCTTAGCAGACACTATATTTCATACCATGCCATTTTATCAAATGGGAGAAGATAAGATTTTGATTCCCAGGTTGCACATATGAATATGAATAGCTAATTTTAAAAAACAATAGATAGGCAATCCAGAATTACCCAATGAAGTGACATTTCTGTGTTCAAGTCTGATTTCTTAGCATAGTGTTCCTTGGAAGGAGTATGTTTGGCACTCTATTCTGAGACCTAAAGGAGACAGAAAATGAAGAGGCTTTCAAATTTGAAAGTATCATTGAGAAAATTTGCTTCAATAGAAGTCATGATGATGGGAGAGTAAAACATAATCAAATGCCATGGATTCATTCTGGAAACAATTGGTAGTTGTTAGTTCTAATCGGAAGTGGTGTTTGCCTACTAATTGCTTAAGAAAGTCTCTGGTGGCAACATAAAATTCTGAAGACAGGATCAAAAGTAAGATTAGCAAACTGATCACCAAGTTCTAGGCAACCCTAAGTAAGGAAATGGGGATGCTGGGAGACATATGGACACTTCTTTAGATAATATTCTTAATTGGTTTAATTGACTATATTATGTGCATATACAATAGATATTTTCAAGCTTGAATGTTATAGAGTCTGAAACAGGTGTAATTACAAGGCTCTTATATCAAATGAAGTTTCATCCTCTATGTCTGTAAGCACATTCCTTATCCTGGAAACCATCCATGCTCACCCCACTTTTACATACCCAAGAATTTCAAATTGCTAGAGACTATGGCCTCCATGTTCCAAGTACACCAACCCTTTCTTGGTAGTGCCCTCATGCCCTTGACTTTTCTTGTCTGCCTTTCTGAGTTATGATGGAATTGTCCCTTATGCTATTATCTCAAGCATCTGCCATCAAGTACATGATGCATTCAAGTGTGTGATATGAGGAGCTACTCCATACTAAATGGCAACACATTTGCATTTTAACACGTGCCATCTCCCAGGATTAACTGAAAGGAGTAAACTTTCTGTAGAAAAAGTATAAGTTGATTGAGAAAATGTTTGTGTCAAACTACTTTAGCATCACCCAGTTCCACCAAGAGCATGTTTTGAACTTGACTTGCATACATCTTTAAACTGTATCTGATAAATGTTTACAATACTGATAACTTTATTATATAATTTAGCAATCTTATATTTTATAGTCTTATAATCTTTTTATAGAAGAATTCCCACTGTTTGATCATGGCATGTGGATATATACATACATTTTGTTCCAAGCTTTAATAAATTATTTAGTTAGACAAATAGTGTTATGACAAGGCTTGGAAATAAGTGGGAATTTTTGAAATTTGCCAGAGAACTTGAGATATTTAAAAATATTTTTGTACAATCAAATCTCAAACATATTTTCCAAGAATTTTTTTTAGGTCAATTTTTATAACTATGACTAATTCCAAGAAAATTTAATCCATATGCTTGTTTCTGTTATCATATATTCAAATTGATATATGGCACAGATGTAAGTGTTTCCTTTGACACTGGTATAGGAAGAGGGTAAGAAAGACTTGCAGTTTGCTGCCCAGGAGAGTCCATGGTGAGACTTTAGATTAATGACCATAGAGTACAACCCAATTCTCACCCCAGTATGCTCTTCATGATTCAAGTCACAGGGGACTGTCAATAAGTGTCAGCAAAGGATGAGATTCAGGAACTTCAGCATGCTGATGAATGGCTATTCCTAGCATGAATTCAGAAGATGGAACTCTGATGTGGTGATTGTACAGCACTATGGGATTGAAACCCTTAAATGCTACTAAAGCTCTTAGTCAACTATAATGAGAAACTGGGTCTATGACCAATACTTTCTGCCAAACTAGGACTGAGAACTGTCAGTGCCTTCTGTTATTTCCTGTGGCACAGAGCCTAGATATGGGCTTGTAGTTGGGAAATTTCAAACACTAGTCAACATGCCACTGTAATTTTCAAGGTGTAGGAAATAATGAACCTTTTAAAGTAGTATATTATTTGCCTGGAAATTATTCTTAAAATTAAATGAGGGGGTCCAAAGGTAGTGCAGTGGTAGAATTCCCGCCTGCCATGAGGGAGACCTGGGTTTGATTCCTGGCCCCAGCACTTCTCAAAAACTAGCAAACAAGCAAACAAACAAAAATTCAACAAATGGTGCTGCAATAATGAGATGCTCACATGGATAAAGAATGAAATGTGACCCTACCATACAGTATATGAAAAGAAAAAATGAAATGAAAACAAAATTCACCAACGAGAACTTTGGATTTAATAAATGTGCCACCTTAGAAGTGAGTGATACTTGCCAACAAGAAGGCTGTGGGTGAGAGTGGATGATACAGGGTATCAAAATAGGTGCCAAGTGGAAGGAAATTAAAGTGCACTTGCAATGTAAGGGACAGACAGAAGGACTTCTTAAAAAAAAGGGAGCATTTAAGGAGTAAATGTGAAATGGTTCATAAAGCATTGCTTGTTAGTGAAAATCAAAAATCAGTCATCAGGTGTATATGGATGCCTGGTTCTAGGCAAATTCTCATAACATTCTGAGGGAGAAAATATGCTCTTTGATCCTAAAGATTGTGCCTCCCAAACAGAGGAAAGAAAATGAACCTCTCTACGGGAGGGAAGAATCCCAGTGATAGAAGAAGTCAGACAACTTCTTGAACTCTGAGACCTTTGTTCTGCTCCAGGATTTTGGCAACTTAACAGCATCTTTATGAATGTTACCTTGTAGAATGTTCATTATACCAGGGCAGACATAAGCAGGGATTTGACAACCCTCACCACTCTTTGACTGGACTGACATTTCCTTAGCAGTAACAAGCTGCCACTGTCTGGTGCCATGGGGGCCCTTGGGTTTGATTTAGGAGCGCTGACATTGACTGCTTGTTATTTCATATCTCAGAGCTGTCAGGAGGCAACTGATGTCAGCATAAAATTATTTGATTGCTCTACATTTTGGACAAAATGTGAATCTATTGATGCCTATAAAAAAGCAATCAAATTCTTGGAATTGGGGCTGGAGATCATTGATCATAAAAACTCACCTTGCTTACTGTTATGTAATCTTTTTGTTTTAGATTTGGTTCACATAAATGCGAATTGTAAACCTCTATTGGGCACATAACTGGTTCCACTCATTAAGTTAAGTGCTTATCCAGCCCTCACAATGACCTTACAAGATAAATAGTTTCATTTTGATCCTCATTTTTCCAGACAGATTACACTACTGGAAAGCAGTAGAACTGGGATTCAAATGCAGACAATCTGATTGTCCAGACTACGCTTTAACCTTGAGTTATACTGCTTCCCCCATCGAGTTGATGATTGCCAATTGATGGATCTCTTTCATTGAACTACAACTGAATTCATTGTTTGTTTATTTGTTTTCTCCTTGTTTAGTTTTAATGCAAGAAATAGAGTTGCTCATTTCATCAAAGAAAATATTTAATATCTTGCATTGTCTGGCAAATACTGAATGAAAATTGTGATTGCATTTCATTCTTTTAGCTTTTCTGGGGTAAGCAAGGATCTAATGGAATGATTCTCAGCATGAATGGAATGGTCACCTACCGATTATTTCATCACACATTTCTATGAGAACACTTTGAAAAGTTTTGAGTAACAAATGTTGGAGAATTTTTGTGGTTAAAACATAATGTCAGTAATGGGCAAGATAAGTAATAAGCAGTTATCTAATTTAAAAATTATAGGACAGGGCGGGCCATGGTGGCTCAGCAGGCAGATTTCTCACCTGCCATGTCAGAGACCAGGGTTTGATTCCTGGTGCCTGCCCATGCAAAAAAATAAAAAAAATAAAAAAAAATTATAGGACAGTTTACCATTCTGTTTATCAGATCAATTATTTTTAAACAGTGTTCTTTAAATGTAGCCACATTCTGAGGAATGAATCTGCTGCCTATTCCTACCAGGAATTTCAAGGCTTCTGGAAATCACCTGCAAACCCAAGATATTTTCACATACAATTATATGTGCATTGATGTTGTTTGGCAACTGTTTAAAAAATTACTTTTTTATGTTCCCTAATTGGCCTGAACAGTGGCAGATGATGATTTAATTTCCAGTACGCGCGCGCGTGTGTTTCCTTTTACCAACCGAATCACAGAGATCTAGAGGAATTCTCATTCTCTAATTCTAGCTCAGTATATAGCAATTGAAAGCATTTAGTTGTGATTAAAACAGATTGAAGGAGATAATCCCTCTGAGAAAGCAGCTTCAAATAGCTTAGCTGTGCTTCTTCAGGGATAAGAACTAACACAACACAAGCTAAATCCTGCAAAGTCTCCCTGGTGGTGATGTAGACATACCCCCTCATTTGCTGATTTTCTTCTTTATTGGGTTCTATTTGGATTCCTCAGCATGAATTCAGCTTTGAAGACTAGCTTCATCATTTCGTTTTTCAAGAATCAAAATTTAGCACTTCCCTTTAATTGATACAATGAACTACACTTCAGTTCATTAAGGAACAGTGTGAAGTTAGTTCCCAATTCGTAATTGAATTGTTTATAAAAGTCTATGAGTAAGTAAGTCATAGACAATTTGAAACTTGGTATATAATTTACTATAAAAAGGAGTTCTAATATCAAGTTTCAATCTCCTGGTCAACCCTCAAAAACCTATTTAACCTATAACATGTTTGACTATATTGTAATTAGTACTGTAAAAAAAATCTAACATCTGTGTATAATCAATCACCTTTTTATGTTATAATACAGAAAGATTCGGAAGAAAAATACTTTCTTTTCTTGTGAATGCATTCATATTCAGTTCATTCACAGAGTTTCATTCCTTGGATCAGAGAGACTGGGAGGTCTGTACTTCCTTTAGTGTACTGGAGTACTGGAGAAAGAAGAAAGAGAAAGAGCTAGCTGGAGGAGAATTTATAGGTTGAGGTTTTCTTTCTTTCTATCTGCATCCACTCCTCCCTCCCCACCACCATTTTGTCCACGTTCTTGAGAACAGGCCCCATGCTTGGAGAAGGGAAAGTTTAAGGACTGCAGAATACCAAGTGTCAAAGGCTAGTGAGAAATGAAAAGGGGCAGGAGATGCCTAGGGATAGTAGGTGAAGAAGCTTATCTCCTTTAGCCAAAGGCATTTGAAGATAAAGGTGCAGATCCCATGTTTCTGGCTCTTAGATGCAGATGGGGCAATGAAACTCTGCTGTGTAGCAGCCCTTAAATGTTGTTATCAAAAAGTAGAAGATTGGAAATGTTATTGTTGCAGCCCTCTGACCTCTTCTATCCATTTCATCTCCATCAAAATCACCATACATGGGCCGGCCACGGTGGCTCAGCAGGCAAGAATGCTTGCCTGTGATGCCAGAGGACCTGGGTTTGATTCCGGGTGCCTGCCCATGTAAAAAAAGAAAAAAATTACCATACGTGTCTTTTCTTCTCTGGTGCATCTATAAAGCAATGACGGTTAGTCGCATAGTAGGTATTCTAAGTACCTATTGAATTGAATGATTAACCGCATGCTACTATTGAATTTATTAATAAAGGTTAGGCCACATTTGGAAGGGAATTGATATTTTAGGATGTGGAGCACAGTCTGCCATCTAAATTTTTATAAGCTGGATCACCAATGTACAAAATAATATCCTATTCAGCCTTACCAGTAAACCAGAATTTATTGACTGACAGCATCTAACTAAATCTAAAGTTTTAATCTATTTTTTTAACACTAATCACCTGCCAACATTTCATCATTTTTCTATATACCCCTTGCCATATTAGTATGTGTTGATTGATCTGCAGTTTAATTTATGATAATGATGATGGGCTGGCATTAGTAATAATGATATATGTTGAAAGTTTAACAGGGCACCTTAATGCAATAAAAGAGATAAATACATAGCTTAAAACCTTTTAACATTGCATTGCCCCTGCTAATGTTTCACAACACTTTATACTCTGAAAAAATAAAGCAGCATAAAAATAGCATGTAAAGCGTTATTCCCACATGCTGTTCTTGGTCTTTGGCATGCTTGTTTTCTCCACATTTTCCAAAAATGACAAGAATGCATCCCATCTGATGCATCCTGTGAAAAATTTAAGAGCATATTTGAAAACACAAAATACTGTTTTCATAAACTGCTGAATCTGTGATGGTTTGGCAGTAATCACAGAAACAATGCCGGAACTCAACCCTTTATTATTATTATTTTTTTCTTCTCTCGCATTCTTTTCTGGAACCCATTGAAGTCCTCTAGGCTGTATTGCTTTTTGATGTGTTGATCCAACTCTCCCTTCGACATACATGTTGGTGTCTAAACAGAGTTTGGCAGTTGAATTTTCTCCATAAATTAATGATAGAACATTGATGTTGATGTAGCATTTCTTCTAAGGATGGAAATAAATAATATGAAACCATTTAGCACTGAGTAAATTCAAAACAAAGGATTTAAGAAAAGGAAACTATAGAACAGGCAAGACCAGATGTAAGATTTTCTCGATGGACACGTGGATAAAATTGTCTTGAGGCCAGAACAGGCAGACCAGTGTTGTGAAGCAGCTCAAATCTTTTGGGGCACCTTTTGTTTCTATTTTTATTCTCCTTATACTCCTTGGGAACTGAAGATTCACTGCTTGCTTTCATAGCAAAATATAGCCTGTGTTACTTGTTCTCATGTTCAGAACAATGGAATAACGCTTTAACTTTTATTTATATGGGATTCCCTTAAGTTTATAGTGATACTGTGCCATTTATGAAGCTGAGACATCCTGCTTGATTACTGTTTGCCAATAAATATAGTAAAAGCAATTGCAAACGAGTTCAGTGAGGTGGAAAGTAATGCCATGGTGAGTTTTCAGGCACTGTCTTTGAAGGTATTTACCTTAATTTGGTAAAACTGCCCTACAGTTTTCACTGGGTCTGCACTTTCCCAAATGCCTGAGATGGGCATTTATTCATCTAGTTTATACCAACAGTCTAAAGATTCAAGCAGACCAACATAATCTGTTGATCTACACTGACTGTGTTTACCAGATTATAACCTGTCTCTACTTTTAAGGCCATGTGATGGGGGGCACATGCTATAAGCAGTGCCAGCTAACACTTCGGTAATGCTTTCTGTGCCTGAAATGTATTATCTCATTTAATTCCCATACTCCTGAAGCTTGAGGTTATGAAGGGAAGATTCGTGGAGAACGTGGACATTCATTTAGGCCAAAGAATATGACCTTTGGAGTTAGGCAAACCCAAATTTAATCCTTTCTCCAGCAACGATTAAATTCCTTACTTTTGCAAATGCATCTTACTTCTCTTAATATAAACTAGACCCTTTGCCCCCTCCCTACTTCAAAGACCTAATGTAAGGCATATTGCCAAGTACCACTTGTTCAGTGATTTTGTGTCTATACTGCATCAGAGAATGACCTAGCACTTAGTACGCTGTATGTCTATTAACCATTCACCAAGTTAAGGACCATACTTATGCCTGAATGGGAGGTAGGTTAGTAACGAATGGGCTAAAGATATGAAGTAAAGGAACCCATTTAGACAAATGAATAGAGGTGGAAATTTACAGTTGTGTTTAGGGGATCATTAGCAGATCAGTTGGGTGTGGATGGAGAGTTTAGGTAGGGAAGTAAAGAATGAAATATTTGATGGTAGATCATACAAGGCTTTAAAAGGCACCTGAAGGAATTTGAAATTTGATCTGAGAACATGTCAACTTTGTTTCATTTTTGTGGAAATTACTATAGTAAACATTATATTGTCCCTCTTCAGAAATTACTATATTAAACATTATATCATCCCTTTTCAGTAATGATAAAGTATCATTGTTTAAAAAAAAGTAAACAATTTTAAATTACAATCTAAAAAAAGACAGGTAGGTGAAATTGATTTTC
Organism: Tamandua tetradactyla; assembly: GCF_023851605.1. Lineage (NCBI taxonomy): Eukaryota > Metazoa > Chordata > Mammalia > Pilosa > Myrmecophagidae > Tamandua > Tamandua tetradactyla. The sequence continues at coordinate 69,957,859 of NC_135336.1, read as the reverse complement.
AGTATTTAATTGACTTGATTCATCCATTTTTTAAAAAAAAAAAGGTAAATCATATAGTATTCTATATGATGTGGTCCCTATCACTCAGTGTTGGAAAGTTAGTTTAGTCTTCCATCATTGGAGGGGGAGCTGTTGAATCTAACAAGAAAAGAGCCTCAGGCCATCAGGAATCCACATTTTTCAATCTAGATTTCAGAAGTGTGCAGTGGGTGCTTGGAGTATGGTGGAAAAATATAAGTCCATTTATATTATAAATATCGAGAGTGCTTCTATGTTTCTGAGCACCTTGTCCTACTGATAGCTACATAAGCAGCTCTCAGATAGAAACTTTTGTATTTAGTATGAGTCCCAGAGTCTGTGTCTGAATTCATAAATTCTACCTTAGGATCAGGCAATCGCTCTTTACAGCCTAGGGCCTCAGGGAGACTGTTTAATGAGTAGACGTGAAACCTTTCACAGTTTATTGTTGATGACATTTTGAGGACACTTGCAGTTGGGTAGACTGAAAAACAATAATGCTGGGTGTTTCCTTGGATGTGGTTTATATATGCCCCTGAGTGTTGTATCTAATTTTATCATGTTCAAATTTCTGTTTGATAGCATGCAAACAAAATCCCTTTTTGCAGCTAAATTTCAGGTATTTAAGGCAAAGAAAAAAAAAAAAACAAAACCTGATTGCTAATATGAAATCTGACTTTTCTGAGATTGAAAGAATATCAATTTTAATAGCTGCTCTCTGGGTTACTACCACTGTTTTTACAAGCTTAAAATGACTGTTTTTCTGGGTTGGTATGGTATTTTACCTGTTGTTATTTTTATCTATATGAAACTAAACTTTAAAGTTACTTGAGAGATTCCTTCAGTAGAAATGAAATTGGCATTGCTGTTCAGATATGAACTATCACGAAAGCTAAACCTCTTTATATCACAGACATAGATACAATGTACTTTCACTTTTATTGCCTGCTCCTTTTAAAATGAAAACCCATTCGTGTGATGCATTTGATCTTGCCTTTCTTTTTTTTTTTCATTCTTAATTTTTGTGAGCAGCTTGTACTTGTTAAAATTGCAGGAATATGACACAAAGATGGGGTGGAAGATAAGCTAGCTGAGTCTGGCCAAGAGGGCAGGTGGGATAGCAATGGTATGACTCTGTAATCTGGTCTGATCCTCACTTTTGTAGGTGTCTTTTCCAGAGATATAATCCTGAAGATGTGCTAGGAAATACTGAATTGAACTCTGTGGACTTGAATCCTAGTTCCATTAATTTCTTATCTTTATATCCTTGGGCATAGTTATGTAACCTTACTAAATTTTAAGAACTTCTGCAAAATGAGCAGCACCTATTACTCCCTTCTTGGGTTTTCATAAGGATTAAAAGAGATAATACCAAAAAAGACAGATGTTGTATAATTTCAGTTACATAAAATAACTAGAATATGCCAATTCATAGAGACAGAACATAGATTGCAGGTTTTGGGTGAAGGATGATTGGGGAATGGGGGAGTTAATGCTTAATGGATGCAGAGTTTCTGCTTGAGGTTATGGAAAAGTTTTGACAGTGGATGGTGGTGATGGTAGCACAACATTGTAAATGCAGTTAATCCAATGAATAACATACATGAAAGTAGTTAAAATGAGAAAATTTTTTGTTGCACCTAAGTTATATCAATAACAGAGAAAGAGAGAGAGAGATTGCCTACAAATACTTTAGCTCTCATGTATGGCACAAAATTAATCATCAATATTAAGTGGTACTGTTCAGTGTTAGGACAGGTTCACAGTAAATACCTGGAGAGGGAAATTAATCAGCAAGTTGCTTGCTGAGTACTAGATCAAAATAGAAGCAGATAGAGTCTTAACGCCAATTTCCCGCAGGCCTGGGAAAGTACAAATCTGCTTCCTCCCTCTAAGCAGAGAATGCACCTTTGGTTAGAGTTTATTGAAAACTACTAAATTCTTGCTCCTGGGATACTCTTTACTATATTCTGTGCAGGCACTTCTCTTTCCCTGAAACAAATTATTTGATAGGTTACAAAGCACTTGGTTATGGTTAGGCTCACTTAGACCAGTTTACTGTAATGGATTTAGTTGAAGCTTGGTTATATACCAGCCTCAGCCATTATATTATCCACAAAGAGGTTATAATATAAACTCTAGATATGTTGATTGAATCATACATTCTTAAGATAATGTCTCAGACACTTTAATTAAATCTGGCTGTTCCTAAATTTCCTCACCCCCCCTTTCATTATATTTCTAATTTTACTGTAAGTAAGAAAGCTTTCTGCCTCTAAGCAATCGAAAGGCAAAGAATCCCAGATTGCAGTTTTATTAGATTGAGTACTATTAACAGAATAGTAGAACAAGTAGGGAAGCTTTTAAGTGAGATGTATATGAATAAAAATCTATACCTATGACTTCATTATAAACTAGTGATTTGCATTTTAGTGCATTTGTTTATGAAGAGAATTAAATTTGTTATTATTATAAACAGCAACAAACCATTGCCCAAGCGACTCCTGTAAACAAACCTGGCAGTGAGTTTTTATCTCATTTGTTCACAGCTCACCATCACATATGTTTCAATTTTTAGAAATATTGTGTCCATTGGGTTATTATAACCATCTGCAGTAAGATGTGTTAAGCAAAACAAAGACTGATTTGTATAGCTGTTTCCTTGCTTTAATAATGAAAATAATCACATTAGGGTTTTTTTTTTGGAGCAAATACCCAGAGCTTGGGGATGAAGTAGGAGCTCATTGGAAGTACGTTTCATACTCTGGGGCAAATATTTTTTGAAATGTGGCTGCAAGGAGGCATCCATCCATCATAGGCAGGGGAAGATGGCAAGCTTCTCTGGTGGGAATGTCTTCCCCAAGCATCCTATTGATAAATTAATTCATATGTACACTTTTTTTTTAAAAAAGGTAGAATCTGATATCCATTCTGCAGTCTACACCTCTGCTTTACAGCGAATGGTTTTAAATTCTATGGACCCTCCTCCTAATGCCTTGATGAACGCAGCCATTCCAAGGGAATGAAATGAGAGTCTGACTCTGGATAAGAAGTGACAAGAAGTGATGGTTTTGGAGTTCTCGGCTGTACTTAGACTCTATGGACTGTCAAAGAGAAAAATAAGAACTTTGAGGCCAACGAGGGTAAAAGAAGGATGACTGGACATCTCGAGAGGACAGACACAGAGCAGAAAGTGAGAGGGGGCTAATGAAACCCTTCCACTGTGTAATTCCACCCTGGGCTCCGAGGACCTGTGGAAGCCGAGCATCATCTCCAATGACACTGCTGTTATATGCCTGTCACAGATCACCAGTGTTAGGCGTCTGGCACTAATTTTCTTTCCTCATACAATTCGAGCTATTAAACGTCTCCAGTAGTTTTTCAGTTCTGAAGAAGAATTTTATTTTATTTTAATTTGACCCAGGCCAGGATAAGATGAAGAATTCACTGCTTTCATTCATACATCACATATACACTTCTTGCCTCCTTTTCCTCCTCATTTGCTAACATAGATACTTCTTAGTACTGGTGCTTAGTACTTAGTGCTGGTACTTCTTAGACTCTGGAATATTCCTTACAATATAACAGGTTTCCTGGCAGAAGAAGAGTCAGTAACTCTTTGGTGGTGCTTGAAGGAGTGACAGATACTTTTAAGCTGGGCAGAAAATATTGGCACAAGCTATTTTTCAGTTGGTATTTTGATGGTGTCTGCCCCTGTGAGATACAAACCTGCAGCTAAAGTAGCAATTGTGAGGTCCCATAACCTAGGTTTATTTGTGGGTCTGAAAACTCTGCGCAGTCCAGAGGAGAATTCCATGAAGAATAGCATGAGCGAGCCTCATTATCTATTTTGTAATGTTCACTCTTTTATTTCACTTTACATTTTTCAGGTCTTGCAGTAGGCAAGAAAGCTGGACTTTTACAAAGCTACTGATCACACAAAAAGGAGTTAAAACTCAAATTGACAATTTAGTGTTTCCTTCAGATGTTAAGTACACAGTATTAATATTGACTTAGTTTAAACCTTTGATTATGGCAGATAGCTGACCGTACTTTAAAGCTGGAAAAGTTGTAAAGAAACAAAGAATGCCTATCCTTTTATGTTTATATATGCACACATATACAAATGCAAATATATGCATACACTTCTTAGCTTAATTACGAAATAAACATGGTGGTATTTAGTTTTTACCCTGGGATATTCATTTATCTAGAGTTGTTTCTATTCATTTGCCTGTACTGGCTTCTTTGCCATACATTTTGATCTCATTCATAATGGACCTGCCTCCTACTTGGGTCTACAAATGATCTTAAACAGCAGTTCCCACTTACTAAAGTAATTATTAGACATAAAACATACCAAGTTCTAGGTGGTACTCCGATTTGGAGTTGTCACTGAGAAGAGGAAAGCACTGACTAATATTCGGTCAGTGGCGCCCTCATGTCTTGATGGAAGAACAGCCTCATATACTAAAATTGTGGAAATTGTGATAAGGGAGGTGTATGCTGGGTACTGTGAGAAATTCTTCCTTCAGCCCAGTAGGAGTAAAAAACTGCAAAGCATGGAATTTCCACTGACTTCCTGGGAAAGTAGAGAATGGCCTCACGATGATGGCATGTGAGGTGGGTTAATGAGTAAGTGGGAAAGTGTCTGGGTAGGCAGAGGGTCCTACTTGAGCAAATGTGCAGAGTTTGAGGGATCCCAGTGAGCTTTGTAAGTGGCTAGAGAGCCAGTCTGTCAGCAACATGGTGTCCTGAACTCGGTATTACTGGATGTGGACAAGACTGGATTTTGTCCCATGAACAACCAAGTCGTTTTCTCTATATCTCTCCACTCTCCTTTTCCACCTTTTCCTTTTTCTTTTCTTCCTTTCTTCCATCATTTCCTGCCCATCAGCTTCTCTTACACCTCTTCTTCTTTTTTTTTTTTCCCTTTTGATGTGAATTGAAGGATGATCTTTCTAGTGTCCCTGTGGTAGAGGGACTAGAAATAGGAGGTATTATTGGCATGTTGAATGATTGGGAGATTTAGCAGTAGTCCATGAACAGACAGATCAGGGCATTCCATAAGAAAGCAGCTGTTAGGAGAAGAGGAGCATTTCCTCTACACCCTTGCAGAAGGTGGAGGTTTTCTCCCTAAACACAGATGTATGGTACCAGTACCTGCCATAGTATTGGTAGTCTGTGAAGCTATATTGCTTGCAAAAAGAGATAGTGAATAAATGTGTAATTTCTCTTGTGTAAGACTGAATTGGTTAGTGAGACATTTTACCAAAGTCAAAAATAAAGGGGCAGGTAAAAGCTTGTGAGGGAAAGATACACTTAAGTTTCACTTTGTTTAACTAAGTTTGGCTTGTTACCACAATATCTTAATATCTGTGTCCAACAAATACTTGTAAATACAAGTTCTGGAGTCAGGGAAAGGAGGCAAGATGGTCTCTAGGGGATAAAGTTTCATTATGAGTTGTATGGAACAGATAATGTAAAGGGTGGATTTTATGACAAGAAGTTATTAATTGCTCACTTTCTGAATGAACGTCAGCAATTTCTAGCTGTTAGGATGCCAACTGATATTTGTAAAGAAGCATTGTAACAGAAAATAAATTGGGACCTATAACTCAATAACAAAAGAACAGAATCAAATTTTAAAATGAGCGAAAGATTTGAGAATAGAATTTCTCCAAAAGATAATCCAAATTACTAATAAGAACCTGAAAAGACACCCGACATCTTTAGTCACTAGGAAAATGCAAATGAAAATCACAACGAATACTACTTCATACCTACTAAAATGGTATTATTTAAAAATAAAAAATAATGCTGCTGAGGACACAGAGAAATAGGAACCCTTGTGTATCATTTTGGGGGCGTGTGAAATGGTGCTGCTAGTATGGAAAACAGTTTGGCAGTTCTTAGGAAAGTTAAGTATAGAATTACCATATGAACTGGCAATCTCACTTTGATGTATATACCCCCAAAGAATTGAGAGCAGGAGCTTGGACAAATACCTGGTACACTAATGTCCAAAGTAGCATTATTCACTGCAGCAAAAAGGTGGAAGCAAATCAAGGGTCCATCAACAGAAAAATGGATAAACAAAATGTGATCTGTACCAGCAATGGAATATTATTCAGTTATAAAAAAAAGATTGAAGTTCTGATTCATGTGACAACATAGATGAACCTTGAAGGAAGACATCATGTTAATTAAATAAGCCAGACACAAAAGGACAAATATTTTACGATCGCACTTATATTAAATAGCTAGAATGCATGATCTCAGAGATTGAAAGTAGATTACAGAGAACCAAGGGTGAGGATAGAGAATGGGGAGTCAATGTTTAATAGGTCCAGAGCTTCTGTTAGGTATGATAGAAAAATTTTAGTAATGGATGGTGGCACCATGTTGAAAATGTAGTCAACACTGCTGAATTATATACTTGAAAGTGGTTAAAATGGGAAATGTTATGTTGTGTATATATATATATATATATATATATATATATATATATATTTTGCCATAGTGATTGTTTTTAAAGGAAGGTAGGCTATATAAAAATGATAATAAAAAATTGGGGAATCCTGCAATGTCTTTTTTCTCATAAATGTAAGCAGTTTGCTTTTTCCATTCATGGGGCCAAGCATGATGAGCAGAAGGTATATACTTCTTTTCTTTGGAAGGAAAAACTGCTCTAAGAAAAACACCTCTTTCCCTAAGATTAGCCCCAAGAATATTAAACTAGGATAAGGCAGCCAATTTTGTTCATGGTTATGACCAAAAAGGAAGTTAGAGATTTTTCTTTTGCCAAGGCTGCTCATATTCAAAAATGTGTGAGTTTGTGCCCTCAAAATTTAGTTTTATACGGTAATATATTATATTCTCTGAATTTAAATCGAGCTCATAGTACTTTAAAAATATATAGCAACAACCAAAAAAAACACCTTATTTAGAGATGGAATTATGTATGAGTCTTTTTTTATCTTATTTATTTTAAATAAACTATTAACTTGCAACATGCATACCCTGCTAAAATGGGCCAGTGTATTAGATCCACATAAAACATTAATGAGAATATTGTAAAGCAAATTATTTTGGGGAAGAACATCAACATTCACTAACCTTAGTGCCAAATTCTTTTATTTTGGAACACATTGCAGCAAATGAATGAATGAATATATAAATAAAAAAAAAAGATCTTTGTTTCACTTTACAGTACAAATGATAGAAATTTTAAAATGCATGTGAAATCAGTAAAAGGTATGTTTATTCCAAATTGATTCATTAGTCAAGTTTCAGTCAGGTTTCCTTGCCGGAAAACCCTGAAACTTGGCTCTACAAATCAATTTAATCAAATTGGTTGCACCAAGTCATAAACATGTAAGTATCAAGGTTTGATCCCAGTGTCCTTGAAGCATCCTGCTGAACTTTCAGATTTCCAATAAACAACTATAGGCAGTTGTAATATGCTTGGGTAAAACATAGAAAGTGTGGTGGTTCAATTCCAAGTCTAAAGCTAAATTATATACATATATATATAAAAAATAGGTATCAGAATAGGGGGCCCACAGATCTATTTTTAAATGCTTCAGGATAAGCCAGAGCACATATTTTGTTTTGGTTGGGGAGATGGAGGAGGAAAGCATAACTTTAGTGAAGGAAATATTTTTCCTCAGAGTTTCCACCTAGGGTTTTTTTTTTCCCTCCTATTACCTATTATTTGGGATATTTTTATGAAAGTGCACTTTGTTTTTTAGACAGTACCTGCTCCTTGCTTGGCTTGGTCATACCCTCACGTCTGTTTGCTCTGGAATTGTTCATGGGCTCTCAGGCAGGGTCGTCATAATGTCATTAGAGAAGGGACACAAAAGGAACAGAAAAACATCTTGAAGATTAAGTTCATGGTTATAAGACAGATGTCTTCAGAGATAAAATGCAGAAAGTGAAACCCACGAACGTGGTTGATACAGAGCAACGAATCAGAGTTGCGGCAATTATCTTTAAGAAGATTTTTAAAATATATTTTATAAAATGAAAAGAGAAAAAAACAGAAAAAATCTTTAAGGAACCACAGACTGCAGCTATTGAATTAAGCCATTGATTTTGAATATTCTCTGATAGCCAAGTAATCTGATATCTAAATATTCAGTAGTTTAAAAAATGCTTACATATTTATGTGTAGGTCAAGAAAATTACTGGGTTTAGATATTTAATACTAACTAAGCAATGCCATCTTTTCTGAACTTTTTTATTGAGTTAATTATTAAGATAATTGTTTGATTCTATATTTCACTGAAAAGTCAACCTAGTATAATAAAGCGAGTATATCAAAAGAACTGATAGGTTTTGGAATTGCATAGCTAATAATATAAACAGCTCTAGAAACGAGTCCCTTGTGCCATCCAAAATGCTTGTTTAATTTTCTATATTAGAGGAGTATCATGGTAGAAAGAAGCTGATTTCTAACAAGGAGTATTTTATTTAAACTCTTCTCCCTTTGGAAAAATATTTATAAATATATTTACTTTTTCCTTGGCAGGTGATGGGGACACTGAAACAGCTTTCCCTTCCTTTATTTTTGGCACATGAGCAAAAATTAACAATATGTTTATCTGTAATCACATTTATTTATCAATCTATCTATTTATTTATTTATTTTAACACCAGGGATGGTCCGTATTTTTGGAGTTGAAATATTTAGGATTAGGTAAAGTTAGAAGGTATCTACAGTTAACCCTGGTTAATGTTGATTGATAAAATGAGCAAAAAAAAGTTGAGTATGAATCCAAATAATGTGCCATCCAGATGGTCTCAGCCGAAAGATTTTAAAATTCCCTTAGATAGTAGGGAAAAGTATAGTGTGCTTGGTAGTTTCAGTTTTAGTTTTTTGGTTCTTTTTTTGCATGTGGAAACATATTCTTAGTACTTACATTTCGGCTTTCTCAAAAATAAAATTTTGAAACTGTTGATATACTGAAAGATATCTTGGGAAATTTGCATCTATGGACAATATCAAAGCTCCTCAGAATGTAACAAATGACCTTGGTTAGTATAAATGAAAAATAATCCATTGAAAAGAAAGAAAAGGCACTTTTCAGCCTTTTTGTATCTGTGGATAGCTTTTTATTTTATTTATTTTTATTTTATTTTATTTTATTTTTTTTACATGGGCAGGCACCGGGAATCGAATACGGGTCCTCTGGCATGGCAGGCAAGCATTCTTGCCTGCTGAGCCACCATGGCCCGCCCTGGATAGCTTTTTAAAAAGTCTCAAGAGACAAGACATTGTCATCATGGCTTTCTCGTGGAACTAAAACATATTTATAGGATATGATGATATATGCATGGATTGTTGGCCTTAGACATCATAATATATATTAAAGGAGGAGTTGGAGAAGAAAGAAAACAAGATGTAAACATTTTATAGTTTTTGTTTTCTTTCCCTTTCCATGTAGTTATTTGAAAACTGCCTATTTGCCTGAAATTTACCCTACTGGCAAAAATTTTAAAGCAGAGAGCTACTTTTTATTGTTGCGGCACATCATGAATAACAGCTTTATTTGATAGCAAATGAGATGCCCCAAGTTGCAAGCTTTCCATAAACATTTGAATTGTTCAATTTCCTTTTCATTGTATAATTTCCACCCTGGTCCTTTGCTTGCTGATATTCAGATAAAGATTTCATTCAAGTCATTTTCAAAAATGTCCTATGTTGCTTGCTATCATAAGTGGCAAGATTGCTCAATTCATATTAGCTATGCTACAAGTGCTGCACAGGTTTTTATCAGATATTTCTCAAACCATTTCTCCATAATAAATAGAAACAAGAATGATACAAGAATTCCCCTACTGGTTTTTCCAAACGGTGGTTTATTAGCAATAACATTAGTCATATGACTGTGTTAAAGTGACTTTTCTGAAAAAATATCTAATGAACTATTTTGTTTTCTTTTCTTTCATTTTGTCTGACATGGACTTGAAAACTTTGCTGATTGATTCCAAATGATGTGGCTGGCCCTTTGTTTCTCAATTAGGTAAGTGATTATGATTCCTTGATTACTCTTGGGAATCTATGGTTGTATTTGTTAAGCATTGCCAGTTTGAGCTTTTGAATTCTCTAGCAAAATGAGGTAAAAAAATCGGACATAAATAGATAAATCACTATTTTCAGAAATATATTTAAGGTCTCTTTCCTGAGTTGGCACAGGACCAGAACAAAAGACCCAGTTCAGTTGTTCTTGTTCAAAAGAACCATATATTTGAATCCATTCAAGTTCTTTTTGTTGGATAGGTTTTGTTTTGAAGGAAGTCTTGCCCAGAAAGTTCTAGATCTTGCCAGAACAGTTACCAATCACACTACTAGTTATCCAGCTTTAAGAATGCATTCCTGGGCGGGCCGCGGTGGCTCAGCGGGCAAAGTGCTTGCCTGCTATGCCGGAGGACCTCGGTTCGATTCCCGGCCCCAGCCCATGTAACAAAAACGGAGAAACAGAATACAATAAAACAAGAAAATGTTTAAAAATGTTTCCCTTTCTTCCTTCCTTCCTTCCTTCTATCCTTCCTTCCTTCTCTCTGTCTTTCCTTTAAAAAAAAAAAAAAAAAAAAAAAAGAATGCATTCCAAATGACAGTTTGATATACAAATTGCAGCTAACAATTTTGGTGATCTCAAAGATATATAGACTTAAAAAGGAATTTAACTTTGGATTCTAAGGTATTGTTACCCTAGAGCTGGGGTTGGCAAACTGCAGTCTGTGGGAAAAATCCAGCTTACCATCTGTTTTTATGTTATCCATGAACTAAGAAAGCTTTTCTCATTTTTTAACTTTTGCAAAAATAATAAAAGAGAATCATATTTTTTAATGTGAAAATTGCATGAAATTAAAATTTCAGCGTCCAAAAATAAAGTTTTGTTGGAACACAGCCATACTTATTACTTTAAATATTGTCTAAGGCTGCTTTTGTGCTACAACCATATGGCCCACAAAATTTAAAATATATGCTGCCTGGCCTTTGCATAAAAAGTTTGCTGATCCCATTGCTTGAATGTAAGCCTGCAGCAAATTGATTCTCAAAACCTCCTTCTTTGGAGATACTGATGAGACTAGAGGTGAAATTATTACATATCTGTCATTTTCTTCAATTTCAAGGGAGCCTACTGTACCTAAAATGACCATATCATCCCAAATGGAAAAACAATCTTGACTTGCAGATTTATATTTTCCTGAAACAACCTTTTACCTAGTTCTATTTCTTTTCCCTTTTTAGCCCTAAACCATTAAACCCATTATGTCTAATTTATTTTTACTGCCAGTGGGTCTTTGGGTTTGGCCACAAACATTAAATCCTAGTGGTTGGCTGGGAACTAGGGAAGTAGCATTTTGCAGCTGGTGAAGTAGCAACATCCTATAATGAAAAGTAATTTCCTCAGACATTCAAACAGTTCTCAAGGCACTTTTTCACATACAGTAATACTGACAATCTAAAGATGCTGGCTCTAATGAAATATATATATGACAGTGTTGGAAAAGTCTAATATCAATAATTGAATTATCAACTTAGCACCTAAAGCAATGCAAGAAAGCACGGTACTAGTTCCTTTATGAAATAGATTTTGCATAAATAGATTTTTATTTTGCAAAAACAGATTTTTCATAGGCATTGTGATTCTGATTTCGAAAAATGTAAAATAGTTATAAATATAAGTTCTAGTTTGCTAAGCTGTCGAAAACAGATACTATAAACTGCATTGGCTTTGACTATGGGAATTTATTAGCTTGCAAGCTTACAGTTTTGAAGCCATGAAAATGTCCAAATCAAGGCATCATCAAGTCAGTGCTTTCTTCCTGAAGATCTCCGGTGATCCCAGACTCCTCTGTCATATGGCAAGACACATGGCAGAGTCTGCTGGTGTCTCCCTTCTCTGGGTTTCATTGCTTTCAGCTTCGTGCTTCCGTAGCTTTCTCTACCACTGCCTGAATTTTGTTCTCTTATGACGGACCATAGTAAGCGGTTTAAGACCCACCCTGAATGAGGTGGGTCACATCTTAATTTAAGTTTCTACTCACTCATTCTTACTTACTTCATTCCTACTTACAATGGGTCCACATGCACAGGAATGAATTAACTTTAAGAACATACTTTTCTGGGGGTACATACAGCTCCAAACTAGTACAGTATATTCCTAGTTGTTTTCATCTTTCGTTTATCAGAAATCACTACATTTGCCGTTTGGGATAGAGAAAAGTAAAGGAGAACAAAGAACACATATTCTTTTAATATTGCAAGAGAGAGCAGCGTCGAAATTGCTGGGTATTAAGACTATGCAGTATCTTCTAGGTTTAGGCCACTGGGAAATAAAGCTTCCATGTGTGTATTTGATATATAAAGACAGGCAAAAAGAAAAACACAAAGGTACTGTGGATATTCTGGTTTGGTCCAATTATGCAGTATGTTTTCTAACCCTTTTCATGAAAATTTGACATTACTATACCTCAGATAGAAGCAGCAGGATTCACCAGGGAAAGAACAGCTGGATATTTTATTAGGTTTTATGTTGTACAGAAGGAGACCATGTTTTCCATTGTCAGTGTGTAAAAGAAAATGAAAGCTCTGGGCATCATTAATGTCATGAAAGCATAGAATGTGTCAGCTCTGTTCTCTCAACACCTGGATTGAAAGCACAGTGTGAGGTCACCATAAAACAAAAGCAGACTGTCTGCTCTGGTTGGAATTTCAAGGGTTGATTTTTAAAATAAGTAATAAGTAGTCTGTAATTGTTGCAGCAAGAATTCTTCTCTTGAAATTATATAGCTGCATGTATGATCATAAACTTATGTGTCTGCTTGAACATGTGTTCTGTATTATTGCACCTGAGTGCTATACTTTTTGTTGCACCTTAAGGGGCCACAGGAGGCTCCTTGGAAACTAGAACTTTCCACTTGCTGGGCTAATGGTGTCATGCCCACAATCAGCTTTCCTCCCTGGCTCTCTCTTTGGCCTCATTTTGTTGAATCATTGCCGTGCATATACCCATATGTTATTATTTTTGGTTGTGGTCATTGTGTTCTTCCTTTTTAATGTCTTCATTTTGGGAGCCATGTTAGCATATACCTTTATATGCGTCAGGTGATCCATCACTCTGTTCCTCAAGCAAGGATTGTCTTCAAGTACTGTTGAAACAAATTGAGTTATGTAAGCAAGAGAGAGGCTTGACTTTTCTCTCTTCACATGAAGCTAGAGGAGATATTTTCTATAGGCTTGGGCCACCTATACTCTTTCCATCATATACTCATATTAAATGTAGTACATTATAAAATTTGTTTCATATGTAAATGATATTCTGTGTTCTGGTTCTAATCTCTTCTTTTATCATCTTAATAAAATTTGGACACTAGTTCCATTTATCATTCATGAATCTACGTATTTATTTAGTTTGACATTGATGAGGTGCCCAAGTATATGCAGAGAGGATATAGACTAAGGGGCTGAGGATGTGGAGAATAACCTGACAATGTTCTGCCCTTTATCAAACCTAGATGGCAGGAAAGACAGTGTTGGATCAATATGTTAAGCGCTTAACACAGTTTACTAATGAAATAGAAATGAGGCAGTGCCCACAATGCTTTGTAAATTACAGATGACTTTTCATTGGTGATAACATCAGATTGTGAGTGTTTGACAGTTGCAGAAAAAGGGATGTCAGCACCAGGCAGAGGCCTGGTACAAAGCAAATTCATGGCTAAGAGAGCATTATCTGAGATCTGGAAACCAGTTTACTGAGTAAAATAAAGGGAATGAAATACTTTCAAATTAGTTTCTTGTTTTTTTTTTTTATTTTAATTTATTGAACACTTACTATAACCCAGGGTCTTTGTTATATGGCTTGGTAGAGAGTGGTAAACAAGGTTAAAATCCCTTTTGTTTTCCAACTGGTTTTCTAGGAGGAGGAGGAGGCAAGAACAATTAACTTTATTAATAAAATTAAATAAGTAAATTAATTATATTAAATAAGTTAATTAAGTTAAATAAATCATCAAGAGCTAGGGATGCAAAGAAGAATATAAAAATGACTTTCAGATAGCAGGAGAGGAGGCAGTGACCCTTCTGAGGGTCAAAAGAGTAGTCCTCTTGAGATGTGATGCTTCGCTTAAAACAGAAATGACAAGAAAGATCCAGGCAAATGGAGAAGCTTCCATAAGACATAAAAATATATTTTCTTAAAATATGATATAATATGTGGGTCTTGCTTCAAAACACTCAAGGAAAAATATGTCAAGCACAGGGAATAAAAGAAACAAGATCTAAAAGCAAGAGGGGGAGAGTCAGAGCAGCAAGAATTTTAATGATTGTTAAAGATGGGTGATAGTTACTTGGGAGTCCATTATAAGATTCTAACAAATTTCATAAACATTTAATAAAATGCCCACAATAAAACCTTTTTCAAAAATTCTTTGTCTACGTCCAATATGCTGGTCTTTGTTATTATTCCTTATCCATTAAACTAACATTGAAAGTATTGTGATCATCTATTTTTGAGAGGGAATGTATTCGTTATCCACTGCTGCATAACAAGTTAACTCAAAGCATAGAGGCTTAAATAACAATAAACATCTATTATCTTTCACAGTTTCCGTAGGTCAGGAATTTGGAGTTCTGGCTTAGGATCTCTGTGGAGGTTTTAGTCAAGATGGCAATCAAAACTGTTGTCATCTAAACTAGTTACTCTCACTGGGTGGAGGATCTGAGTTAGAGGTGATTCATTCACAGGCTAGCAAGTTGATGCTGTTAATGGCCGGAGGTCCCAGTTCCTCCCACCTGGGTCTCTCTACATGTTTGCTTGTGCTTCCTCACAGTATGGCATCTGACTTATCCCAAAGTGACCCAACAGCAAGGTAGAAACATCAGTGTCACTCATGACAGCCTTGAAAGTCACACACCCTCACTTCCACATTATCTGTTGGTCACAATGTCAGCCCTATTGCGTGTAGGACTACCAGGCAATGAAGATATTTGGTGGCTGTCTTGGAGAAACAGTATTTTTAATATTTAAACAAATAATTTTGATATTGTGCTTGCTGAATTGGTGCCAGAAGAAGTAAATCCTTAGTTGATTTGTGGTTTTCAACCAGATATCACTATCTTAGTACCTCAATGTCCATATTCGGTCTCTTGAGTATTTACCCAGATAGTATCTTTCTCTGATAACGTACTTAACAAAGCTTTATTTAATGACAAAATTTATTAAATAGGTCTGTTAATCAAAGGTGAAAATGTATACCTACAATGAATAAATTATTAAGCATTGACCAAAATAATTGATAGTGATTATTTTCTAGTATACTCTTCATTACAGTAATAATGTTTTCAATGAATTACCAGTCAATTTGGTCTGTTATATTAAAATGTGCATCACGTCATTTGCCTGTTGTTCTAGGTTCAAGTATCAATTATGCTGTTCTATAGTGGCTAACTGGTACAACCTGAAATTAAACATATTATTGGTTCTTTGGCTGCTGTATATTAATATGCCTCATTATTATTGTGCTGATTTTTAGTACCAAGTATATTATATTCTGTGTCACTAAGATAAAACCACGGGTTTCATAATGCTTTCAATCAAACATTGCACACTTTTTTTTTCATCACTTAGTTGTATATTCATCATTTCTTAGAACATTTGCATCAATTTAGAAAAAGAAATAAAAAGACAACAGAAAAAGAAATAAAATGAAAACAGAAAAAAAAAATTGTACATACCATACCCCTTACCTCTTGCTTTCACTGATCACTAGCATTTCAAACTAAATTTATTTTAGCATTTGTTTCCCCTATTATTTATTTTTATTCCATATGTTCTATTCATCTGTTGACAAGGTAGATAAAAGGAGCATCAGACACAAGGTTTTCACAATCACACAGTCACATTGTGAAAGCTGTCTCATTATAAATCATCTTAAAGAAACATGGCTACTGGAACATAGTTCTACATTTTCAGGCAGTTCCCTCCAGCCTCTCCATTACATCTTGACTAACAAGGTGATATCTACTTAATTTGTAAGAATAACCTCCATGATAACCTCTCGACTCTGTTTGAAATCTCTCAGCCATTGACTCTTTTGTCTCATTTCACTCTTCCCCCTTTTGGTCAAGAAGGTTTTCTCAATCCCTTGATGCTGAGTCTCAGCTCATTCTAGGATTTCTGTCCCATGTTGCCGGAAAGGTCCACACCCCTGGGAGTCATGTCCCACATAGACAGCGGGAGGGTGGTGAGTTTGCTTGTTGTGTTGGCTGGAGAGAGAGACCACATCTAAGCAACAAAAGATGCTCTTTTGGGGGTGACTCTGAGGCCTAAATTTTAAGTAGACTTTCCCTATCCTTTGTGGGGTTAAGTTTCATATGAACAAACCGCAAGATTAGGGACTCAGCCTATAGCTTTGGTTGTCCACACTGCTTTGGTTTGTTCTCACTTGGTATTGTGAGAATACCAAGAATTCAACTTGGGAAAGTTGAATTTCTCCCCGTTCTCACCATTTTTTGCAAATACTTTCCTACTCACTGATCGAATCCTCTGGGATTCATCAGGGCATCACTCTGGACAAATCAACAAAATCTCATGTCCTACCCAAGATTCCAAGTACTTATGGTGTTCAATCAAGCTATCAACATAAGTTATATTAGGAAATACAATGCACACTTTTGACTGTGTATTTTAGGAATAGTTTATATGTCTAGACAGATAATGATCATCTTTACCTTTTAGCTTGCATTTGAGTATTTAGGCTGCATTATTCAGTATATTTTAATTATTTATAGTTACAAGTTTAATCCCCTTTACAACAAATTCAAGTTGTGATTTTCAATTAAATGTGCATTTTAAGTGCTGAGAGCTGTGATTATAAATATAGGTATGATTACCCCTCCAAATGTATTAGTAATGGAATGGCATATCAACATACTTCCTGTGCCTAATTTCCTTACCTGTCATTCCACTCTTGAGTATGTCTTATGACGACATAATTTAGTGTCAGAGAACAGCATTTGGAAAAACAAGATTTTCTTTGGTTTCTATTGCTACGTAACAAATTACCGCACATTTAGTAGCTTAAAACAACATCCATTTAGTATATAACAGTTCTGTCGATCAGAAATCCAGGCTTAGCTTGTTCTGTGCTCTGGGTCTCACAAGGCCAAAGTTAAGGTGTCAGCATAGTGCATTTCTTTGTGGAGACTCTAGGGATGAATCTGCTTCTTGTGTCATTCAGGTTGTTGGTAGAATTCAGTTTTTTGCTGTCATAGGATTGAGATTCCCATTTCCTTACTTGCTGTTGGCCGAGGTTGTTCTCCACTTCCAGAAGCTGCCTCCATTCGTTGGACCCCTTCCTCCATCTTCAACAGTGGATCAGATCAGTCTCAAATCCTTTAGAGTCCTGTAGAATCTCAAATCCTTTTAGAAACTCTCTGATTCTGCCAGTTCACCCCTGCTTTGTCTTTTCTGCCTGGAGGCTGAGAATATTCTCTGGTTTTAAAGGACAGTGTTATTAGATTGGGCCCATCTGGATAATCCAAAATAATCTTACTTTAAGATCAACTGATGATAAATAACTTTAATTATATCTGCAAAATCCCTTCACAGCTGTACCTAGTGTTTGACTGAATAACTAAGTGAAGTGGATCGTCCATGGATATCTTTAGAATCCTACCAAACACAGGATTGTGGGTTGGTTAGAGGTTGTGATGTAATTTGAGTGAACTGTCTCATGGAAGTTATATTTGAGTTGATTATTTGAGCTGAGTCCTCAATGACAAAAGGAGTCATACATTGGAAAGAAAACTAAAGCCAAAGATTGTTCTAATTTGATGTTCATTAAACAACCTTAAGATTCATCTTTGACTTATCCTGTGGCCTATTAAGAAAAACAGGCACCAACACAAGCCAAAAAAAAAAAAAAAATGGCAATATGAATATCTTGTATTTCAGACTTTGAGTTATTTCTGATTATAAAGTAATAAATACTCAGATAGCCTTCTATGTCCTTAAAAACATGTTATAGCAATTGTTCTACTTTCTCCACCCCTATCCAGATGATCTCATCAGCACAAATCTCTAATGCTTTTTTTCTCATTAAAAAAAAAAACTCTACTGCCTTGTTCCCCATCCACTTGTCTCTCTTTCTTATCTACCTTTGCATTTTTCTCTCCATTTTTTTCTTGAACACTCTTTAAAATCCAGCCTTTTCCCCATCATTCAACCAAAACTCTCCTTATTATGAGCCATGATGATATCTGCATTATCAAATTTTATGGTCTTTCTTCAAAAAGCATCTTCTCAGAGATTTGGACAGTGAATAAAGAAGTATTTCCAAAGGTCCCCTTAGGGAGTGGGGAGAAAGAGGGCAGTATTCAACTTCCCCATTTGGAGAATTTCTGGTATTATAGCAAGTGGTGGGGACAACCAAATCAATAGATTGAGCCCTTGATCTTGGGGGTCATGCCTATGAAATTTATTCCTGCGAAAGATAGGCTACGCCTACTGAAAATTAGGCGTAAGAGTCACCCACAGAGAACCTCTTTTCTTGGTCAGATGTGGCCACATTCTCTAAACTAACATGGCAAGTGAACTCATTGCCTTCCCTCTCTATAAATAACATGACTCCCAGGGGTGTAAAACCTCCCTGGCAATGTGGGACAGAAATTCTGGGATGAGACAGGACTTGGCACAAGGGTTTGAGAAAACTTTCTTGACCAAAAGAGGGAAGAGAGTAATGAGACAAAATTAAGTGTTAGTGGCTGTAAAGCTGTGTTCCAATAGCCATGTTTCTTAAAGATGATTGTATAATGATAAAGCTTTTACAATGTGACTGTGTGATTGTGAAAACCTTGTGTCCGGGTGCTCCTTTTAACTAGGGTATGGACAGGTGAGTAAAAAGTATGGATAAAAAATAAACAAATAATAGGAGAAACAAAGGTTAAAATAAATTGGGTAGATGGAAACACTAGTGGTCAATGAGAGGGAGGGGTAAGGGGTATGGTATGTATGAGTTTTTTCTTTCTTCTTTTTTACTTCATTTACTGGAGTGATGCAGATGTTCAAAAAATGATCATGGTGATGAATACACAACTATGTGATGATATTGTGAGCCATTGATTATATACTGTGTATGAAATGTGTGTATGTTAAGTTTTTATGCGCGTTTTTATGCTGTTTTTTTAAATAAAGATTTTTTTTTAAAGCATCTTCTCAAGAAGGCCCTCATTAAATTGCAGTCCCCTCATCCCTGCTTGATGTTTGTTTCCAGTTATAGTGTTTTCTTCTTACCCTTTGACTGTCACCACCCTAGGCTGTAAACCCCTTGTGGACAGGTATTTTTGTCTGCATTTTTTCACTATCTTGGTGCCTAGAACAGAGCCTGGAGTGTCATAGGTGTTCACTAAATGTTTAATGGGGGGGGGGGCAAGATAAATAAATGAAAGACTTCCATATTTGGAATACATTGGGACTTCTGTTACCATCTGAGGTAGATAGAGTAGGTATTACTTTCTTTATTTTCCAAATGAAGACAATTATATCTTGCCCAAGGCCACGAAACCTGTTAAGTGTTAGAGATTAAACGAAAACTCAACTCTCTTGACTCCTAACCTGGTTTTCTTTCCCCTACAATAGATACTAAAAATATGGTGTTGTCTCTTCTTGGGATCTATAGCACTGTGTCCCCCAAGAACTGAAAATAAAGAAATGAGATTCCCTTCTGAGAGTTATACCATGAAATCAACACATAATAAATGTTACCTTAAAGAACTAGAATTGCTTTTAAACCAAAGGGGCCATTACTGATTAAATGCTTTAGCATTTCTAAGGAAAGAAAAAATTAATAAGAAATGGCCATCTTAGAGGTACTACCAAAGAATACTCAAAAGAAAAGGTACAGGATCCTTAGCCAGCCAACTATGAGAATTCCAGGACCTCCTGTGCCCATAGATGCATCAGACTCTCTTAGCTGATGCCAGTGAATACTTGATTCATCTCATCAGTTCATTTTTTAATGATTCCATGATCACCAACTATCTTATGATTAATAATTGATTTTCCATGTAGCTCTGCCTGACTACAGGATGAAAAATCCCTGGCAATATGTATTCTTTCCAATCTTGTACTGGTGTTGGCTATTTCTCATAGTAAATTAGTAAACTGATATTCTGATTATGATTTGGCTTCTGTCAAGCTTACTTTGGGAAGAAGAAATATGCTGATCCCTCTGACATATATTCTGGTCCATTCAATGGTTTCGTTCTAAGCACAAATGAAATATTGTGATTTTATACACCAGTCTTCCTAACTTGGTAAATTGAAGGAGAGTCTCCTCTGTACCTTCTCCTACTTCCACTGAGCATGGGTATGCTCTTAACATTTCATATGTGGAAGAAAATCAACCCCAGTTCCCTTAGCATCAGCCTCTACCATAAGTCTGGACAAGAAAGGCCCTGAAGCAGTATTCTGGCTGGCTTGGAGACAGAGGATGGCTTTTTTTCAAAGGGCTTTAGCAGGACGGTCAGTGGAAGTTCAGCTAGTTTACAGCATGGTTAGTCAAGGATGGTTCTTACAGAGAAGAATTGCCCTGGCAGATTAGCAGCTGTTGTTTTGAAAAATTGAATTTTATCAAGAGAGGCTGGGAAAGGACAGGTTGTGGATGTAAAGCTATATATAAGAGGACATGTGGAGAAACAGTTGCAGGAAACTAGACAAAAAAGATCCCAGTAGACAATTGTGTCCTCCAGTGTCTCCCTCACAAGTAAACCAGATTTTTAAATCTGCCAGGATGAGAACTTTATATACCTTCTCTGTCTTTCTGCTGACCTTGCAATTTTGTAGGCACAGTATGTCACAAATTGTTTTTAATGCTTGCATGTATACATGTATATACGTTTCAATAAATTGTGTTTTGGTGGTGTCTCCCTTTTAAATTGTTGATTAACAGCTAACAAAAAGGCACTTAAGGAAAAGAATTTATTTCTAGCACAAGATCCTCCTTCTTATTTGTTTTATTCCTCTCTTGCCTTTTGTATTTCATCTTGGAAGATAAATCTTAGGGAGGTTTATTGTGACAAGCAACTTCACATTTCCATTGTACCTTAGGCAGATCTTGAATAAATAATTAATTTTAGGGAACAAAAGAGCAACATAAATGTATCAAAACATCCTGGTGTTGTGAATAAATAAGAACACCTGAATTATATTATTAAAGTGAAAAATTTCACTTTAAAATCAAGGTACCATTCAGTTACCACAGAAACAGGAAAGGAATGGTTGAAGATGCATAGGTGAAGGATGCCATAACTTCTGTAGAGTGGGCATGAATTGAATGATGATGACAGGTGAAGGGATTAATGATGAGAAGAAGTATTTTAGTTTCTTAGGCTACTGAAAGCATTACCATGAAGGAATTGGCTTTAAACAATGGAAATCTATTGGCTTAGAGGTTTACATCCTGAGGCCATGAGAATGTCCAAATCAAGGCATTATCAAGGTGATGATTTCTTCCTGAAGACCTGCTGCTGGCAATCCTTGGCTCCTCTGCCACATGGCAAGACACACCGTTGCATCTGTTGGTCTCTTCCCTTTTCTGGGCTCCATTGATTTCAACTTCTTGTTCCCCTTGCATTCTCTCTCTCTCTCATTTATAAAGGACTCCAATAAGAGGATGAAGTCCCATCCTGCATGAGTGTCAAACCTAAGTAAAGTAGTTTAACGAAATATCCTACTTATGATGGATTAATACCCACAGGAATGGATTAGATTTAAGAACACGTTTTTGGGGATACATACAGATTTCTACCACCACATACAGGAACTGGGACTAGCAAGAATGGTGGGCAAAGTACGATATAAAGGGTTGTATGGTTGAGGCTATTAAGGTGCCTTACTTTTAGTCATCATGGATATTTTCCTTCAATAGACTCACAGTCATCGATGTTGAAGTACAAAGAAGGATGAAATACCTTAGGCATCTGGAAGGTTGCATTTATCTGTAGGTAACATAGAGAATCACTCTAATAATTAACCATGTTTTCTAATGAGCCTAAACTTGTTAGGAGTGAATCAGGAAGGACATGTTATATCAACTTCTTAAGTGCAGGGAGCACAGCATAATCTCCAGCAGCAAGAGTTGCTTGCATCAGCGTTTCACACTAGCATTTTAAGCCTCTAGAGGGGCATGTTTCAAATTCAGTCCAAAGCACTATATAATCAAAGATCTGGGCTTAAAAATGTTTTTTTCTCAGTAAAGGATGTCAAAGGCAGTCTAGAATTTGAACGCATGGCTAGGCATGGCTGCAGATGAGTTTTCAAACTTTTTGAATCCGAGGGTAATGGTAATGCCTCTTAATAATTTGTACATCATTTTGTTTTGTAGAAGATATCTCACGTGGGATGTCTGATGTCTGTCTGTGTACAGCCACATACCCAGAAGGAGAGACATCAGTTATAGGAAGCAGTGCTATTTTTTCTTCCACTGTCTAAAGTCAGTGGTACAGATTTTAAGATCATAAAGTACTTTCTTCATTCAATAAGTAATGAAGAAATTAGAAACTAATAGTGTTTTTTTAATAGAAGAAAAGTATGATGGAGCTGGAATATTCCCAGAAAAGTTCAAAGATCTTGATTTTTTTTTTTTTAGAAGACAAATAATTGATTTTTATTATCACTTTATTTTCTGTAGGTTGAACCTCAGTAGCACTGATGTGGCAATCAGGAAATCATCAGTGGAAATGAAAACTTTTGGATGGGTCAATCTTCTGTTAATTCATTATAGACATTGGATCTAGGCAGCTATTGTTTTCTGAGACAGGATGGGTGGACTGGGAAGTAAGGAAAATGTGAGATGCATAGTAATTATGGATTTAAACTACGTGTTTCACATGGTTCATCACAAAAATCCTATAAACAAGATAGTTTATGTTTATTTTCAACAGATCTATTAATCTTCTGGATCATATATTTGCTGAATTTGGCTGAATCTTGGTGTTCTAGTTTGTTAACTGCCAGAATACAATATACCAGAAACGGAATGGCTTTATAAAGGGGAATTTAATAAATTGCTAGTTTACAATTCTAAGGCTAAGAAAATGTCCAATTAAACAAGTCTATAGAAATGACCAATCAAAGGTATCCAGGGAAAGATACCTTGGTTCGAGAATGCCACTGAAGTTCAAGGTTTCTCTCTCAAGTGAGAAGGCTCGTGGTGAACACAGTCAGGCTTCTCTCTTGGTGGAAGGGCACATGGCAAACATGGTGTCATCTGCTAGCTTTCTCTCCTGGCTTCCTGTTTTATGAAGCTCCCCAGGAGGCATTTTCCTTCTTCATCTCCAAAGCACTGACTGGTGGATTCTCTTTTTCATGATGCTGCAGCATTCTCTGCTCTCTCTGAATCCCTTTCATTCTTCAAAATGTTTCCTCTTTTATAGTACTCCAGAAACTAATCAAGACCCACCCAAATGGATGAAGACATGCCTTCACCTAATCCAGTTCCATGGCCACTCTTGATTAAATCTCATCTTCAGGGAGATGATCTAATTACAGTTTCAGGCATACAATGCTGAGTAGGGATTAGAAGAAATGGCTGCCCTTACAAAATGGGATTAGGATTAAAACATGGCTTTTCTAGGATACATACATCATTTCAAACCAGCACAACAGGTTACCAACAGAATTCTTTTCACAATTACTCCTTTGAATGCTTTAATGAAGGAATAAATTCTTACTGGTTCAGGCTTTTTCACAGTCCATTTTCCATGCTGATTTTTATTTTGAAAACCTTGGGTTCTTAAAATCCCCTTTATGAACTCTGTGCTCAAGTTCATTTTACAACTTTGTGGTCTCTCCTGTAAGAATTATTTGTAGCTCACTGTTTGTCGAACCAGATGATACAGTTCTGTAAAGTTAGCAGAGGTGACCACAAAAACCTATGGGGTTCTAATTGCATGAACATTCTGAGCAATTACTGTTCTGAAAAGGTGACTTTATCATAGGTCTTGGTTGTAGTTGAAACCTGGCATGGAAAATGCATATTTCTGGACAGATTTACGAGCATGAGGCACTTCTGTTCAAGGCCATCCATTTTATTTGAGCCAAGATTGGCAATACTGAAACAAAAAGTTCAAAGAGGAGAATGTTTACCATCAAATTCTTCACTATCACTCAAAGTAGCTCTTTCAAACATAAAGTAATTTACATGGAAGCTCTTTGTTTTTTGTTTTAGTTTTGTTTATTTGTTTTAGTTCGACAACTATTAGCGATGCTTAGACCATACATTGGAAATATTGCTCGAAATGCTGAAATCCCTTCTTAGATTAAAGCAGAAGTATAGAAAAATGTGTAAATGAATTGCGTTGTTCACCTCCTGTTCCCACACTCTTCTCCCTGCAGCTAGCTCCATTCCCTGAATTGATTAACTGAATTGTATCTGATATTATGCCCTTGGGCCACATTGAGGATCATTAAAAGAAACAGCCCTGAGAAACTCATTACTTTATTTACTGTAAGAATTTTGTTGAGGATGTTGTTCTCTGCATTACCCCATGGACATCTTGTGAGAAACCCCAGGAGAAATCCATCTCAAGGGTCTATACCAGGAATAATCTTCTCTCTCCTGAGCAAAGGGTTTTTGGTCTCATGGACACCGAGAATAACAAAAATGATCACTTTCTGGTTGACACTGGGGACTAGGAAACATAGAGCAGTGTCGGGCACTTCTCTAGAAATGGTATAC
This sequence comes from Tamandua tetradactyla, assembly GCF_023851605.1. Lineage (NCBI taxonomy): Eukaryota > Metazoa > Chordata > Mammalia > Pilosa > Myrmecophagidae > Tamandua > Tamandua tetradactyla. Next base: position 69,933,082 of record NC_135336.1, on the reverse strand, counting down.
AATGTGAGAGCATTTTTGACCTGGTCTCACTGCAGATTTTATCTTTTTTTCCTCATTAATTTTCCTTTGCCTTGATGTATTTCTCTACTTAGTTTTATTTAATTGTTGCAGTCTTGATCCTGTTAGCTATCTAAAATCTTTTTTTGAAAAACAAAGAGTTTAAACAAGCAAACCGTCTTTGTAATATGAGTGTGACCAAGATACTTATGGGTAGCCAAAGGCCTGGTCTTAGATGAGGAACTTAAGGGAGGATCGTCAATTGAAAGGGCCATGTCTCCATAAAGTCTCCTAGTGTGGAAGTACAATCGAATGAGTATATAGTTTGAATCAGAATCCCTGGGTGCAACACTGGAGTATATGTATGTTTTTAAAAGCTCCTAATTCTTGCATGTAGAATCTCAAGAAGTGACATTTCAAGAATAGAAAAGAACAAGTGCAGATGGCCTGAGAAGAAAACAAAGCTTGGGATGTTCCTGAGAGAGCAGAAAGCCAGCGCATGGCCAGAGCAGTGTAAGTGAAAGGGAAAGGTAGGAGGAGATAAGACAAGAAGTGGACAAGCCCACAAGCTGTGCCTGATTTCCTGCAGAGAATTACAGACCACGATAAGAAGTTGCATTTCATTCCAAGTGCAATTGAGGGCCATGTGAGGGTTCCTGGTTAAAGTCAAGATTTTTGGCGTATGGTAAAATTCATCCTTTTTAGTGTACAATTCTATGAGTTTTGACAGAGTCATGTAACCCTATTCCCAAGAAAACATTAGAACATATCAATCATCCCTGTGAAAGACAAAACGGAGTTGAGTTTGCAGACTATAGCATTTTATTCGGAATCACAAAGTTTTGCTGCAGCAGAGGAAGCTGCAACAGAAGTAGCTTCAGGCTTCAGAGTGGCGAAGAATTTTTATAGACATGGACAAGAAATTAGCTGAATACCATTGATGCGACCAGGGTTTATCTATCTCATTGGCATGAATTTAGCGCAGGTATTTTATATTGGGTCAAAGGTAATGAATTAGGGGTTTGATCACCTATCTGGATCAGCTGCCTTGGAGAGGATTTCAAATTTCAAAAGATAAAGAGGAAACTCGAGATGAATTTGTGTGTGTGTGTGTGTGTGTGTTATATTCTGCTTTTAGGGGACCGAGGGCTTTCTCCATACAATCTTATCACCTCCAAAGATTTAATCATGTCCCTTTAGTGCCAGCTCCTCCCTTACCCTAAGCTCCTGACAACCACGGCTCTGTTCTCTGTCCCTATTATTTTTCTTTTTCCAGAATTTCATATAAATTAGATCATCAGTACTTACCCTTTTGAATCTGCTTCTTTCACTTAGCAAGATGCATTTGCCATTCATACATGCTGTTGCTTGTATACTAAGAACTTTGAGTAGGGGAATGATGCAAACTGCTTTATGTACTAAGGGGATAATTCAAGTTGCTCTGATGAGAAACAAATTAGCAGAGTTGTTCAGAAGTGATTGTAGCAGGTTAGGCAAAGGGAAAGGATGGCAAATTCAAGAGGTGGAAATAGCGAAGGTGCTGAGAAAGATTTGATTTGGGAATATTTTGAAGCTTGAATTGATGGGAGTTCTGGTAATTTAGAGAAATGGACAGGAAGAGAATTATTCATTTGGGAAAAAAGTAATTTCAGATAATGTAGAAAGTGAAATGTACAAAATGATGAAAGCACTAAGAGTACTTTTAGGAAACTATTTAATGTAATCTTAGGATGTGGAATAACAAGCAAAACAAGAAATGAAGCTAAAGCAAATTTTGCAATATAAAAAGGTTAGCATTTGTAAAAGGTGTAAGACACCACAAAGTTGAAAATCAGTGCTAAGTAGGGATAACTATTAGTCGTATATATAACAGAGTGGTGATACATGTACCATGTAATGAGTGCCTGTCAATCTCTGAGAATAAGACAGCAACCCCAAAGAAAAATAGGCAAAAACATAAAACACAATTTAGTAAAGAAATACAAATGTCCAATAGTCATATAAAAAGATGCTTATACTCATTGCTTTTTGATTCAGCAATTTCATGTCGGGGAATATATTCCATAGTCATACCTTTGTGTATGTGGGCATAGATTGTTTTGCACTAATAAGGAAATAAAATCTTGGTTCATAGGCACAAGGAAATACTATGCAGGCATTAAAAGACTGAGCTAGATCTATATCATGCCATGGAAAGTTCTATGTTAGAAGTTGCAAAAGAGTTTTTTTTTTTTTTTTTTACATGGGCAGGCACTGGGAATCAAACCCAAGTCCTTGGGCATGGCAGGCAAGCACTCTTACCTGCTGAGCCACTGTGGCCCACCTGAGGTTTTTTTTTTTTTTTTTTTAAAGATTTAAAATAATGCTGTTATAATGTTGTAATGATTATTCTTATATATTTACTCTCCTTTTAAAAATATATATATATTTTTTATTAATTAAAAAAAGAATTAACAAAACAATTAGAAATCATTCCATTCTACATGTACAATCTAAAAAAAAATATTTTATTGTGAAATATTTGCACACATACAGTCGAACCATATTATACATCAGTGGCTCACAATATCATCACATAGTTGTTTATTCTTCTCTATGATCATTTGTGTCACTCCAGAAAAAGAAATAAAAAGAAAAAAAGAACTCATACATCCCGTACCCCTTACCCGTTCCTCTCATTGACCCACAGTATTTCAATCTACCCTACTTTTACCCTTTATTTCCCCTGACTATTTATTTACTTTTTATCCTTTTTTTTTTTTACTTATCTGTCCATATCTTGAATAAAGTGAGCATCAGCCACAAGTTTTTCACAACCTCATAGTCACATTGTGAAAGCTAAATAGTTAGACGTTGTCTTCAAGCGTCAAGGCTATTGGAACACATCTTAGCAGTTTCAGGTACTTCCCTCTAGCCACTCCTATACACCATAAACTAAAAAGAGATATCTATATAATGCATACGAATAACCTCCAGAATAATCTCCCAACTCTTATTTGAAATCTCTCAACCACTGAAACTTGATTTTGTCTCATTTCTCTCTTCCCCCTTTTGGTCAAGAAGGCTTTCTCAATTCCTTGGTGCCAGGACCCACCTCACCCTTTGGAATCATGCCCTATGTTGCCAAGGAGATTTATACCCCTGGGAGTCATGTACCACATAGGGTGAGGGCAGTGAGTTTACCTGCCAAATTGGCTTAAAGAGAGAGAGACCATGTCTGTCTGAGCAACAAAAGAGACTCTCTGGGGTGACTCTTAGGCATAATTATCAGTAGGTTTAGCCTCTCCTTTGCAGGAATAAGCTTCATAGGGGTGAGCCCCAAGATTGAGGGCTCAGCCATTGAATTGATTACCCTCCACTTCTTGTGAGACTATCAGGAATTCCTCAGATGGGGAAGTTTAATATTTTCTCCTTTCTCTTTAGTCCCCCAAGGTACTTAAGAAATATGAAAAATATAAAGTTGTAAAGCATATATGACACAATATATAATAGTTGCTAAATCTGGATGATTGAAATATGGGAATGCGTTATATTCAGTTTTCTGAATGTTTGGAATTTTTCATTATTAAAGATAATAATGGTGTCATTATTGTTTTATGACTGCTGTTTTTAAATATAACAACCTGTTCATATTTTAGAGTTGCAATAGTCTCCTTTCTGGATGATGATATTAATAATATTTATTTTTCCTTTCTCAGTGCCTTCTCACACATTGTTTCTCTTATCTACAAAGTCCCTTTTTTGGTGTTCATTAGTTTTGTCTCTGTTGTTGAGGTTAGAGACCTTTAAGTGTCTGCCAAGCCTGAGCTGAATAAAAAAGTATTGCAAATTAGTCTGAGATATATTGGGTATCACACTAACCTATACAAACCAACAAGAGCTCATGCCAGATTCAAAATTCCATGTAATCAAATCTACTCTTGCAAATAGATATGAAGAGTTTCTCTCAGATATGTATCTAATGATGGAATTGTTGATATTCCTGTTCTGATTTAGTGGATAATGCTAGTGAAAAAAATGAGCCCTTGAAATTACCATACAATGGAATACTTTATAGCGTTTAACATATATGAACTAGAGCTACAGATACCAACTTGGAAAATAATCACAAAAATATAATGTTCAATGAAGAAAACAAAACGACAGGACATCACAGTTTATAATTTAAGAAAAATTGTGAGAAAAACACAAATGATATTATATAATTGGGGGAAAAGACCTATTAGTGTTTTAAATACCAAGAAACAATACCACACAACCTCAAGGGAATGGCTAATTTGGGGTGAAATGGTAGAGTTGGAACTTTGTTTCTTTTTTATTTGATCCCTTAAGAATATGAAGTTGTAAAGCACATTTGACACAATATATAATATTTGCTAAATCTGGATGATTGAAATATGGGAATCCATTATATTCAATTTTCTGAAAGTTTGAAATTTTTCATTATTAAAAATAAAGGGATGTTTTGCTTAAGTGATGACTTAAAAAAGAAGTTTGAGAGTTGTATTTGGGATCCTGTTGAAAGTTGCTTAAAGTGGGGTGGGGGGGGAGAAGAGTTTAGTGTTTGGTTTCAGAGGTGAATAGAACTTAGGGGCACAAGCAGTTTAATGGTAGAATTCTCGCCTGCCATGTGGGAGACCCAGGTTCAATTCCCAGCCCATGCACCCCCCAAAAAACGAAGGTAAGGTATTAAATATCTTGATTTCTTTTAAATTCTAATACTAAACACAATTAAGTTGCATTTATTGAGAGTTTACTGCATGCGAAATATTTCGCAAATGCATTAAATTTAATTTTATAATTTAATTCGTACAACTGCTGTGTGACTCCTTATTGGAGATGTAGAAAACAGACCTAGATGGTTTAGAATCTTACCCACAGCTACACAGCAGTCAAGTGAGAGAGCTGAGGTGTTTGCTTGTTTGTTTGTTTGAGCTTTTCAGCTATTTTATTTTTAGATTTTCAAGAGTCCTTTTTTTGTTTTATGAATGCTGTTTTTAAATGTAACAACCTGTTCATATTTTAGAGTTGCAATAGTCACCTTGCTGGATGAGGATATTAATGATTGTTATTTTTCCTTTCTAAGTGTCTTCTCATACATTGTTTCTCTTGTCTACAAATTTCCTTTTTTGGTGTTCATTAGTTTTGTCTCTATCGTTGAGGTTAGAGACCTTTAAGTGTCTGCCAAGCCTGAGCTGTCAGTACACATTTAAGAGCAGGATATTTAAGAGAAGAATTAGCTAATCATCCTGGTAAGCACAGCCTGCCATTCTAGTGGGGAATGGGGTGGGGGGCTCTCAGAATTCAATATGTGGATTTTCATCACATCCCCCTGTTTCCAGTACATTATTCTTTCCCTGTATTCAGATAGTGCCCATAGAACCAAGGTGTAAATCCGTGCATTATGATTACCCCAAAGCCCCATCCTTAACTTCCATGTTCATTCTTCTTGGGAGAGGAAACTTGGAGGAACCCGATCCAACCTTTAATCAGATGGACTATTAAAAGATGAGGTAAGGAATTAAAAATTAGAGGTGAGGAAAAAATAGTTTAAACTCTCTTTCCATTTGAAAAGAAAATACCCAGAGAATTAACCATTTGAAAGATCCCCAGGGATGGGTATAAATTACATGGCCTCCCTCTTTTGAACTACCAGCTCAAGCATAAGAAAGACACAGTGAATACCCAAATCTGGATTTAGGAAAACTAAGAAAATGCTATTGCAAATCTTATCCCCATGGGATGTGTTGCACAGAGCACAGGAAAACAAAAATGCAACCTTCTTAAGTTTCTGGTTTTATTCTTGGACTTACTTGGCAGATATTCACTATTAAAAAAAGTTAAAATGATGTTAAATATTTATATTTATATACAGCCACGTGCATCTATATATGCTGTGCTTTATTTTTGAATAGTATTACCATTTACATAATTAGCATGTATTATTATGTACTGAGAATTTATTTCTAGGTGATAATCTCTTTAGAAAAGGATTTTTCAAAATGTCACCCCAATACATAAACCAGTGGCTTAGAACTTGCCTGTCTTCAAGTTCCTATTCAAAATAGCTTATAAGGTTCAAGTCCAACAAGTTATTGCGTTAATGACCTTTTGGCAAGGTAAGTTGTTATAGTTGGCCTGCAGGATGAACAAGATCATTGTATGAAAAGCTGTCAGTGTGTGTGTTTTGTGTTCTGTTTTATTCAGTTGCTCTGCTCTGTTTGAAAGCCTTAATGGAAACAAAATTGTTTTTCTCATGTGAAACGATTAGTACTCTTTCTCACCCTGACTCTTGCCCTGTCTTGAACAGATAGCAACGCTGGAGTATCTAAATCGGAATCAAATGTTCTTGGAAAAAGATGCAAAAGAAACAAGAAAACAACTGGATTTTATTTGCTTCTCAGGGACCCGTTCACTGAAGTGAAAAAGCCTAAGCACCTGGGAAAATCTGCCTAGGCAGACAGGGATGTGAGCAATAATGGAAAATGCATTTCCGTGTCAGCTTAAAGAGCTGGAACTATTACACACTGTGGTTGGAGTGTGATCAAGTGAAATTCAAAGGAGAGAGATTATTTCAGAACCTTATAGCATAAAACTAAAATGTAGAAGGCAGATGAATTTGTGTCCCTTGTCCTTTCAGGCAGAAAGCATCTGTTTTGGAAAAGCAAAATATACCTATGCTGAGTTAGAGACCTCTCCAGAGGCTCTGCAGAAAGAAGCTCTGCAATTATCAGTCTCTAGCAAGCCTTCAAAAATCAAGGATAGCTAAAGAGCACGATTATCTGGAAGAGGGTGAGTGAGTAATAGATTGGGGAGTCCACCGCAGCAGAGCGAGCAGCTGTAGACTGCTCATGAAAAGAAAACATTTTAAATGCGAATTTCTTAAATCAGGTGGGGGTTGGGCAGGTTTCTTAATTCAATCCTTCAATCAAAGAAAGGTACATAGGTGATAAATGTAGAAAGAAAAGTACTAAATCTCTGTTGCATTGCAGATTTGCTGAGGATGCAATCCCCAGGTTTCCTGTTGAACACTTAAAGTTAACACTCACTCGTACCCAATGGCTTCATCATCTCTTCCATTGGTCATCCTAGGGGACAGTGCATTTGGGCAATCACATATTCTGTTGTGAATATACTACTTTACAAAATTAGAATATAATTAAACCCCATGAAATTTAATAGCTCTGGAAAGATTTATTTCACTTGGACATAGCCAGGAATTTGACATGTGGAAGATTATTTTGTATAAAACAAAAATTCATTGATGACAAATTCTGATCTTTTTTTGAGCTACAAGATGTGAGAGGGAGCATGGGGAGTAGGTAAAAATATATCCTTCTAGTTTATTCATAGAAATGGGCTGGAAGATTTGCAACAATTTCTTGGGTAGCCCCTATATTCCTCTAGCCAAAATGTCCTGATAGTTTGATTTAGGTCAGATGTCAGCAAACTTTTTGTGTGAAGGGTTAGATAGGATTTTTTTCCGGGGCGTGGGGGGTGGCGTGGGCAGTGCATGGATTTTAAGATTTAAAATTTGTGGACCATACGATCTCTGTTGCAGCTCTAGACCAAATATTAGACAATGAATTTCACTGGGGAGGAGGAAAGAGCATTGAATAGCAAAACTTTAAATATCTGAAATACAAGCTAGTTGTAAGGGCTAGAAACATACATTTAAATGAGAAAAATATTTGTTTTATTTTTCCTGTCTGCCTTTTTGTAATGAGCGATTCAGCCTAGAATAGTCACTTATTGCTTATTGCTATTGTTATGATAAGTGGAAGGAGAGTACAGCAAAGTGATGTTTTTTGGACAAATTTGTGGAAAGAAGTATAATTATATTATAATAAATTCAGTCATCCAGCCATAAAACTTTATAAAGAAATTGTTTGGAGAAACGTGCAAGTCTTCTAGGAAAGGAGTGTCAGCAGGTGTGGGGATTTCTGCTCAGGGACCTTCCTCGCCTTGAAACCCTAACCGCTGTCCCTCCCAATCATAATTCTGCTGCCTGCTGTTGATTCTGAACACACACTGCCCTTCGGAGTGCAAACAATACTAGGGTACTGAATGATCACGCTCCTCTGTGAATATACAGGGTAAAAAACTGCAAGCAAGAAACCTGTGCACGATTCTTATGAAAATCATGATTAACCAAAATGAGTGTACATTTCGTAAGGCGATGGCTAGTGGATTCCTTCATATTTGTAGGTTTTTTGAGTATATTATTGGGGTGCAGCTGCCCTCCCTCTGTACCTTCCTGTCATCTCCCATCCAGTAAGTTGTGGTTTTTAGAACGCATTCTAAAAATCCTCTTCCACTTTGGAAATGATAGTAATTCAGTAATGTTAATAATTGAGCTCTTGATGATTTTCTTAGATGAGTCAGAAAAAAATGACATCCCCCCATGAAAAAGTAAAGGTGTTGTGAAGATGCCGAGAGACATTTTCTTTATCTTACTCTGGAATTATCTGTAGGAGGTGAAGAGACCCACCTTTGAGAACCGGCAATAGTAATTTTCCGTGGCTGCGTGGGACCCACTGTGCTTAGCAACGAAACTGTGTACAATAAACTCTGTGGTTGAAGTATGACCTCTAACTGGCAGAACTTGACTGTGTTTATCCCCTCAAACGGATTCTGCTCTCATATTAACTCTTGCTGTGCCAGGATTTACCAATTTGTGACACTTCCAGTGCGTCCCCTGGGTCCCTTATGTGGTTATGTGAATAATGAGCTTCAGACCTTTGTGCAAGTCTTTAGTGAAATGGAAAATGAGTTGGTAGATGACAATTTAGTGTTATGGAGGCAATTTTATCTTTCGTTTAAGAATATTAAACTGTTGAATTGCTAGAGAGAAGTGGTGTGCATTTTTTGAATAGTGTGAGGTTTGTTTTATTTTTGTTCTGTTTGTTTTCACGTCATCTGCCTGTTAGATGAGGCTTCTTCGTTGAAACATTTCTTAGAATATCCATGATACATGTACTAAGTGCTTGTCTGCTAAACGGAATCTTGTTATAAGTTTTTAAAGGGCATAATTGATAAATCTCAAGCATTTTAATTCTCTATGTTCTTCTCTGTATTAGATTACTACCATGATTTTTCTTTTCCTCTTATTAGACTCCTTTGTGGATTCAAGTACATTTTATTCTTTGTCATTGAAAAAAAGCAAATTAACCATCCAAGAACTTATATAAATGTATTATTCTTTCATATGTGTTCATGTACGTATACTCTGCCTTGCAGTATGTGCATTCATAAAACATACTCTTATCATGTGCCAATATTTGAAAATTTCATTCATATAACAACAGATTTGGGGGATTTGAAAGGAGTTGATCCATTATACGAAGTTGAAACAAAATTTAAAAATGTTTTAAAAGTTGAACATTGAAGTGGGCATGGGGGAATCTTTCATTGATGGCCAGCAGTTTTCTGGAAATCCAGGGATTTTTTTTTTTTTTTCCGCTCACAGGTACTTTTCTGAGCAAACTATGTTTTGCTATTTAAACATACTAATATTCAAAAAGGATTACCTCAAAATACTAGGTAATGTACCCATTTGAGTTACAATCTCACTTTTACTTATATGTCTGTGCATAATTTCATTTGTATGTGTGCTGCTTATGCTTTGTTTCCTGTCCTCTATATGTTTTGCGATTATTTCAATCTGTATTTCTACTTATTTTTGAAATATGAATGTCCTTTACCCTTTCTAAAGTGAACATTTAATATGGCAAAAGGCTTTCAGTGGTCAATGTAAACTCCAAAAGTTGGGTGTTTATCTTGTATTTAACAGTATTCATATACGTGAATGCATGTATAGTTTAATCTTTTGTTGAATAACACCCATAAAGTTATCTCATATTAATTTATTAATCAAACAGCTATGTAGTCAGTATGCATAGGATGTTAAAACTCTGCCTTGCAGTGTGGTTGTAGACTGGCTACAACTCCCTTAAACGCTGGTAATATTACTATGTAACATATAAAAAATATAGGTAGTTAGAGTTCATAGCAGAAAATTAGACCAATATTCTGTAAGGATGTTCGTGCGTATGACAGCAGGGTAGGGCCCAAAGTGAGGCAGGCAGGTGCCTGGGGTGGAATTTTATCATTCACATTTTGGGCCACCCTTGGGCAGCCCTGAGAGTAAGTGCTTTCCTAAGAGTGAGCTTCCTAGGGCCCAACATTTAATGCAAGGCTCACTCTCTAGGGGTTATACATGCAGAACCCTGAGAATGATTGCCTTTATACATTTTGCACCCTAAGTGATTCAGTTTCCTCACCCAATTCCAGGTGTTAGACTACAGCTTGTTTTCCCAAAGAGTGTTCCAAAGGAGATTTATTCCCTGCCCTGAATCACTCAGCTTCTGTCAAAAGCAGTATACAGGCTTGAGAAAGGAAGGAGAGTCTCTGGAAAAACAAGTGAACATCAAGTAAAACAGATAAGCGGATGTAGACAATAAATGAGCACTTCCATGGCAAGTTGCAGTCTTTCCTGAAAGTGTGGGTCCTTTACTTGAGATCCCTGTGATGCCATTTTAGATAGAAAGAAGTGACTTGGGAGCAGAGGGCCATCTACGGAGAACATTGCTTCAGGAATAGGTCGTATTAGAGAGGGAGTTCTATAAGGCCACAGAGCAGCTGCACACTCACAACTGTTGGATGCAATAGAGCTGAGTTCACATGTGGGAACTAATTGGATAATTTGAGCTCCCCATTAAGGTTTGTTGGGGTCTTGATACTGATTCCTTGCGGGGAGTTACTGAACTTCCATTGGAGGGGCTGACTCAGATTTCCGTGGACAGACTCAAGCCAAAAGAAATATAAGATTATGTAGTTGTCAGATAGCATGGGGTTTTCTTTGTTCCAAGAGGTAAAGTCTTATAAGGAGTTAATCACCCACCTGTCTATGTGGATGAAAATATGGACATTTGTATTTAAATCGTTTGGGTTTAGTTATAGGAGACACTTTTATTTGAAAAGGGTTATCCACAGAAAGTGAAAACACTAATAATCAATATTAATGAATGCACTCAGCCATCTGCAGAACTGCCTAAAACTTTGTGTTTAATGAATGTCTGTTGTAAATAGTGATGCAAATCTGATTAAAAAGATCATGCGATTTCTCAGAAATCTGTAATGCTCTCAAAGGTATTGTAGTGTGTCTGAAATGATTATTGCGTTGTCATGACAGGGCAGTGGTCTAAAAAGTCACAAAAGGGGGAGCCAAATTTAAACATTTTTATTGCTTATGCATAAATAGTAACAGTTATATTCTAGATCTGGGTAATTGCTTTGTTGTTCTAGCCTTTGTTTATAGAAGGCAATCCATCATACTGCATTACTCAGAAAACAGACTTCAAGTTTTAGATAGATCTCACATTACAGAAGTGCAAATGAGCCTGAACACTTCCAAGCATATTAATGAAAGAGATTGTTGTATATGCAAAAAACAGTGTTCTGAATTTAACTTATCAAGGTATTGAGCTATTTTATTTTATAGCTGCCTCTCTCTCTCTCTTTTCAATTCTGTTTTTTTGTTTGTTTGTTTTGGCTGCAACTTTCTGTTCCCCTTTTTCTTTTCCTCCTTGGGCTCATTGCAGCTTGATATCTTGCATGTTGGGGCTGCTGGTATACATAATGGGCTCCTTGCAACTTGGTTCTGAAGGAAGTCTGTCTTACTTAGATCAGGGGTCAGCAGATTATGGCCACATGACAAGTCCAGCTCACCATCACATTTTGTACATCCTGTAGGTTAAGAATATATTTTTATATTTTTAAATAGCTGAATACAAATCAAAAGAAGAGTAATAATATTCAATGACACATGAAATTTAGATGAAATCAAGTGTCATTATCTATAAGTAAAGTTGTTGGCACATGACCACACTCATTTATTTCTGACTTTTGTGCTACAGCTGCAGAGTTGAGGAGAGGCAGAGTTCTGTGATGCAAAAAGCTTAAAATATTTACTATTTAGACCTTTAAAGAAAAAGTTTGCAGTTTCCTGCCTTAGATAGTCTAGTCTAGGGAAATGGGCTGGGAATATTCCAGGGTACTTGCAGTTGCATGTATTTCAGTCATCATGAGGTTGAAGCTTTGTTTGGGAAGTCCTGGTAAGAAGAGAAGATATGATCAGGAAATTAAAGGAGAAAAGGTTTTGATATTATTGGGGACAATTGTATTGATAATAAAGCTAAATTGAGAATCTTTATATTCAAATACATTTAGTAGTTATTAACATTTTATTTTGTAGGCATCAGACTTGATGATTTCACATGTATGATCTCATGAGAAAATTCTTGAAAGTGCTAAGTCCTTTGCAACAGTTACCTCAAAACATAATCATGCATTTTTTTAATAATAAACCATTTTGTTGAATGTGTCTTCTCTCTTCTATTTTTTTAGGTACTGTTGGGCAAAGCCTACATTCTAAATCCCTGTCAACTTATCATTTTTCTCTTTCTCACTCTCATTTTCTCTCTCTCGTTCTCTCCCTCTTTCTCTATGTCTAATTTGTAAACTAGACAAATTAGTTTACAATACAAGCATAGGTAACACTGGTAAACCTTAGATTTTATAATGTGAGTCTTCTTAAGAAATAATCCGAGATGAAAACGCTCTAAATGTGCCACTTTAGCAGATAAAGAATATCTAATTAAAATACAATTTCTCTTCAATTGCTGAGGGCCAGGTTTATTTGTTAATCATGAACTCTACTCATGTAGAAATGTAAAAATGACCTGGTAACTATTTTTGGTTAACAAACCCAACATCTCTTTGACTATTTGGGCCAGTTTTTTATCTTGGACTAGTCATGAGTTCACATCAAACACTTTCATTTATCCTTTACTAGCCGGGTGAATTAATGTGTTTATGTAAGCCACCAAATTGCTGAGGGGGGCACTTGTAATATTAGAACACTGTACTGCCAACAAATAAATTTGATGTTGATTGTCAGTCCTTATTCCAGAATCAGAGCTAGGTGATATGATGGTTAAATTCTGGTGCCAACTTGGCCAAGTGATGAAACCCAGTTGTCTGATTTGGCAAGCACTGGCCTGACCATTGCTGCAAGGATAGTTCATGGCTGGTTGATAAACTGGAAGGCTGGTTTATTAAATCATCAGTCAGTTAATTGCATCTGTGGCTGATTATATCTGTGATCAACTGAGGCGAGTCTCCCACTTCAGGGCTTTTAAGGAAGAGAAACTCTTTCACTGCTTCTTCAGCCAGAGAGCCTCTCCTGTGGAATTCATCCAGACCCTTCATCCAAGCCACCAACTTCACAGCCTGCCCTACAGATTTTGGACTCTTCTATTCCCATGGTTGCAAGACACCTTTATAAATCTAGTATGTGCAGATGTCTTGTGTTGGTTCTGTTTCTCTAGAAAACCCTAACTCACACGGGTGGAAACTAGAGACTTCCACTTTTTATGCATCTCAAATTCTTAATCAATGTGACTGGCTGTGTAATGTCCCTTTGAGCATATCCATACATATAGAAATAATTTAAACAGTACAAAGTGTACTGATGGAGGAAGAAAGAAAAAGATGTAGGGAAAGAGAGAAGGTTGGCAGGAGGGAGAGGGTAAAAGCAGGAGGGAGGGATAAATGGAGAAAGGGAACATGAAAGGAAATGAAAAGAGGATTTTTAAAAATGTTTCAGATTTATATGTAGTCAGTTCCTACATTAGGAAGTGGTTATCAGTCGGAGAAGAAATGTGCGAATCAATGTTGTCATCATTCCAAGACTTACTAAAGGAAGCCTCAAGTTTCTTTTCCACTCTGAGATTTGATAAGATTATTCCTGAAATATTCTGTAACTGCATTTATATGTAATTGATAGTTGATAGGGAGAGGGAAATGTTATGGAGTCCCATACTAAAACTGAAAAGTTTTAATGTATTGGACAATGGATAATCTTGTTATTGTGCTTAAAACATAATAGTCAGTGGTAAATTTATAAAACACAGGTGTTCAGAACTATAGAAGAAGTGTTTCTTCCAACTTCCCAAAGGAACAGTATGCTATTATACAAAATGTATATTTAATATTTATCAGCCTTAAATAGAAATATGAGATTCTCTTTCAGTAGCGCCTTAGAGGAAAATTTTCTGATTGCTTGTATTTTGGGTGAAAACTGTTATCATTAGATGTGCATTAAATGCAATTCCTTCCTCTTAAGAAAGAATGATTGGCAGGGATTAAGCCTCTATTATTAAAACAGTTCCAACTCAAGCTCCTCTTTTTCGTATATAATATCGGCATCCTTATTTATTAATGGCGCTTTTGAAGGCTGACAGTTAAACAAGTATATGGGCAGGGTCTTAACTATGAAAGCTCACTGTTTAGATGAAATGGAGGTGGTCATATATATTTCCTACCATGTATATTAAACTCATGGGTGAAATAAATGAATTTATTGTAATATTAAAAATAATTGAAGTGAGGCAGGCTTATAATTTTAGAACTTTTTTTAATTTAGAAAGGATAAAACAGTATTAATTTGAAGAAATTCAAGACTATCAAAAATTTGGTGTATATCTTTCCAGTGCTATTCCATCTTATTGTTTTATGTATTTATTTTTATGTATGTATTTTATTCATTTATTTAAAATGAATAAAGAATTGAGTAAATCAAATGGATATTACCTGGAATTCATTTTAGTTCTGTTTAGTTTAATTCATGATCAAAACGGTTATATATAAATATATATATATATATATACACACACACACACACACACACACACACACACACACACACATATAAATCCATGTCTGTGTCTGTATCTGTATCAAATCAATAATCTATATATCATCATTTTCTCCATATTTGTTGTATATATAAATTAATATATATATTTAATTCATTTAGTTTTACTTATATGAAAAAAGCTTAGCCTTTGTTTTCTATTTGTTGATACTTTATATCCATCACAGGGGTTTCCTAGCACACAAAAAATTATACTCCTCAAAAATAATAGTATTAATATCTAAAGTGAAAGTAAGTATAGAGAATGTCAAGTCAATTGAGTTGCTTATCTCCAGAGTAGCTACCTCCTGCTGAAAAGGGGGGCAAAAGACATACATTTCATTTGTGTGTGTTGGAGAAATTATAGCTGCCAGCAGCCCACTCTACAGGGAGGAAATTCACAGCATGTTTTTATCCAAAGGAAGGAGAAAGGGTCACAGAGCCTGCACTGTGAATTCTCATCCCTGCTCTCACAGAAATGAGTATAGAACATCCTTAAAACTGAAGTAGACTAAAAAGTTGGAGTAAAGAAAAACAATTTAAATATCATCCTTGATACTATGAGAACAGCTGTACCTTCTGTTAGTTTTTTCTTGTTAATTTAAAAAAAATTAGCAAGATTAGAAACCTGAGTTGGAATCAAGAATAATTTTGTTAGTTTGAGTAACTAGATTACATTCAGTGAAGGAACAGAATTGAGGTATTTATTGGGAAATAGATTATGGTTAAAAGTAAATACATGTTAAAACTATATTGATTGCTATATCAGAAATGCATTGATTTTCAAAGTACAGGGTCACCATTTTGTAGACTTAAAAAAATTTGTGTTCATTTGAAAAGTGTGTGTCATTTAAACTTTTATATAGCCAGTATAATTCCTTAAAAAATTCTGTTCATTTGAAAAGTGTGTGTTATTTAAACTTTTATATAGCCAGTATAATTCCTTAAAATCTTTGTGATTTAAATTCCTGGTGTTTTTTGTTTGGTCTGATTCTCAATTAGAGCTGATAATTTCTTTCGGTTGCGCTTATAGATTATTATTCTATTGTTTTGACTATAGTTTGCTGGCAGTTTATTAATATATGTAGTTGAAATATACTGACTACTTTACCCTTAATATTTTTGAACTTTAACTAGAGCTTCTATCATTTATTGTAGAATACTTTATTAATCCAAAAATAATTCAGCAAATTTTTGACCCAGATATATTTAAAGTAAAATGACAAAAATTAATATAAGAAGGCAGAAAGTTATCTTCTTGTATTAATCTTTGTATTTTACTTTAAACATATCTTTCAAACATTTCTTTAAAATAGCCTTTGCCTTTAATGAGATAAGATATTTGAATATAATTAGAATATATTCTTAGGGTTTCTTGTAATTCAGCAGAAGGTTTATTTACCTCCCATTCAATTCCCAATGATAATAGGATATCTATCTTTTTTTTTTTTCAGTTTTGTTTTCATTCTGTCATATCAAGCAGGTGTCATATAAATAATTAAGGGCCAGACATTAAAAGTATGGCTTTTTTGCTTTATTATTTTTAAAGTTTGTAAATTTAATTTCATGTTTAATACTTTCCAGATGCTGGTGCTGATTTGTTTCCCTCTTTATACATGGTGACTTCACATGACTTGTAATCTTTGGTTTTAATGCTTCACTTAGACTCCTTTACCATGAAGCTGTCTAAGCAAGTAACATGCTTGGCTTCAATCATTATTAAAAGTCATGAAATATTAAATGGGCATCAATTGTAGCCAAATCACAAGTCTCAACGGGTTTCTTTCAATGACACACATTTATACGTGTGCTTGTTACCGGACAAAGGCTATGAATTCTTTTGCCCTATGTGCTCAATAATCAATTTGTGAGACGTCAGGGTTTCAAAGAGAGGAAGAGTTTATTACTAGGTGTGTAGAGCAGATGGCCTAGTGGCCCAAAACCTGTCTCCCCTAGGTTAGGGAGTTCAAGGTATTTAAGGATTTTAGCAAGGGAAGATAAGGTCATTTCATAAAGCAAGTTCAAAGCAGAAAAGGAGACAGTGTTATCACTATCATTTCAATAGCTGAACATAAGCTGAAAGGAGGGGAGGCAGAGCTACCACTTCAGAACTAAAGGTGTGAACCAAAAGGAAGTGAGACAAGTTACCTTTCAATAGCAGAGTCTAGCTGATATGATTCACAAATGCCCAGGGTTAAAGCTACTTACTGGCAGACTTCAAATTCTTGGTTAGCGTTAGGGCCTTTTTGCTACAAGGAAAGAGGGAGTCACAGCTCTTATAGTCACAAAGGCACAAGATAAGGGCTTTTATAATCATTTCATGTCAGGGCGGCTTAAGTACAGTTTAGGGCTTACAGGTATTCCCCTCTGTCTACTCCAGTATCCCAGAAAGCAAAAAGAAATATGATTCAGTGATCAAAATCATCCCTTAAATCCTAATTTCTTTGTTACATGTGCCCATGCATTCTTCTAGAAATATGGAATAATCAGTATGGTAGCTCCACAGCTTTTCTACATCTACTCACTGCTTACACTCACCCCTCAGCTAACATAAGAGTAGAAGTCCTTAAGTGCTCAGTAGTTACTAAGAGCATTTAGCAAGTGCTCAACAAATTCACCTATTATTACAGTCTTACTCTCTAACTATAGTATTAAAGAAGTCCTGCAAAGCAAGTTCATGGATTCCCTACTTGTCTCTGAAGATCATAAATTCTGTAGCATCTGTTTTCAGGTGAGCTGGGTCCAACACAGGAAATATCCCCTTGGGAATATTTCTTTGTAGTCATTGGTACCAGATTCTGTTATAGAAGCTATTGTAGAAGGCAATGGGCATTACAATAGGTTTTATTTAACTTGGCATAAAGTTTATGTGTACAGCTACAAGTCCCCTGACTTCAAATTGCAGTTAAACTCTCACAAGTTAGATGAAATGTATTGTCATTTAACACAATAAAAAAATATGCTTCTCTTGCCAATAGTAGAAAAAGGGGAAATATCTGGACTTGACTTTAAACAGTAGCTTAAGGAGTGTGATTTCTCATTTATACTGATAGAAATGTTTTATTATGCCTTTAAAAATACAGAACTGTGTTGATTTTGGGGGAAAAATGAGCTTGTTTGTGGTAAACTATTTTTTAATGGTGCTTTTGATGACAGTTCTTCACAGGGTTAGAGTACATTTTGGAGGTACTCTAACCCATTCTGTATAAGGTCAACATTTCATCCACTGAGTTTCTATTATTATTATTATTATTATTAAATTTACAAGTGTTCCTCTAAAGAAAATAGAGATGGTGGTGGTGGTGGTGGTTGGAGGTTAGAGGGATAGAGGTAAAAGCAACAAGTGAGTAGGGAATATTCCAGGTAATAGGGGAAGCAGGTGTAAAATTTCTTAGATCTTAGTAAGACAGAACCAATAAGCTCTTAGAGTTGGAGCCTAGAAAGCAAAAGGAGTAAGGAAAGACTTGAGGATCGAGAAATAAATGGAGTCCAGGTGAACTAGGATTTGTATTTCATAAGTCTGAATTTTATTCTAAGTACACACTTAAGCTGAGGATGAAGGATGAAGAAAAGCCAGCCTTAAGTGTGGGGGAGAGAGTATAACAGGTCATAGAAAAACTTGGGTGAAGACCTTGAGATGAGATGAGAAAGGACTCGGTGTGTGTGAAATACTAAAATATGGTGAAGGTCTTTGGAGATGAGTGTGATAGGGCGGAAGGACAGGGGATGCTGTAAAAGAAGCAGATAGGCGTTCATAATGGAATCTGGGTTTTATTCCAACAACGAATTGGAAAATCTTAGAAAACATTTAATCAAGAAAGTTGACATGACCTAAATTTAATTTGTAAAACATGATTCTGGCTGTTCAGTAGATCTAGAAATAGAAAGGGCTTTAGAAAAATGGATGATGAGAGACTAGTCAAGAGTTTACTGAAGAAAGCTTGGTGAGCAGTTGCTGTAGGCAGTTGTAAAAGCATTTCTAGAAAGTCTTTCCTTGCTATGTATGCCCAAAAAGTTCAGTGCTTGACCCAGCTTGCCTTGCTCTTGCAGAATTTTAATTATGTGCTATTTTAGGCCCTGGTTAACCCCTCATTAAAAAGTAAGCCCCGCGAGAGCACTGAATGTCTCATTATTGCATACCCAGTACTAGACATTGAGAAAACTATAGCTGAAGGACTACAAACACATATTGATTTTGGATATCATAATATCCAATGACTGGTCACTTGCCAAGTCTACCATTTCTGTGACATTACTTAGCACCAGTTTTATTGTTGTTGTTATTTTGATTTAAATGTGATCCCTTTCTGAAAAGTATGTTGTTTAAATTTTCCAGCCACCAGAACAAATTCCATAAAACAAATTGGCCTTAGCAATGAGAATTTATGCACTTGTGGTTTTGAAAGTAGAAATCCCTAATCAGGGTGTCAGCAAGGTGATGCTTTCTTCCCATAGACTGTGCCATTCTGGGGATAGTTATTGGTGATCTTTGGCCTTTGGCTTTTCTGTCACATGGGCTTGCATGGGCAGTCTCTCCTGACCTTTCCATCTACTCTCATTTTGCGTATAAAGGACTGGAAAGGACTCCAATAATCCAGATTAAAGCCCACCCTGATTCAGTGGGGCCACACCTTAACTGAAGTAACAGCTTGAAGAGATCTTATTTACAATGGGTCCCACCCATCAGAATACCGACCAGCACTAGAGCATGTCCAAACTGGGGCACACAATTCAATCCTCACATGTCTATGAGAAAGTGTCACCCAGATTTATTCCCTCACCCTCAGTAGGCACAAATCCTTAGGCATGGTTTATTCACTCGAAAGTCTAGTATATTCAGGATAAAAGTTCTTATTTACTGAAGTCGTAATTTTATATAGTGATTTATGAGCTTGCTCAGAAGCTAATTTTCTGATTTTAATACAATTGAATTATAATTTTAGTTTGTATTTTTAATTTATTTTTGGATATAAAATAAATTTACATGATTCCAGAGACTATTGGTGTTATAGTTTCTTGGTTATTCCTCCTAAAATGTTTTACGAATATACAGGCAAAAAATATATAGATATAACAAATACATTAATCTATCCTTTTTTTTATATGGATGTTAAAAATAGTATACACTGGGTGCACAGGTGGTTCAGTGGTAGAATACTCGCCTCCCATGCAGGAGACCCGGGTTTAATTCCTGGACTATGTACACCCCCCACCCCCCCAAAAAAGTATACATGAACTTTTTACCTTGAACTTTTTTTGCTTAATGTGTAAGTATGTATTCTATGTCTATAAGCGTTCTTTATCAGTAAGAAAGCATCTTCATTCATTTCCCAAAATCATATGAAAGAAATGGGACCGTCACCCATGGGGAGTGTGTCTGGCCATTATATTATATTGTTAAAGTGACTGAAGGTTATTGATTTACTGTAATAAGCCCAATTATAATCAGCTATCTAGTTAAGTGTATCCATTTCAGAAGGAAAACCCAGGAGTTTGGGTGTTTAATCCTTTGTGTAGTTTATCGTAACCCTTTTCAATTGGTTTGGGCATAAGCAATACTTTTAATATCAGTGACTAATGGCAGTAGTTATTCAACCTGGTGGCAAAACAAAGCAGTTCAGAACTATCAGAAAGTTACAATCAGATATATGCCAGAGGTGAGGGATACTTTTTATTTTCTTTGCCCTGACTCTTTCAGGGTTTATGCTTTGCAGTGAATTAGATCATGTCTGTATTTCCTGGGAGAAAGCTTTATTTGTTGTGCTCCTTAAATGGAGACAACTAAATCTAGTTCTTAGCTCCAGGACTTTTGAAAAATCTGCAATTAAGACCTGTACAATTGCTATTTATTCTGTGAATATATACCTCCCTTGATCCAACATGTAGAAAAAGTCATGATTAATAGTCTTGCTTGGGTGTCAGTCCTCATCTTTTGATATAACTCATTTAAGGCATTTACCAACACTTTATTATATGCATTTACTTACATATCTTTTGCTAATCTAGAATATCTTTAAAGAAAGAATGGTGACTTGATTTTGTAACTACAACATGCAGCATGTTATCTGGCTCTTGGTAGGTACCCATAAAAATTAATAAATTGATGATTCTTATCTATCTTAAATTTGCCTACCTAAATATTTGCCTAACTGTCATAAATTAGTATATTCATTTACATAATAGTAGTAGCAATAAACTTGTATAATTTGAAGAAATGTGGTATTATCAGATAAAGTAAAATGTACAATTATATCTTGGAACATTCTCAGTTTTGTTAAAAACTTATAAATAATGACTTCAATGACTTTCATCTCTTGTCACCATGCTTGAATCAATCTGTTATGCCTCTAAAGTCTGGAACTCTGAAATTTTTCGTTCTGATTCACTACCTCTTTTCGACACACTCCTTGACTTCTGCAGAGCCTGTTCTTTGCCTCATCACAATCTCTCCTTGATTTTCCCATCAGCCTCTTCTTGATCTTGTTGATCTCAATTCATCCTCTAAGTGACAGTCAGCTCCAGGCTCCTGTTCGCCTTGCCAGTTTCTCTGAGACTATCTCCATTCTGCTCTGCTCCGTTTCACCCTCCACCTCTCAGCCCATTGTATACTGTTAGATCATCTGTATTTTTATCCACAGGGAGGAAAACAAACTTTATCTGTATTGTCCTAAAACACTCAGCAAAAACTTAGTAGATAGTCATTTCTAAAATACTTTTTCTGTTTCAACACCTGTTTTATGTGCCTCTGTGCAGTGAGGTATGAAGCTGCTAATGTTAAATATATGAAACTGGGAACGTTTATTAAAATAATGTCATCAAAGAACCACCTGAATTTGAATGTATTTCTTGAAATCAGCAGGAAGCCAAAAAATACCCTGCTTTTTGGGAAGAAATCAAAATAATGCAAATTTTACCCCAAAAGATTAAACACACCAGCGGAGTGGGCTGTCTAAACATTTCCTTCTTGATTGTCTTTTCTATTGGAAGCCTGACAGGGTTGATACCAATATGGTAACTTCAAGGAAAACTGGTCCATATTCTTTCTTCCCTTTCACAGAGAATGGGTAGAATGGAAAGGTGGAGAAACTAGTTAGAAGACAGAGATCTAAATGTAACATCATGTTAAAAAACTTTTTAAAACTGTGCATGATACCTATCAAAAGCAGTGGGATTGCTGGCTGATGTGCTAAATGTCCAGTTCCTGAGATGCCCGGTTTAAAAGAGAGAAAGAGTTTATTCCTAAGAACAAAGTAGAAAATCAGGTGACCTCTGGCCTAAAATCCTGTCTCCTGAACTGCATAACTTTGATGGGCAGGTTTTAAGATAATGAGCACAATGGTTAGAGATGCTCTAATTATTCACCATGCACAGCCACAGAATGGAAGTAAGAAAATGGCAGCCTTAGTATGATGATGAGTGTGATTTCTAGTATTATATATAATGAGATACCAGACATTTATAGGTTAAAGTTTAAGAACATGTCAGGTAAGCTGGTTAGATCCAGTTTTGTCTAGCAGAATACTTGTGGAATTGGGTGCGTTAGTTCTGTGCTGACTCAAGGCCTTTCATTAATAAACATTAGGGGCTGTCTTTAGTGATCATAAGACATTAAATTGAAAAGCAGGGTGAAGGAGTACAAGGGAAGGTAAGTCACAAGGTGTTTACAATTGTAAGATAAAGGGTATGTTATATATATCATTATCAGAGATCAAGGCAGCTGGATTACAGTTCAGAAATGTCTGCCTATTCTAATACACCAAAAAGTAGAAAGAAACAATTATATAATGATTCAGTAATCATAACCATTTCTTTAATCCTATCTTCTTAGTTACATCTGAAAGAAAATAAACACAAAAGGAGAAAAATGGAAATCAAAGTATAATAAGAAAAATGGCAACTGATTTTTTTTTTTTTTAAGAAATCAAGTATGGATAGAATTGGCAGGACTCAGTCATAGAACTTTCTTGTTAGGCTAAAGTGCTCCCTTTATCTCCCCTCTCTCCTCCCTCTCTCCACTCCTTCCTGTTTTCTCAGAGCTGTGGGTGATAGAGACATTATTGCAGTGGTGCATTTTTGTGAAAATGAATGCTTCTCTCTTTCTTTTCACTGATTAATATGTTCCCAAACAGCAAGTATGAGAAATCCCCATCTTTTGATGCCCTTCCTGCATCCTCTTCCCGGATCACAGTGTTCTTTTCCTTTTTTTTCCCTCTTGCAAAAGAAACTGGCATTTTGCCCCACCCCCACTCCAGTTCTCTCTAAAGCAGTCATTTAGAATAATCAAGGCAGAGTTCTTAGATTTCCTGTTTCCATGGAATCTATAGAAGGTCTAAAGCATCCTGGATGCCCTGTTAGCCATAAAACCATTATCAGATTTCCAATCTCTTGAGCCTGACTTAGATCTTCAGAAGGTATAATGGAAGGCTGTTTTCAACAGAGGAACTCTGCATGAAGGGCCTTTTAAATGATAGCTTTTAAACTTTGGGTATCCCTTTGATGATTTCACACTCTGACTATTTTAGTATCTTCCTGACATTTGCAGTTCCCTTGAGGCATGTATTACAGAACACACAGTACCCATGGTTAGATAATCACAAGTTTTAGATATTTGCTAATGTTTAGGCTTTGAAGAAGAGAAATGACTTCAGGCAAGGGTACTTGTCAACATATTCATTTAAAATCTCAGAGAATTTCATTTGCGTGCATCCAAAATATGGATATTTAGTTGGTTTTTCCTCCATATGCTGCTGCTGCTTTCTTGTATTTGCTATCATGTTTTTGTTTTGCTTTTGTCATCCCCTTTCTAGTCATTTATTTTTAAACTAGAGTAAATTCATCATGAAGATTTGCTTATTTGTTAAATGGGAGGAGGGGGTAAGATTTGATGTCATTTTGACTTTTTTTTTCTGGAGAGAAAATTGACATGCCTAGGAGATTGCATTTTTTCTTTTTCTTTTTCTTTTTTTTTTTCTCTGGAGCGACATGCATAAATGCACAAGCTAAATTGATGCTTGATACTCTGCAAAGGATCGTAATCCCGGGTGGTGTCAGATATTTTAGGGACATACCAGCAAATGAACAGATATTAAAATCAAAGATTGTACCAGACTGTTTTTGTTCAATTAAATAACTCAGTGTATGACAACTTTCAGATACTTTGAAGTCATATTTCAGCAATCCCTCTCCTCTACTACATAACTAATTATTAAATCATATTGATTCTACACATTTCTTGAATCTTTCCACTTCTCCCCACCATTGAACTACTACTGTAGTTCAGGCTTTCTTTCTGTACCTCTTCCCAGTGTTACAAACTTCAGTCTAGTCTTCATGACCAGTCTTTCTCTAGCTTCAAGCTATTTTTTTATTATGATCATTCCGTTCTACATATATAATCAGTAATTCATAATATCATCACATAGTTGCATATTCATCATCATGATCATTTCTTAGAACATTTGCATCAATTCAGAAAATGAAATAAAAAGACAAGAGAAAAAAATTGATATATACCATAGCTCTCAACCCTCCCTTTCATTGATCACTAGCATTTCAATCTAAATTTATTTTAACATTTGTTCACCCTATTATTTATTTTTATTCCATTTGTTGTACTCGTCTATTGATAAAGTAGATTAAAGGAGCATCAGAGGTTTTCACAATCACACAGTCACATTGTGAAAGCTATATCGTTATACAATCATCTTCAAGAAACATGGCTACTGGAACGCAGCTCTACATTTTCAGGCAGTTTCCTCCAGCCTCTCCACTGATTGCATCTTGACTAGCAAGGTGATATCTATTTAATGCGTAAGAATAACCTCCAGGATAACCTCTCAATTCTGTTTGGAATCCCTCAGCCATTGACACTTTATTTTGTCTCATTTCACTCTTCCCTGTTTTGATCATGAAGGTTTTCTCAGTCCCTTGATGATGAGTCCCAGCTCATTCTAGGATTTCTGTCCCACGTTGCCAGGAAAGTCCACACCTCTGGGAGTCATGTCCCACGTAGACAGGGGGAGGGCAGTGAGTTTGCTTGTTGTGTTGGCTGGAGAGAGAGACTATATCTGAGCAACAAAAGAGTTTCTCTTGAGGGTTACTCTTAGGGCTGATTTTAATTAGGCTTGACCTGTCCTTGTGGGGTTAAGTTTCATATGAACAAACCCCAAGATTGGGGGCTCAGCCTATTGCTTTGTCCCCACTGCTTGGGAGAATATCAAGAATTCAACTTGGGTAAGTTGAATTTTCCCCCTTACTCACCATTCCCCCAAGGGAACTTTGCAAATACTTTTTTATTCACTGTTCAATAAATCTGGGATTTGTTGAAGAATCACTCTGGACAAACTAACAAAATCTCATAGCCTTCTCCAGGTTCCATGTACTTATGGTGTTCAATGAAACTGTCTACATAAGTTATATTAGGAAATGCACTAGTCAAAATATAGATTTTGTGCCAAATAAACATTTTTTGCTTTAGTCTCACACATAAGTTAAAATATTAAAATATTAATTACTATCTATTTTCAACACCTTGCATTATTGACATTCCTATGTTCTTCCTCAGGCAAAAACATGTTTTAAATTTGCATATTTAGTCACTATCATTATACACTCTAGGCATTCCTAGATTATACCATCTCAGTCTTTATCGTCCATCTTTCTTTCTGATTTTATTTGTGCCCCTAGCCCTCCTCCCTCTATCATTCTCACATTCAGATACATTCAGTGTACTAACATTATTGTATTACAGTTAGGTAGTATTGTGCTATCTATTTCTGAATTTTTACAGTCAGTCCCGTTGCACAATCTGTATCCCTTCAGCTCCAGTTACCCAATATCTACCGTTTTTCTATCTGCTGATGGTCTCTGTTACCAACTGAAATTCTCCAAGTTCATTCACTAATGTCAGTTCATATCAGTGAGACCATACAGTATTTGTCCTTTTGTTTCTGGCTAATCTCATTCAGCATAATGTCCTTAAGATCCATACATGGTGTTACATACTTCATACTTTTATTCGGTTTTACAGCTGCATAATATTCCATCATATATATATATATATATATATATATATATATATATATATATATATATACACACATACCACAGTTTGTTTAGCCATTTGTCTGTTGATGGACATTTTGGCTGTTTCCACCTCTTTGCAATTGTAGATAATGGTGCTATAAACATTGGTGTGCGAATGTCTGCTTGTGTCCTTGCCCTCATGTGCTCTGAATAGATACCTAAAAATGATACTGCTAGATCATATGGCAATTCTATATTTAGCTTCCTGAGGAACAGCCACACTGCCTTCCACAACAGTTGTACCATTTGACATTCCCACCAACAGTGGATAAGTGTGCCTCTTTCTCCACATCCTCTCCAGCACTTGTCGTTTTCTATTTTATTGAAAATGGCCATTCTGGTGGGTGTGAGATGATATCTTATTGTTGTTTTGATTTGCATTTCCCTAATAGCCAGGGAAGATGAGCATCTTTTTATGTGCCTTTTGGCCATTTTTATTTCCTCTTCTGAGAAGTATCTGCTCAAGTCTTTTGCTCATTTTGTAATTGGGTTTTCTGTCTTTTTGTTGTTGAGTTGAACAATCTCTTTATATATTCTGAATACTAGACCTTTATCTGATATATCATTTCCAAATATTGTCTCCCATTGTGTAGACTGTCTTTTTACTTTCTTGATGAAGTTCTTTGATGCACAAAAGTGTTTAATTTTAAGGAGTTCCCATTTATTTATTTCTTTCTTCAATGCTTGTGCCTTAGACATAAGGTCTAGGAAACCACCTCCTATTATAAGATTTATAAGATATCACCCTACATTTTCTTCTAACAGTTTTATGGTCTTAGATATAATGTTTAGGTCTTTGATCCATTTTGATTTAATTTTTGTATAGGGTGTGAGATATGAATCCTCTTTCATTCTTTTGCATATGGATATCCAGTTCTCTAGGCACCATTTATTGAAAAGACTGTTCTGTCCCAGGTTAATTGACTTGACTGCCTTATCAAAGATCAATTACCCATAGAAAAGAGGGTCTATATCTGAACACTCTAGTCTATTCCATTGGTCAGTAGATCTATCTTTGTGTCAGTATCATGCTGTTTTAACCACTGTAGGTTCATAATATGCCTTAAAGTTAGGTAGCATGAGACCTCCGACTTCATTTTTTTTTCTCAGGATACCTTTAGCTATTCCAGGCACCCTGCCCTTCCAGATAAATTTGGTTATTGGTTTTTCTAGTTCTGAAAAGTAAGGTTTTGGGATTTTAATTGGTATTGCATTGAATCTGCTTGAAGATATTTTAATATTAGGCTTCTAAGAAATACATTGATGGTGTATTTATCATCCTTCCTTCAATGATGACCCAAATTCAGTCAGTGATCTTTATGTTATAGCTGTGGGGTGCTGCTCCTCATCCAGCACCAGTCCTTTCTTCTGAAACTTGACTGCCTGGCTGTACTGAATTCTTTATCAACTCTATCATCCGAGCCTCTGCTTCTCCATCTCAATACTGATGTTCAGTCAAAGACTTCTGGTGTTCTATCTGGAATTCTCTTTTGTTTCCCCAATCTCCTTGTTTTGGCCTGCCTAATTCCTCAGGTTGCTCTTAGGGGTCCCATAGCTTTATAACTTCTCCTGGGAAGTCTTCCCTTACCTGCCCCTCCCCCACCCCCAGAAGAGCTGCAGTTCACACCCCAGCCATGACAGACTCTGAAATGTGCACTCTTCTGACTTCCAATCTGCCCTAGTACAGTGGTTCTCACAGTGTGGTCTCTGGTCCAGGAGCATCTGCACCTTTAGAAATGCAGCAGTGGGAACTCATTAGAAATGTAAATTCTTGCTCACCACCCTGGACTTAACTGAATCAAAGCCTCCAGTGGGGAGGTTCCAGTGAGCTGTGTTTTAATTTTCCCTCTGGGTGATTTAGGTGAACACTAAAGTTTGAGAACCATTATTCAGTAAAATCAATCGTGCATGACTGAATGCTAGAAATAATGTTTAAATCATTGGAATAAAAATATAAAAATTAAGTAAATGCCCATTTCATTTTTTTTTTTTTTTCTTTTTTTTAAACATGACTAGGCACCGGAAATCAAACCTGGGTCTCTGGCCCTCCCTGCAGATGAGAACTCTACCTATTGAGCCCACCTTGGCCCACCCAAATGCCCATTTCTTATATTCATCATTTTTTACTTTTCTTTTCTACCTCCTGTTATAAATTGAAGATTCTTTTTTGTTAATCATCATTTGTATGGTCTTCTTTAATCAATTCTACAAGCAACTTTATTGAACTTCAAGGCCAATCATTAAGACAACTCAAAGTTGCACTGAGTTAACTACTTTTTGGTTGTTTTCCTCAATCTGGAGAGATCTTTCAATCTAGAAGTTTATTAACTCAGGAACTCTTTTCTACACATTGCCATGAAGGAAAAGGGGATTGAGGAAGTGCTAATGTATGAGAAATTTAAGATTTGGAATATTTTCTTTCCCTATACTATTCCCAGGCTTCTCAGCAGAAAAGACATTTTATCAATTATATAAACTTTATTTCATGTATGTTTCTCACTTCAGTTCTGATAAAGTTAAGTGGATGACTTCAAATAAAATCATGAAGAAACTAGGCCTTTAGCAGAATAAGTGTGGGGAGGGAGGTTTTATATTTGAAACACTTATCATGGTCTATCAAAAGTTTGAGAACTAGAAAAAAATGGTTGGTTCACAAAAATAAATATACTGCCCTGAGTATTTTCATTCCAAAATATTGTAAAATTTGGTAACAAGAAATGAAACCAGCTTGGTATTACTTTTTCATATACCCTATTTACATATGCAGTCAGCACAGATTGAGGTGATATTCAGGTAGCGGTCAGTGCTAAATTATTTCCCATACAACTAAAATCTGGATATACATCAACTGAAATTCCTTAAATAAGAAATTTCTTATGCCAAATTGGAATACATTAATTAATCTCTTCCAGATATTCTGATAACACTTTGTCCTCAATGACTGATAATGCAATGACTTGTAATAAAGTTATTAACTGAAAAGCCTGCCCAACCAAAGCCATCTTTTTCTTAAAACTGAACTCCGAGGGCTTTAAGTTTTAATTCAGAGTTATTTTTCAAGAAAACATTCAGGGCTGTAAAATACTCCTGAAGCAACTCTCCCCAGTGAAGGAAGGCTCCTCTCTCTGAACAGGCATCTCTGTATGACTTGTATAACCAGTCAGGTGATAGCCTGGAGACACCAAATGATCAGAAGATCATTTGCTGCTTTAAGGCAAATACTTACCTCTACCTAGTACTTTGCCAGAAACAACTGATACTCAATAAATGTCATTTATTACATATAATAATAAATAAATGGCCAAATATGGGCTTTTTAAATATCCATAACAGATTTTGCATGCTTTTTATAGATAAGATATAATTAGAACTTGAGTTGCTGGAATTTGAAATATAAAGATACAATATTAATATAGATTTCATTAGGGACAAACTTATAACACTGCAAACCTTCCTCCCTCCACTCATACTTCTCAAAAAATCTCCAAATTTCAAAACTGGTAACTCATTATATTGTTAGCTCTTTCTAGGAGGCAGTAGTGCTGCCATCTGATAAGTAGAACACCCTCCATTCTTTGTGTGGATCCAAAAGTCTTTTGTTTGAAATATAAAGTGTTTCTTTGTTCGTTTGTTTGTTTTTAAACAGTTTATGGGAACTTTTGTGAATGATTTTATTAAATTCTCTGCTGTCGTTTTAACATTCACAACCATTTTCATTTTATTTCTTTTCAATTCCCATAGCAATGCCTTCCAAACAACTTTTTACTGGTATTGCATAGATCCAGAAAACCCATCTGAAAATAACTTTGGAACTGAAGTTAACTGTGATAAAAAGCTATGAATAAAGTCTACACATACATACTCACTTTTTTTGAGAAAGCTCCTCCACCAGATACCCTTTACGTCTATTCCTATGGGAAAATTCATCTTGAATTATACACATTTTACATTGCTATGAGGACTTTGGAATTAATCCCTCAAGAGAAATGAGACAACTCCATTCACAACCCTATCAATTCTATAAAGTTTTTGCCAGAGAGTAAGACCTTGCTATGTTCTTCTGATTCATATTACAAAGAAGATACTCTGTTTGCAAAGTTTAGGTGACTTCACCAAAGCCCCCAAACCAGAGAGTGACAGATCCTAGAAATCAGGGCTCCAAACACTCAGTTCAGGGATTTTTCTAGCACATCACTAGTAATCCTAAATCTGAAAGTAAAATCTATCAAAAAAGCTGAGGAATAAAATTATGAAATGCTATCCTATAAAATGAATGTACATGCAGTGACTTTTACAACTTAATATTCTAATAATAGTTGTGTTAATTGCCTGCTTTCTAGCAATAAGTATTGTATATTGTGCTAAGCATTTTACTTGTATTCTATTATTTTATTTTTACCAGAACCCTTAGAAGTGAGTATTAGTATTATTCCCATTTACAGGTGGTAAAAATGAGACTTAGAAAAGTTAAATATCTTCCCCAGATCATAGAGCTAACAGGTGTCCTAACTAGAATTGATTCAAATTCTGTCTGACTTCAGAACTTGCTATTATACCCATCTATGTTTCCAGTTTACAATGTCTTCTGGACAAAGTTAAAAATAGTGACTGTTTACCAAATTTTTGTCTCTTCCTTGATAAAAGAAACCATGGAGCTCTTAATTTTCTGAAGCACACAGGGAACTCTTTTAATGTATTAATTATAATTCAGACTACAAAAATTCAGGTTATGGAAGTATTGTCATGACATTTCTTTTTGTACTATACCAGGTACATTTGTAATAGTATTTGAGGATCACAGCATATTTTATTAAAACATGATTTCCAGACTGTAAAATCTTACGATTTTTTCAACTGTATCATTATTTTTGTAAGTTTATCTTTGTTTATCAAATGGGAAAAATTTGATAATGAATTTGAGTAAAGTATTTTGACTTTAGTCATGAAAATGTATATGGTCTGCCCTACCGCTTAGACCCTGCCAACAATTTAGATGTTTATAGCAAGTTTACTTATATTCTCTCTTTTTTTATTTATGGAATATGTTATATTAACTTTCTGTATGCCATTTCTGTCTCTCTTCATATCTTTTTGTGGATTTGAGTCTTGCTTTTTGTGTCATTTCTTGCTCCATAGCTTTCTTTCCACTCACCGTCATTGAGCTTTTATCGTTAAATATATTGCATTTCTTAATGTTACAGGCCCATAGTTACATTCTTTTAATATCTGCAAGCAGCCTAAACTCTGTTCACACACACACAACACAAACACACGCACACACACGCCATGGGTAAATACACCATTTTATTTTATTAAATGTAAAGGGATATAACTATCTCTTTTCAGTTTTTGTTAAACAAGTAAAAAGGTTTGTAGTTTTCTGTCTCTCCTTCCCCCTCCTCTGTCTCCTCCGGGTTGTCCTCTTTTATTTTCTTCTTCTTTATCTCCACACCCCCCCCTTCCTTTTATCTTCTACTTTTTTTTTTGTCTTTTCTCACAATTACTGCCAAGTTCTAGTTTGTATTGGGAAGGAGTAATGAGCCTTATATACTGTACTATGGATCTTCTAATTTTTACAACCATTGTAAATTGGCTGCATATCAGGAAAGAACCTTAATACACCAATAAAAATCTATCAAAATTCTCTTAAAAAGCCATGTTACCTAAAAGTAACTTATAAATAGAAATGAGAATTAGCATTTTTAAGAATAACATATACTATGAACTCAGATTACTGCAAAGGTTTTTAAAATTTTTAATTAAATTAAATTAAGTATTAAAACATATACCTCTAGATATATGCTGCAAGCACAGTAACCATGACTTGCATATGTCTGCTTGCATTTAAATTATTTAAAATTAAAATTTGAAATTAATTTTGAAATTAATTATTCAAAATTAAATTTGCTGTAGCAAATATTTTGCACTAGCACATTTAAGTGCTTATTATTCACATGTGGTTAGTGACTACTCTGTTGGATATAGCATATCTCTATCATTGCAGAAAGTTCTACTGGACATGGCTGCCCATCAAAATGGAAAGTTTAACTAAGAAAATCAAAGTGTATTCTAGTAATCATTCTTAAACTTTACAATGTACACACCCACACATACACCCCCCCCACACTCATATATTCCTCTTTCTTTCCTCTACCCCTTTCTGTCCTTTCTCCTTTTCTTTCCTTTCTTCTTTCTTTCTAAGTTATCTGTTTGAAAACATTTACTTTTCACAAAAGCAATTAACATTTTTTGAAATTTCTGTAATATCACATTGGCTTAGCAACTTCATATCTCCTTTTGTGTACAATAATTATATCACTCATTGCTGGTGTGGATAGTACATCCAGATGAGGATGGAGAGAACAGATGTGTCCCTCCAGTCCATGGAAAGGCTATATTGTTCAATAACCTTATACTTTATTATGTTGAACACCTTAAGTAGAAAGGAATAGAAAAGGATTATAAAATTGCACTTTTACCTATAAGTATATACAAACAAATGCGATGTTTTATATTCAGAAAAAGAAGGGAACTGGTCCTCCCCAATATCAATCTTGGGGCTGGGTGAGCATTACAATGGTGTCAGTCACTGGGGTGATGATGGTGGGAAGACTCTCAGGCCAGTCTCCAGGTCCCTTCTTTCTCATCAACCATGTACCTTTGAGTGGACTCCAAAGTGAAACTCCAAGTGAAACTCCTGTTTCACTTACCTGTAGGCAATCCATAAAGTGGCTAATCTCCTTGAGGAAAATCTGAAGGTGTTGTAAAGGGAAAAAATTCATTCTGTTCTTTGGTGTTTTTCTTGGTCTGTAACATCTAAAATCAAATATGTAACATGAAAAGAGTGATTGCATACTTTACTTTTAAATAGCACATAAACCACATTTATTTTTAAATTGGAAAACGTGTGGGTTTATAGAACAATCATGCATAAACTACAGGATTCCCACATAGCACCCTAATATTAACAATTTGCACTGGCATGGTACATTTGTTACAATTGATGAGAACACATTTTTATAATTGTGCTACTAACTATAGTCTGTGGTTTAACACAGGGTTCACTGTGTTGCAGTTACATGGAATTTAACAAAAAATATTATTCAATATAAACAACCATACATACAACCTTACATTTCCCTTTTTAACCACCTTTAGATATATATTTCAGTCTGTTAATTTCATTCACTGTTGTGGCTCCATAGTCAATATCCGTTATCAAAATAGTTCCATTGTTCCAAATAGGAACTCTGTATATTTTAAATCTTGACTCCCTGTACCCTACCACCATCCCATCCCCTGGTAAAGCTATAGCCTAGATTCTGACTCTATGAGTTGTCTTTTTCTAATTATTTCATATCAGTGAGTGCATACAATATTTGTCCTTTGTCCTTCACTCAACATGATGTGTTCACGATTCATCTATGCTCTTACATGTCTCAGGACATCATTCCTTTTCAAGGCCAAATAATATTCAATTGTGTGTATATATCCATCCATCAGTGGAAGGACACTTGAGTTGCTTCTGTCTTTTGGCAATTATGAATATTGGTGTACAAATGTCTGTTCAAGTCTCTGCTTTCAGTTCTTTTGGATATATAATGAATAGTGTATTTCCATGTCATATGGTATTTCTATTCTTAACTTTCTGAGGAACCACCAAACTGCCAGGCACAGCCTCTGTACCATTTTACATTGTCACCAGAAATGAATGAGTATTCCTATTTTTCCATGTCCTCACTAACAACTGTAATTTTCTGTTTATTTAGTAATAGCTATTCTAGAGAGTGTGAAATATTATCTCCTTGTGGTTTTGATTTAAATTTCCCTAATGGCTAATGATGTTGAACTTCTTATCATGTGCTTTTTGGCAATTTACATATCTTCTTGGTATAGATGTCCATTCAATCCTTCACCCATTTTTATATTTTTATTTTTAACTTTTAAAAATTATATTTCATTAATAAAACAAGTAAAAATTGATTTATCAATCTTCACATAGGCTGCAGATGAAACTAAAAAATAAGGCCTTGTTTTTAAAACAAAAAAAAAGGTCTTTGGGGCTACTGTCTAATTAACCAGGATTGTCATATTTCTTCCCCATGTACAAAATGCAAAGCTGACAAGTCAGAGCTTTGATATTCTTAGAGATCACTTGTAATGATCCTATTTATTTTAGAACTATCCATTTGCAAACCCTTGTACTGCACTGCGTGATAGTTAACTTTATCTCCAAATCTTTGCTACAATTCAGCACTTCCCCTAGCCCAATTCTAAGCATTGAAAATCTTACAATTCTATCTTTTTAAATACATGCTGTTATTTTCTTTAGCTATATATATTCCTGATGACCTGAATATTTATTTTCCTTATAAAAATATATCATCAAATTAAGGAGATGCTTGAGGTTATTTCGGTGTTCATTTGCTTGTTTTTCTTTATTCCCAGCTTTTCTTCAGTTGTCCAAAATATGACTAACCTTGTTTTATAAATTCATTTTGCACTGCCACCAAGTCAGGTTTAGAACCTGATTTCCTGAATAGTAAAACATTTTAAATGCTATATAAACTTCTCTCCTAAAAAGAAGGGGGTGGGGGCAGGTACTGGTGCTGCTTACTGCTGGTTTTCAACTGTACTTCCTCGATAATAATCTCACGTGAAAGTTCTGCAGGGCACCAGGCAGATGAAGTAAGCTTGACCTTACTGTTCCATGATGGACTAAAACTTTCTTTGTTTTATGCTTCCTCATAGAAGACAAACACTATGTTGTCACCCACCACTAAAGTCAGTATATACTGTGATGTACACACATGATTCCTGTCACCTTCTCCTGTAATCCCTTGTGCAGCATTTGCATGTCTTCATGGGACGTTGATACTGAGGGGGCTCAAGTACAGAATAAGTAGAGGAAAGTTACTCTGTGCATAGTTTCGTTTCATTAATGCTTTTTTATTTTAAG
The DNA here is from genome assembly GCF_023851605.1 of Tamandua tetradactyla. Classification (NCBI taxonomy): domain Eukaryota; kingdom Metazoa; phylum Chordata; class Mammalia; order Pilosa; family Myrmecophagidae; genus Tamandua; species Tamandua tetradactyla. Next base: position 69,898,283 of record NC_135336.1, on the reverse strand, counting down.
GCATTGCTTCTCTCAGGTAAGAATTTTTAAAGAACCTTTGCCCATTTTTAAATTTATTTATTTATTAAATATAACCATATATAAACACAAACATTCTTACCATATGATCATTCCATTCTTGTTATATAATCAATAACTCACAATATCATCATATAGTATATTCATCATCATGATAATGTCTTAGAACATTTGCATCAATTCAGAAAAAGAAATAAAAAGAAAACAGAAAAAAATTCATGCACACCATACCCTTTACTCTTCCCTTTCATTGATCACTAGCATTTCAATTTACTACATTTATTTTAACATTTGTTCCCTTTATTATTTATTTATTTTTAATCCACATGTTTTACTTGTCTGTTTATGAGGTAGATAAAAGGAGCATCAGACACAAGGTTTTCACAATCACACAGTTACACGATGAAAGCTATATCATTATACAATCATGTTCAAGAAACATGGCTACTGGAACACAGCTCTACAGTTTCAGTCACTTCCCTCCAGCCTCTCTAATACACCTTAAACTAAAAATGTGATATCTATTTAATGTGTAGGAAGAACCTCCAGGATAACCTCTCAGCTCTGTTTGGAATCTCTCAGCCACTGACACTTTATCTCATTTTGCTCTTCCTCCTTTTGGTCAAGAAAGTTTTCTCAATCCCTTGATCCTGAGTCCCAGCTCATTCTAAGATTTCTGTCCCATGTTGCAGGAAGGTCTACACCCCTGGGAGTCATGTCCCATGTAGAGAGGGCCAGGACAGTGAGTTTGCCCGTCGTGTTGGCTGAGGGAGAGAGGCCACATCTGAGCAACAAAAGAGGTTCTCTTGGGGGTGACTCCCAGGTCTATTCTTAAATAGGCTTAGCCTATCCTCTGTGGGGTCAAGTCTCATATGAACAAACCCCAAGATTGAGGGATCAGCCTATTGCTTTGGTTGTCCCCACTGCCCGCGAGAATATCGAATTCTTGCCTTGAGGAAGTTGAATTCCGCCCCCTCACTATTCCCCCAAGGGAAACGTGCAAATACTTCTCTATTCGCTGTTCAAATCACTCTGGGATTCATTGGGGCATCACTCTGGGCAGACCCACAAAATCTCACGCCCCACTCAAGGTTCCATGCACAATGGTGTTCAGTTAAGCTGTCCACACAAGTTATATTAGGAAATGCACTAGTCAAAATATAAATTTTGCACCAAACAAGGATTTTTTGCTTTAGTCTCACACATAAATTAAAGTTTTAAAATATGAATTACCATCTATTTTCAATACTCTGCAGTATTGACATTACCCTATTTTTCCTCATGCAAAAACATTTTTAAATTTGTACATTTAGTCACTATCTTTATACACTCTAGGTATTCTTAGATTATACCATCTCAGTCTTTATCGCCTATCTTTCATTCTGATTTCATTTGTACTCCCAGCCCTCCTCCCTCTATCGTTCTCACATTCGGCTTCATTCAGTGTAATAACATCATTGTATTACAGTTAGGTAGTATTGTGCTATCCATTTCTGAATTTTTACAATCAGCCCTGTTGCGCAATCTGTATCCCTTCAGCTTTAATTACCCAATATCTACCGTATTTCTATCTCCTGATGGTCTCTGTTACCAACTGAAATTCTCCAAGTTCATTCACTAATGTCAGTTCATATCAGTGAGACCATACAGTATTTGTCCTTTTGTTTCTGGCTAATCTCACTTAGCATAATGTCCTTTTTTTTTGAATCCATGTTGTTACACACTTCATAACTTTATTCTGTCTTACAGCTGCATAATATTCCATCGTATATATATAGCCCAGCTTGTTTAGCCACTCGTCTGTTGATGAACATTTTGGCTGTTTCCACCTCTTGGCAATTGTAAATAATGGTGCTGTAAACATTGGTGTGCAAATTTGTGTCCTTGCCCTCATGTCCTCTGAGTAGATACCTAGCAATGGTATTGCTGGGTCATATGCCAATTCTTTACTTAGCTTCCTGAGGACCCAACAAACTGCCTTCCATAGTGGTTGTACCATTTGACATTCCCACCAACAGTGGATAAGTGTGCCTCTTTCTCCACATCCTCTCCAGCACTTGTCATTTTCTGTTTTATTGATAATGGCCATTCTGGTGGGTATGAGATGCTATCTCATTGTGGTTTTGATTTGCATTTCTTTAATAGCCAGGGAAGTTGAGCATCTTTTCATGTGCCTTTTGGCCATTTGTATTTCCTCTTCTGAGAAGTGTCTGTTCATATCTTTTGCCCATTTTCTAATTGGATCCTCTGTGTTTTTGTTGTTAATTTGAACAATCTATTTATATATTCTGGATTCTAGACCTTTATTTGATATATCATTTCCAAATATTGCCTCCCATTGTGCAGCCTTTGCCCATTTTTAAATTAGGTTGTTTGTCTTTTTGTTGTTGTATTGAAGGATTTTCTTTATTAAAATAAAATTTAATATTAAACCTTTATCAGATATGGGGTTTCCAAGTATTTTCCCCCATTGTGTAGGTTGCCCTTTCACTTTTATGATAAAGTCCTTCAAGGCACAAAAGTTTTTAATTTTGATGAGCTCCCCAGTTATCCTTTTCTTTTTCCTTTTGTTATTTGTGCTTCGGGTATAAAGTCTAAGCAACCATTGCCTACCAAAAGTTCCTGAAGATGCTTCCCTACTTTTTCTTCTAGGAGTTTGATAGTTCTGACTCTTATATTTAAGAGTTATGTTTTTTTGATGCATTTTGAGCTGATTTTCATATGTGGTGTGAGGTAGGAACCACTTATTTTTTAAAGCATATGACAACCCAGATTATCCATTATTCCTGCAAGGATCATGTTCGGAATCAAAGTGTCCAGAGAGATCTGCAAATCTCCCAGTGCCCCAACAATTCCAGACATCTTTCCAGTCTCTATTTCTCATTATTGCCTCTTTTAACTTGCCAGTAAATGAATAAAAGTTTCCTCTTTCTTTCCTACACTTTTTTATAGCTGTTCCAGTCCCTTTAGATTTCAAGGTTGCCTTCATTTTATATGTGTTCGAGTTCTAAATCCCATTATTTTGAGCCTGCTATGTGCCCCAAAAGGCACTCTTGCCACCTTCCAGAACCTTTACCTTTGTTGGAACTCAGGAGTTCCTGCTTTTAGAAGACAATGTCATTAAATTCATATCAATTTATTTATTTTTAGTGCTAGTTATTTTACTGGAAGCTGAGGAAACAAGGAAAAATAAGATGAAATGCCATCAAGTCTCTTCTAGTTTGCTAGCTGCCAGAATGCAATATACCAGAAATGGAATGGCTTTTAAAAAGGGGAATTTAATAAGTTGCTAGTTTACAGTTGTAAGGCTGAGAAAATGTTCCAATTTAAACAAGTCTATAGAAATGTCCAGTTGTAGGCATCCAGGGAAAGATACCTTGGTTCAAGAAGGCTGATGAAGTTCAGGGTTTCTCTCTCAAGTGAATGGGCACATGGCGAACACAGTCAGAGTTTCTTTCTCATTTGGAAAGGCACATGGCAAACACGGTCCGAGTCCCTCTCTCATCTGGAAGGGCACATGGGGAGCACAGCATCATCTGCTAGCTTCTTCTCTTGGCTTCCTGTTTCATGAAGCTCCCCAGGAGGCATTTTCCTTCCTCATCTCCAAAGGTCGCTGGCTGGTAGACTCTGCTTCTCGAAGTATTTCGTTCTGCCCTCCTCTCTCTGAATCTCTCATTCTCCAAAATGTTTCTTCTTTTAGAGGAAACTAGGACATCAGAAACTTATCAAGACCCACCCGAATGGGTCAAAACATGTCACCTAAACCAGTTTAACAACCACTCTAGATTACATTGCACCTCCAGGGAAATGATCTAATTACAGTTTCAAACATACAATGCTGAATAGGGATTAGAAGGATGGCTGTGATTACAAAATGGGATTAGTATTAAAACATGGCTTTTCTAGGGTACATACATCACTTCAAACCAGCGTACTAGCAAATTGCTCATAACCTCATAGTTTTCTTCAAATTCAGAAATTTCCATTAGAATTGCCTGAATTTTCATTATTATGTGATATATATCAAAACAAAAAGCATTCCTTCTTTTGTGGTGAGAAGTGTATATGTGCACCCTTGCGTGTTTGGATGACTTCTCTTGTTTTCTTTGATCTGTTGTCCATAACTTTCTAATCCCATGAGCCATTACTGTATCAAACCCTTAATTTTAGCCAGGCTATGCATAACAGATTTTCAACTATGGAGGAAATTGCAGTGTAAATTAAGAACTGTCAGAGCAGCAATATTTAGGGACAGCTTTGATGTCAAATAGAGGTTTGGCATTTTAGTTCAGAGGTGTCTTAATGTATTCTTTGACTTCATAAATCATATTTAACCTATTAGTGGCTACAGTAATGAGGCAACTGTGGATTATAGAAAAGGAGTTTTGTTAGTATGGTCTAACAATATACCATGCAATTAGACTGTATTTTAATTGCTAAAATTCAGCCACTTTGACTCTGTCAGAAAATCTTAAATGTCCTTCATTGTGCAAACTTTGTTTCTATCACCCTTGACAAATCCCAATTGGGATTAATTTAGTTATGGGTGACAGAATGAGGTACAGTATTAGTCCAACATTCTGTCATGGATCTAAACTAGTTATGGTGTGCTTTTTCAGCTGCACACGGAACTTTACTAAATCTACAATGGACACAACAATACCTACTTCTTCTCTCTGTTACTTGTTCTTATTTTAATATATGCTTTCTTTCTTTTTGTGCTACCCAATTTAAAATTAAATATTGTGGAGGTATTTGAAATTGCGGTAATAAATATGTGTTCTACGCATTTTAATCACTTGCTAGCCTGCATTAGCTTTTAATTATTAATAAAGTGAAATCCATTGATTTCTTCCAGTTGTTCGAACATGAGTCTGACCTAATCCTGCCTCAGGCTTGAGGGGTTCTGAGATGAACAGCAAATCCTTGAGCTAAACATTAATTTTGTGGGATTTAAACATAGTACTTTGTTTTATTCCTAAAGGAGACTACTCCTTTGTCTTTTTTCCTTCTGAATTTACGGAAGTATTATGAACTTTGGTTTATTTCATGTTACACATATAAAGCAAATCTTGGGCAAAACAAGTTTATGATGCCTCTAAAATTTGACCTTTCATTATTTTGTGCTGATATTAGAAATTTTATCACAAATGCTCATAAAATGATAGGTTCAGAAAACTTTCACAGCATTTTTAATTTAAATTGACCACAGTTTATTGGTACAACTTTTTTTTTTTTTTTTTTTTTTTTAATGGGATTAGGAAGAGACCCTTTTCAGGTTAATTTCAAGGCATGTTCAATAGCACATTTGGCTTTATGGCACATTATTGTAGTGAAATCTCATTCCTTGTTTTCCCTTATTCGTCAATATAAGATCAGGAGAAAATCAATGAAATGCAAATTTCCCTTCTCTGTCTCTACTTTTTGGTTTTAAACTGTTTATTCTACTGGAAGAAATACAGAATAGACCTTTAGAAGCCAATGAATATCATGAGCTAAAACTTTCAGAAGACTCAAGATAAGCCTAAGCAATCTATTTCATCCTTATATGCTCAGTTGCATTTTTCAGTAATAGAAGACAAATTACCACATAGCATCACACAAACACATAGTAAGTTATTTAAAAACAGATGAATAAATTTCTGAATAAATTAACTTCTCAAACAGGAATGACAACTTTTTGCCAGGAAAACTTCACATAGTTCAGAATGTTCATATTGGGCTGAAAGCCATTTCAGTTCTTGTATTCTATTCCGAATATTGTAAATATTATTGGTCAATAGTCATGAATTTATGATTCAGATACTGTTAGGTATTTAACTTGATCGGTTTTGTTATTCCTTGCAAACAAATAGGGATTCTTCTCTTAATGTGACAAGCTTATAGAAAATAAGATACATACATACATATATATATATATATATATATATAAATCATTCTGCTAACAAAAAATAAGACATACATATAAGCCATTCTGCTAATTTTTGAATTTCAAAACAAAAGAAGCTAAAGTGGACTTCATTAATCTCACAGTTAATGTAACTATTTACAATGGGAAGCAGAGAAAAATGGAAGGTCACAAGTGTTTATTTGATCAGTGTAAAAAATATATATATATTGTTTGAGTGGTGTACACTTATAACTGCTTCTGATCCCGAATCTCAGGGAATTTGTTTCCAATTTCATAATAGTCGTTCAAAAGCAACCATGATTACAGTAGCTTCAAAGCAGCAAGTATCAGTACCTTATAGCTGGGCAATGGAAGCTAGTATCTGTCTTCCATGAAAAAGCAATTGTGCTTTTCACCGCTGTCACTTAGAGGGTTTCCTTGGGGACCTTGTTAGATGCTTTCATGTGAAGACCATTTGACCCACTTCTGATTAGTGTGCAGGTTTTTTGCAGCAGCGGCTTCTGGGAGAGAGATGCCGTTGGCTGGTCACCCTCCTATTCCTGACGTGAAAGAAAGCTCTCAGTGGAATATATTAAGGATAATAAAGGGAAGAAGCTGCCCCAGTTAAAGGATGGGGAAGTATTGAACTACTATTAAAAAAATTCCAGACAGCACATCTTTCTATACTGATTGTTAAAGAAGAATATAGCAGTTAGTATCCCAGTTTCCTATTTTGTGTTCCGAATAGTTTTTCTTCTCAATTTGTTTTATTACTTTTTTTTGCAATATTTCAGAAATACATGTTCAATGATGTAAAGAGGGACTTTAGCATATTTCACTGTGTCAGTCAGAATTCCTTTATTTGAATATTTATTTCTAGACTCAGAATAACAAAAAAAGGGTATAAAAAGGGTAGCAAGGAAGATAGAAAGAAAGCCTGGATTATTAATGTTTCCAGTAATTACCTTTATAACTTTTCCAGCCTTAGATAAAATATTTACCCATCAGATTATTTGTTGGTCTGAATATTAGCAGTTCTGTTGATATCAAGATATTAAAGGCTTCTAATAATAATAATATACCATTTTTAAAAATCTGTTTCAATTTGTCAATTATAACTATTAATCAATTCATAATTTATTTAGGGTTCTGCTTGTGTAATTAGGACCATTATTTGTTCTATCAGGATGCTTGCATTCTCTAATTTTCAAATAATTTTAAAACATTAAACATATAGTCAAACCATGGAGAAAACAATTTACTTAATGCTTTCTCTTGCTATTCTAATTTATTTACATATGTGGATATAGTTTACCACATAATCCAGCATTCATTTCATGTATTCACTCTGTTGTCTCTAACACTGGCCATTAGAATGGGGTTAGGAAAGTCTTCAATAATTTGATTAATTCAAAAATAAAATGACTCAGAAGCAAAACAAGAAAGAAATGTATTGAAAATGAATAACGGAGTGTCTTGCTTATGAATTTTGACTCATTCCTCTATGTTCTTCCTATAAATTATGGCTTCTTTGAAACAACAAGTTGAATTGCCAAATTTAATTTGTTTTTCATGTTTCTCTTTCTTCCCCAGTTCTTATTAGATGTAGAGTTTAGGAAAATATTTGAATTAACTGCGATGAATGATTCTAGAAAGGCCTTTAAAAATGTTAACTACTGGAATAACCTAGTTAATTGCTTTGAATGTTTGATCCAGAGAGTTAAGTTTATTTTGGGCCCATTAATTCCCTTGATTCCTAGATTTCCCTAGAGAAGTTCCACAGAGAGTTTGCCTTAATGAAAATATCCTTTGGTGACAAGTGCTTTTTTTATTCTAGCTTTTTCATTAAGACACACTCTTTGGATATTTTCTAGAAATTTTGGATATTTCCAGTATATAAAACAATATTTTGCTTGAGAAGTAAATATTTGTGATTTGGTTTTCTTTTTAAGCCATAATTCAATGCAACTTCAGAAGTCAAATCAGGGGTGTGAAAGCATGGTTTTTTTGGCACACATTTTAAATTGTGCCCTTTTGAGCTTAAATCCAACAAGTCATCAGTCCTAAATTCTTTGAGATGAAACCATACCTTATTCATAAGGCCATGGAACAGCAGATTTAGAAAAAATCCTTAGTGATAGTGTTGTTTAATTGTCATGACCAGTTTAGAGCAGTTTCAGAGTTGGGCTGGAATATCTAGCCTAGTAGCCTTTTCAATACCTTGAGTCCTCAGTGTTAATAAAAGGCATTCAATAAATATTTCTTAAATTGAATTGAATGCATTCAAAATGAAATTCCTGGGAACTTAATTAGAATTGGACCATATGTCCAAAAGTAAATTGATTTAAGTGGCCACAATAATGACTGACATTTATAGGGTATTTAATGGTACTAAATAGAGTCCAGGAATTCTTTTAAAGTAAGCATAAATATTATATATGTGTGTGTTTTTGTATCATGTCAATCTGTGTATCATCATCATCTCTCTCTCTCTATTCTATCTGTACCTATCCATACATTCTTTATTTATTTAATAGCTATGAATTTACAAAACCTTCTGCAGATAGTTTTTTTTCCTTATTCTTTATTGTAGTTACATATAAATAATACAAAGCTGCTAATTTTAAGTATTTTTAAGCCTACAGTTCAGTGGAACTAATCAAATTCATACTGTTCTACATTCAATACCAAAACTTTGTCATCACCCATACAGAAACTTTGTACCTAATAAGCAGTAACTCCCCATCCTCCTCCATAGCCTCTAATCTGCTTTCAGACACTATGAATTTGCTGTTTCTAGCTATGTCATATGTTATCCCTATTTATTTTTACAATATCTATCAATGTGTGGGAGCTTTTAATATCCCGGTTGCATAGATGAAAAAAACTGAGGTCACAAAAACCTTAAATGTTTTGCTTAAATCCAACACCTGTAGGAATCATGGGGCCAAATGTGGAACCCACACAGATGGTACTATGGTACAGGTTTAAGTCCTTGCAGCATACTGCCTTGGGCTGGAGTAGTTACTGCTGGGACTTAGTTTCTCTGTGTCAGAGTGAGGGTGGGAAAAGAGGTGAGGTGGGGGTGGGATCATAGAGAGATAGTTGAGGAGAAATGTATGAGCAGGTAAGGAGAAGGGTGGAACTTGGAAGGAAGCAATGGCATTTATTTTTAAACTATGCTTCTTATAATAGTCATTTTGTGTTTATCTAACACTGTAGATTGTTTTTTGCTTGAAAAGATTCTGTTTTTCCAGCCCATGATGTCCATATGCATTCAAAAATTTAGGCTTTAAAAGTTATAAAAAGCTCAAAAGAATATGCATAGATGATGGAAATCATCCTAATCTTGTGAAATTCCAATCAAACATAATTATTAAAGTATCTTAACTTTAAAGACAGCTTGAATCATTACCAGCAGTTGACATTTCTGAACTGTACTTAGCTCCTTTTCTGCAGCATTTATCAGGGTTTGATATATGAAATCAACACTGAATCCCTCTGGAGCCTTTTTGGGATCTCTTTAAATAAGTCACCCTTCAGTATTCAGAGTTCTAATAAAAAGCCAGAAAATCCACTATTTAGACATGAAAAATTATGCTGAGCATTTTATTCTTCTAATGTATCAAATTTGCAGATTGTTTGAAACAGATTTAATTTGTGCATACATCTTAAATAAGAAATATCATGATCAATTTTTCATTTTGGAGAATATTTCTGTGATAAATGGTGATTCTGGTTTTGCGTTTGCTTTGTAATTGGTTTAAGAATTCTTATATACTGATTAGTAGAGGGCTTATTATGCATCAGAGCATGAACTAAAGGGAGGTGTATTTAATTCTCACAACAATGCCATGAGGTAGGTATTAAGATATCTGTTATGGAGATGAGGGAAAATGAGGTAGAGCCAGGTTAAGTGAATTCTCAAAATCCTACACATAATGTTAAACTTAAAAATAGAAAAAAAAAATTCTCCCTCCAGAATTTCTGCTGTTAATCTTTATACTTTATTCTGTTTGCGGTAAATTTTAACTTATTTGGACAGTTTTTGCATCTCTTATTTTCACTGGGAGAGTACTTGACAAGCATAAAAGTGTATAGCTAATGTGGGGCTATCAGGTAGTTCTCTTCATTCTTGGTATTTCCTCTGTAGAATCCAAGGGCATTGGGAATGCAAAAGCAATGCAGAGAGAAGTCTGTCTGCTCAGAAATTTCCTGCCGTTGGTCAGATGACTTAGCATCCCCTGAACTTTACTGAAAATGCAAATCTGGGTAGATGGATCCTGTGCTATATTTCATGCCCTTTCAACTGGTCATGTGCTACTACTTTGTTTTTTTATAACTCAGAGGGGAAGAACTTTATCTTTCTAGAATTTGGCACTTACTAATGCATTGTTATTGCATCTTCACGAATCCGAGTCTTCTCTTCGTAGCTACAGTACAAACTTTTTCAGAGCACAGCTGTGCGTTATATTCATTTGTATATATGGTAGGACCAACTCAGAATTTTACCAAATACTTGTAGAATTAAATTCTGCTTTGTAATTCATTTGGAAGACTATCTTGACTCTTTAAACTGGGGACGTTACAATTGAACCAAATTGGATGTGTAAAATGTGTGCCTATATGAAAACTTGGGGGCCTGGCATCCTTTAGAGAACACCACAATATTGAAATGAAAGCTCTAAGACATTTTCTGTGGAATTAGGGAGCAGTAATGGACCAAACTGCCCAATGGAGTAATAAATACAAGTGAGAGTAGTGGAGTTTGAATCAGACCAAAGAAAGAAGATTTTTCTATTGCCTCCTGCTTCTTAGGTCTAGAGTGCAAAGAGCAGGTCAGTATTCCAAATTGTACTATGTTTAAAAATGAATGGCTTTTCTTGTTGGCATTTGTTGGAATAAAATAACACTAGCCAAATGGGTGCATCTGATTAAAGGTACACAGATACCACAGTTTCTTTACAAGTATGAAAAAAAAAGGAATTATTTTCCCTCTAATTCCAAATACATTTGAACAGCAACAATTTTATGTGACAATCTCTATATAGAATATCATTATTCATGGGTACTTGGTTTTAAAATAAGCCTTGTGCATGGGGAAATCATTAAAATGGAGCAAAGCCTTATGAAATATAATATCTATGTGTTCGTTTATGTATATAGCCCCTATATATAAACATTAAGTGTGCATGCATGTATTGATATAAGTAGGCAAAATCTACTTTTAGTTGTGTTTATATAAAACAGATAATTTTGTGATTACGTTTCTTATAACGTGTGTCACTTGCAGTATTTCTTCTCACAGTTGTTGGACAACAAGCTTTGACATTTTAACAGCCTACAGATGTTATAATTAAACTTAGTAACCAGCCTAGAAATAAACACATAAATAATAAGAGATTATAAAGGTCAGTGACATGGCACAGCATAAACATGGAATCCCAGTTCTTGCTTCTAATGCAAAAAAAAAGTGCATTCTGCAGTTCAAAGCATGTCATTCTTTGCATATGTTCAAATGAAATATGAAAGAAGGAAAATTCTCTCCAAATGATTAATGTAACCTATGGTTATTCTCAGAATTTAATGGGGAGCTTACCTGGAATCAATTATGGGGAATTTGTAAAATGGGAGTGAAATATTCATTTACTCTTCTTGTTATATTTGTCTTACATTTATAAATAAGCTTTTTAAAAAATCCAAAAGGAAAAGATGAACATAATTTCAGTCAATAGAAATTAATTCTATCCAAGCAGTGATATGACACAAAAGATACCTTCAGGTTTTGGAACTGATTTTGAAGGACAGATTTCAGCATGTTCTTAAGCACTGTTAATTTCTTCCTTAAAATTTTCTCAATCCTTTCCCAGGCCATGTTGGTTCTCCCAGGTCTGTGTTCCCTGTACTCTTTATACGTATGCATACTTCTCTGAGAGCAAGAGTCCTACTGTTATCTGTTTACGCACTTATTCATCCAGATTTTAAGCCTCTTGAAAGCACTGAGCTTTCTTATAACATATCCTTGCATTTCCAGTTACTTTCAACACATCATGTAGTTTCTGTCATTTACCGCTAAGCTCAAGGTTGCAAGTACACAATAAATGATGAATAAGAGTTTATGACTGAATGGCAAAAATAAATGAAATGAGTGAATATGTTAGTGCATGAATGTTGGAACACTTACTCAGTTTGACATGAGACTTGCTGAATGCGGAGATTCTACTTCTGAATAATATTTGAAAGCCTTTTTGTAAAATATAGGGAATTTGTTTCAATATTTTATATGTGTTTGTGTCACAAAATAGAATATCTTTTACCCTAATATCTTCATAGCCTCCTTACCATTAAGCCGTAAGTAACAATTAAACCTTTAAAGTAAGCGTGTGGCAATGTGTTGCCCTAAATAGCAAGTAATATTGCAGACAAAATTAGATGGTCAGAAATGTCAGGATCATAATTATAATTGCAATTACTCAGTTCTGGCTAAGTATCAGCATGTTATACAAGTACAGGCTTCTACCACATCTCAGGTTTTCCAGTTCTACCAAAGGATTAGAGATTTCTTAGGGGTTTGTTTTAGGTTGGTAGGAGAAAGAGGAGGAAAAATGGAGTATAATGAATACAGTTCAGTGGTGCAAAGAAAGGTCAGCAAAAAGGGCCTTTGGGTCAAATCCAACCACGCCCAAAGCTGTAAAGATTTACTCTTTGGCCCTTTACAGAACAAAGTTTGCCAACCCCTGTAGGCCATGAAAAGATAACTTGAACTCAACCTGAATGGCAAAAAACAGAGCTGTGAAATAAGGGGCGATTCCTCCAGAATATATATTTTTAATAACTTTATTTTTTAGAACTGTTTTAGATTTACAGAAAAGTTGAGAAAATACAAAGAATTCTCTTATATACCCCATAAATTCCTCTATTATTGCCATATAACATTAATATGTGATAATTAATGAACGGATATGGATGCATTTTTATTAACTAATTTCCTTAATTTTTACCTAATATCGTTTTTCTATTTGAGGATCCCATCCAGAGTACCACTTTGTATTTCGTCTGCCGTAGCTTCTTGGGCTCCTCTTGGCTGTGACAGTTTCTCAGAATCTCCTTGTTTATGATAGTTTTGACACTTTTGAGGACCTCCAGAATATTCATGATGCTATTATGTGTATTGATTTTTATTTTTCAAATAAAATTTAGAGTTAAAATGACAGAGTCAGAAATTAATAAATCAATTGTTTTTTCTTGGTTCTTGTAGGAGATTTGAGGTAACAGATTTACATTTTTCATTAGCATGACCTTGTATTAATTCTGTATGTTCTCTGTGAATGGGATGCTGACTTGAAAGCATTTTGTTTAGTAATAATAGTTAATTGGATACAAGCATAGACATTGTCTTCCTTTACCTCTACTAGACTGTCAGAATATAGTTACATAGGTTGAAGAGTAATATTGTGACAGCAGCTGGTTCATTTGGTTTTTAAACATTTTTAAAATTCTCTACTTCTCCCTCTCCATCCAAATTCCATGCTTTACCCTTTCCTAAAGCCAAGTCACAATTAGTAACTACTTTTGCTGTTTGGGTTATTTTAGGCTTACTTTCAGCAACTTTGGACTGCTGATGAAAATGTGCAGTACATGAATTTCTCAGAGAGCATTTTAAGTGTAGCATATATTTGAACTTGTACTTCATGTTGCAATCTGCTGAGTATTCAGTGATGAGGCCCCTTTATGAAGAAAGGTTATTTTGCTTTTAATGGGTTAACTACTTTTGGTTTTGCAGATATTTACAATCCTAAGTCATGAGGGAAGGGACGATGTTTACATTGCCTCATGCTCTCAAGGAAAATATGATGCAGGGGCATTTGAAAGAGTCTTTTTTGATGGAATAAAGAAAGGGTTATTAGGGGGTTGGTCAAATATTTTGCAAAATAGTATAACATCAGCTACATAATAGTTTGACATTTAGAAGAGCTTCTTTGTATAGTTGCAAATGGCCTTAGAAAAAAATATAAATAAAAGTATCACTGATACATTGCATTGTTGAGAATGTGGCTTCCATGCCAAGAACAAATATGGAAACTAGCACTGTATCTCTGTAGCACTGTTAATCACAGGGCAGTGTGTGTCCATCAGTTGATCTTTTAGAGGAATTATGTGAAATTCAAAAGAAAGATTATCATGTGCAAACAATGAAAGCTTAGATATCTTGCCTACTGGCCTAAGGTCTCTAGCCTTCCTGCAGCGTTTACTTTTTTGTATCAGGAGTTAATTAAGGTGAAACATGAGATAATTAGGGTTAATCCCGCTGGCCTCCTGCTGGCCTGTTGCCTCTTAGGCTATTGCCTAAACCAAACTATTTCACATTTAAGAAAGAAAAGCAGATTTTTTTTTAAGTGGTGCTCATGGTTATTTTGATATGTTTCCTAATCCTTTAAAGCTGTTATTATTTTTTTTTAAATGGGGACTTTGCACCGAAAAGTTGTGGAAAAAAAAAAAAATGCTTGTGCTTTTCTGATGTTTTGATTTTAAAAGAATAAGAAAACTTTAATAATATATACTTGGCTATTGAAATTATGGGTCTGCTTTTGTTCATTTTGCATGTTACTAACAAATTAAATGAAATTCGGAGTAGCATAAATCTTTGGCTTTGATTATGCTAGGAAGTTATGGCCTTCCCTAGAAAATTGTATTCCTTATAAATGTGCAGTCCTTATTCATTTGTCAATGAATTATGCATTTAAATAGGTATTATAGCACTTGGGAGGAACAGGGAAGATGAAAAAAGAAAACCTTCCCTGAACAGCATCCAAGCGCTTTGCACTTTAGGAACATTCTAGAGTTTATAAAGCAATAAAGAGACCAGCTGTGTAGTAACTGCTTTATACTCCTTAGAATAAATACACCTCTGGGTATTAAGTATGTTTAGTTCCATTATAAGGTTTATGTGTGAGTGTGTATAAGTGTGCAATGGGCTTTATTTTTGCTCTCAATGAAGGAAAGAATAAAATGGTTTAACATGGTTGTTAAGCGACTCTAAGTTCAAAGAAAAGCATGCGCCCCTTTATAGATATCCTATCCTCCTAATTTACCAACCAATTTACCAAGCATAATAGAATCTGTACTCTTGCCAAAAGGCATTTTATTAAGATGTTAAGATTTTAGAATTGACAGACACCCTATATTAATTAAACAGCAAATTGCCATTTAGCAAGCATGACATTTATAAAGGAGGGCACTTATAGAAGGAGGGAAATCTCTTCTGTCATGTTTAGTAATATCCTATTAGGTCTTGGTCTAAAAATTCGGTTATAAATTCATTTGTGTGTGGGGGGGGAGGCGTTGTTTTCCCAATTGCAGTCAGTTTTGACTTCTATGTACGTATATGGATTTCACCTTTTTTATCTTTTTATATGTGTCATAAAATAACTTTGTGCTAGAATCGCAGATATATATAATCAAAATTATAGAACAGCTATGTGGCAACAAGTTGTTAATTCACGAATGCTGTTTTAGACTCTGAAGCAGGTAATATTTCTCTGGCTAGATATGTGGCAAAATCCTAAACTATTATTTAGCCATCAATTTCAAAAACTCCAAATGTCTGAAACTTACCTTTTTTTTAGAGTGAAGGCATCATTTTGATTTTACTGGCATTAAGACTAAAGGAAACTTGGTGTAGCATTATTTGTATTTATTTAGTGAATTTGATGTCAGTCTGTTAGAGTGGAAGTGGGACATTTTCTCCTTCAAAATTGCAAAGAGAGCATTTGCACTATGGCATTTAAGAATATATCAGATGAGATTTTTCTATTGATCCTGGTGGCGTGGATGAGTGCCCTGAGAGAATAAATGAGCCGCCTTTATGAGGCTCCCTGTCACCAAGGATTTAGGTGTTTCATTTGCAGATTCCTGTAAATGTTCATCAGATTCATGACCAGTAATTTTCACTGGAGAAGGACTGGGCCGTGAGTAAGCAAATGACTCTTTGTCATGAATGGTCTCAAGAAGTATTAAAAATGTTCTGGTGGATCAATTGATTTTAACAAAGCTATGGACTGCAACTGCAATGTGTCTCTTTCTAATATTTCCAATTACCAGGCCAAGGAAAGAACCACAGTGAAGAAAATGGAAAATGCATACATACACTGATCCTGATCACATAATTTTTCAGTTTAAGGATATAATTTGAAGTCTAGAGATGTTCACATGTAGAATTACACACAGTAAAAACACAAGTAAACTAGAAAATACTTCTCATATGATAAGTTTATGTACGTCACTCTGTTAACTGGATTATCTTTATAGTGATCCGTTAACTGCATGCCATAGCTAATTTATGTGCTCTGCTAGGAATGGTAGCTACCTGATGATTTTACATGTAAGTACCTACTGGTATATTAAAATTGGTTCCGAATTAACATCGGATACAGAAATCTTCCAGAATTCTCGAGACATGACCCATAAATGGAATAAACATATCAGTCTGTGGCATCTGTTCCTATATATCAACCTCTTTAGTATATTTTCTAATATTTAAAGCATCTGACCTTGCTCTAAGACTCTTATTTCTAAAATCGTTATTGTTACTATTGGTACTATGAAAATTTCATTTAGAAGCATGTTGGAATAATCTATGGCTCATTTTTTTGTCCTTTATTGGTTCTGGCATGGGTTGACTTACAGAGACACTGTTATTACATGAATATACCAAAGTGTTCCGTAATTGAATACCATTTCTCGTAAACACGGAATAGAAATAAAAAGAAAAAAAAAGAATACGTTTAGCATCACTTTTAGGTCCCTTCCAAGTCCTGAGACCCATTCATCCGTGTCTTAACACAGCACCTCCTGCTCCCATGCTTAGCCAGGGTCATGTCACGTGCCCTCTCATACATTGCTGGTGGAAGTTAATTGATAAAATCTTTATTGAGGACAATTTAGCCTCCTTTATTAATATTGCAAATGCCTGTAGCATGAGGCCCAGCAATTCCACTTTTGAAAATAGATATTTCAGATAAATTTCTCTGTGTGCAAAATAGCATTAAATGATTAAATGTACACATTACAGAAATGTTTTAAATAGCAATAAATAAAAAATCAATTTAAATAGGACCAGATTAGTAGGAGGCTATTATTAACTAAGTAATGATACATCTGATTTTTGGGTGTGTGCTATTTTTTATTCAGGTGAAATTCACATAACATAAATTAACCAGTTAGAAGGAACAATTTGTTGTCATTTAGTGGTTTCCCAATATTGTGTAAAGAGCACATCCATAAATTCACATAACATAAATTAACCAGATAAAAGGAACAATCACTGTCATTTAGTGGTTTCACAATATTGTGAAAACAACACATCTATTTAAGTTTATCTTATTTTGAGCCACAAAAAATAAGAAGGCTTTTATGCATTGAAAGGCAAGATTTCTAAGAAATGTTAAGGATGAAAAATAAAGATGCTGGATGTACTTTTTACATGAACTATCATTTAAAAACTGAGGAAAATAGTATGTATGGACATATGTATGTGTATATCTACGCATATTAACTCAT
The DNA here is from genome assembly GCF_023851605.1 of Tamandua tetradactyla. Classification (NCBI taxonomy): domain Eukaryota; kingdom Metazoa; phylum Chordata; class Mammalia; order Pilosa; family Myrmecophagidae; genus Tamandua; species Tamandua tetradactyla. Next base: position 69,880,816 of record NC_135336.1, on the reverse strand, counting down.
AAATGAATAAACTATATTGGAGAGAATTCACTAGAAAGACACTGTTGGCTGCTTATGGGGAAGAAAACTGGATGTGGGTGAAGAACAGGAGTAGGAGCAAAATATTTCATTGTTCAGTTAAAAAAATGTTTTAAACCATTAAAATATTTAAAAATATCCCTTTTTGTTTCCTTCCCAAACCTGACATCTGAATTTCAAATATTCAAATTTCATTTTTCCTCTTTCCCTCTCTTACCTGCCCACTTTAGTGAAGTTAATTTTAGCTGACTGTTAGCAGAACAACTTATGTGAAACAAATTTGTATTAATGTGTGGATGGCTGATAGCCTTATACTTCCCAGGGATGTTTCCTATTTTAGAAGAGGGGAATTATTAACTCACATGGAATTCTCACTGGATAAATTTCAGTCAGGTCTGCAAAGTACTTTCCTGCCAGTGTGCAAGAGATTATTTGATTAAAGTGGGCCCAGCAAAGTCAAGAAATCTGTAGGTCCTTTAATCCACATCCCTGACAAGAGTCCCAGCTACCCTTTCACTAGGATATCGATGCCCAGAGGACTCTTGGGAACGAACGTGTTTGTGTGGAGGGAAAACTCCAAGGACAGAAAGGAAGGAGTTGCTGAGCTCTAAGCCACTGTATCTTAAAGTGTGTATGTGTCAAAAAGACACACAACGTATGACATATGTTTTATACTGAGGTTTTTATTGGAAACGAAGATTCCAGAGTCCCTTTCCCCTGCAAATGTACTGAATGAGAACTCTGTAGAAAAGACTCCTAGTTTGAGAACTGCTGCTCCACAACGAAATCACAAAAGATCTTTCATTTCCCTGATCTCAGCACCAGGTGAGAATGAAGATCTGTCTGTTCTTGAAACACCCAGTCTCTGGGCAGTCACTGAGCAGCCTTGGCCCTGGGTTCTCTGAGTAAAGATCCTGAAGTCTTAGCAGAGGGCTTTGATGTTCCCCATCCTGCCGAGGGTGATCCCAGATATGCTTTGCCAACCTATTTCCTGGGGGTTCATTGTTCACTTTGGCCAGCCCCACACTTCTGACTCGTCCTGGTAGCTAGTCTCTGCCCTGCAGCACCTGGACTGGGGCGGTGTGTTCTTCCCCATGGTAGTTAAGGTCTTTTGGCATATGGGGATGGGTCAGAAGAGATGATTCCCTAAATGCTATTCATTTACTCAAAAATGGTTCTTTTGAGCATAGTTCTTTTTCTTTTTCTTTTTTGTGCCCAGCATTCGCTATACATTGGGAATTCAGGAGGGAATAATAAAGGCCAAAATAGCCCCACGGTGCTTCTCTCTAGAAGTGAGTGTAGACAATAAACAAGGCTAGTAAAGAACGCATGTATTGTTGGGGTATTTAATGCTGCTATGGAGCAGAAAGCATGGAAGGGGAAGAAGAAATTGGTGTGTGGGTAGGTGGGTGGATAGGGGCAGCTAGGGTTTGCAATTTTAGGTAAAGTGGCCAGCAAGGGCTAACTGAAAAGGTGAATCTTGATTGAAATGATAAGAGAAATATAAAACTATCCATGTGGAGAATAGGGAGGCAAAAAATATTCTAGGAGGAGGAAAGAGTAAGTGCAAAGGCCCAAGAGAGTGGGAGCGGGGGGGGGGGGGGCATTTAAATGAGCAGTCTGAGTGGACAGTAAGGTAGGATGAATGAAATAAGAGTAGTGAGCAGGGGCCAGCACATATCCCTTTGGGGACTTTGGCATTTATGGTAAGTGAAGTGGGAAACCATTGGAAGGTTTTGAAGAATGAAGAGACGTGGTTTCTTGTTGTTTTGTTGAGAATCACCTGAATGGGAGCAAAAATTGAACAAGGAGATCAGTTACAATGATGAAGGTGAGTGCTAACCAGGTGGGAGCACTGGAGATGGTGAGAAATGATTAGAATCTGGAATATTTTGAAATTGAAACTACCATGTTTGGCTCAATTTATGTAAGGGTATGACAAGAGTCAAGGATGGCTCAACTCTTTTGGTTCGAGTAACTGGAAGGATGGGAATTGCCATTTGTTAGTTTGCTAAAGCTTCTGAAATGCAATATACCAGAAATGGGTTGGCTTTTACAATGCGGATTTACTAACTTACGAGTTTACAATTCTGAGGCTGTGAAAATGTCCATATCAAGGCATCAACAAGAATATACCTGCACTCTAAAGACAGGCTGCTGGCACCTGAGCTCTTCTGTTACATAGGAAGGCACAGAATGCATCTGCTGTTCTCTCCGTTCTCTCCCCGGGTTTCGTAGCTTCCGCGGTTCCTCTTAGAGCTTCTGCCTGTTTCTCTTTTTTGCTTCTGTCTCCCTTGATTTCCATGTATCCTTCTCTCTAAGCTTCTTTTCTAAAAGACTCCAGGAGGATTAAGATGCACCTTGAGTAAGTTGGATCATATCTCAACCTAAATCCTATTCACAGGAAGGCCCTGTTTGCAATGGACCCACATCCACAATAGGTTTACATCCACAGGAAGGGTTAGCAATGATCTTTTCTGGGGTAGCTATAGCTTCAAACCATCACACATTTAATGATGTGGAAAAATCTATAAGAGGTGCAAAATTTAGGGGTAAGTCAAATTTGCCATGCCTATTTGACATCCAAATGGAAATGTCAGGTAGGCAGTTGGATGTATGAGCCAAAGGAGGAGATCTGTTTTGGTGATGCAAATTTGAAATCTTAGTGTATCAATGTATACACATAGGCTGTCTGTCTGTCTATGTATCTAACTATCTAACCTACCATTATCTATACAATTAAGCTAATGAGATTTGATGAAACAAATAATTTGGTGGAGGAAGAAGATATCCCAAGATTAAGCGATGGATAGCTTCACTTTTAAAAGCTGGAAAGATGAAGAAGATTCCCTTAGTTTTCCAGGGTAGCAATGACAAATACTGCACAACTGATTGATTTAAACAAATTATTTCATGGTTTTGGAGGCTAGAAGTCCAGCACTAAAGTATTGGCAGGGCTTGCTTTTTCCCAAATTCTATAGATTTCCAAGAATCTTCTGTCCCGTGGTGCTGTCTCTCTCCTTGTGACTGTTTCTCTGATTTCTTCTGACTTCTGTTTTCTGCTTCTGTGTCCAGTTTGCTTATCAGGACTTCGGCCATATGGACTAAGGCCTGTCCTCACTTAGTGTGACCACACCTTGATTAATAATCAGTTCTTCAAAATTCCTATTTACAAATGGGTTCACACCTATAAGACTTGAAGCATTATCTCAGCAAGAGAGACGTAAAAAGAAAAGTTGTTTTATGGTAAGCAGAAAATCTAGTATGTTATTCTGGAGGTCAACTCCAATATTTAAAGATGGAGAGACCATTTAGCTGTGTCAGATGCTGCTGAAGAGTCAAGGAAGGCGAACAGGAAGATCTGACCGTCATAAATAGCAATGTGGAAATCATTGGTGACTTTCTTGGGTTTTGCAGGAATGGTAGAGGGGGGATCTTTGTTGTAGTAGGCTCATGAGAGAATGGGAGAAGAAAAATTAGAGACAGCAAGAAATGCTGTCACTCCCCAGAGGTCCTACTCTAAAGGGGAGAATTAGGGAGACTGTAGAGAAGAATGGGGGGACAATCAAGAGATTTTGTTTTTAAAATGTGATAAATGAAAGCTTGTTTTGATGTGCTTACAGAAATCATTCTGTAAAGAGGAAAAAAGTGGCGATACAGAATAGAGAGGGGGTAATTGCTGAAGCAATGTCTTTTAGTAGGCAGAGGAGATGGGGGATAGGCGTAAGTGGAGAAATTGTTCTTATTTGGGCACACAGACAAATCATCCACAGGAAAGGAAGATTAATGTGCCCAGATGCAATCAAATGGGTAAAGAAAGTAGATATTCCTATGTATCTGGTTCACATTCATGATACATGATCATTTTTTTCCACTTTGATATTTAAGAAAAATGGAAACACTGGTTTACATTGTTTTGTAGAGGAACAATGAATTGTGTTGAAAGAAAGCAGATTTCCAGACAGTGTTGAGACCTCGGGTAATCTATTACATATGGCTCCTTTTGTAGCCAATTGTGTATAAATAGAGAATTCCTTTTCCAGTTTTATTTAATTAAACAATCATGCATTTAGTGCTCATGAAGATTATTAGGGCCACGCCCCTGCCTTCAGGGAGCTGCCTATCTGTTGCATAAGCCCAAGGCATGGTGATCATATTTTCTAAATATAAATCAGGACTTATCACCCCACCAATGGCCTGGCAACAGGAGGGAATATTTCAAATCAGAACTATGCAGGAATATTCGAGGCATGTGTTCCCCATTACTGTAATCAGTGTCAGATGTTCATGAGTGCTGAACTAGAGAAAGCAGCAGCATTAAGAGAAGCTCTGAAGAGGGCATGTTCGACTTTGCATGCAAGGTGAATGAAGGCAAAATTAAGGTTGGAAATTACTGAAACAAAGGAAGAAACAGGAGTTAAGGCTGGACACATAAATTAGGGTTATATTGAATGAAAGTCATCCTGAGGGTATACCTTATTTTAGAAACATCAATGGGTGACATAATCATATCTTTTTTAATTTAGAAGGACAAATCTGGTAGTTGTGAGGGGCAGAGATTGGCCAAAAGAGAAGGTCATAAAACTTCCTTTTCCTCTTCTTCAGGTATCCTCTGAAATGGTCCAGGTAAAATATGATAAAGAATTAATATGGGAAATGGCAAAAGCTATTGAGAAGAGGGGCTAGATCATAATACTTTTTTTTTTTTTTGCAGGGGGTGGGAGAAAAAGAGCACTTTGCCATCTATTTCGAGGGTGAGATTAAGAATAACAGTGACTATAAGGTTTTTTCGTTGTCTTGTTCTGGACATAGAATGCCAAGAATGAGCAGTTTTGTTTAGGAGATGCGTAAACATAATGAATTCACGATGTGTATGTTGAGTTTTAGGTAATTTCAAGCAGCTGGAAAGTCTAGGATCTGTTTCTTTGACATCTTTCCTTTCTTTTAATGGACATTATATTTATCACTTGAACTCACTGAAAGAACGAAAGACAATTAGCAATAATTATGTGCAATTAAAATTATTTGAAGGATATTCAATGCTAAAGGACAAATTCATTATACACCTGGCAGAATCAAATGTTCCCAATGTGTTTAGTGCCAGATAATTGCATCTTCCTTATTGAAGGCTATTTTTGTAAGTTATAAGATTTGCTTAAAAAAATTATATTTTCTTCCATGGCATTATATATTTGCAATTTAATCAATACTTTGATTAAAAAAAAAAACTTGGGAAGATGATTAGGTAGAAAAGATGAAACAAATTACTTACTTTATGTATCATAAGGAGAAGAAATAATCTGTTTTAAGATACCTTTTTTTTTCCAGTGGTTTTTATGTGCTCAGTGGAAAATGCTTTAGGGTATAGTTTTAAGATTTCCAAGAACTTCAATAAAACATACATAATAAATGCATCAAACTCCCTATTGCATTGTGTAAGTCATTAATTATACACCAAGACCATTTAATGACAGAATAGAATGCTTATTTGACCAATTCACAAAGACTTCATTGATTTGTACCTCTCTAGTCTTGGATTCACTATATTATAAAACCTCAAAATTTAATAATATGGTCTATAACAAATTAAAGAACACCATGAAATGCCATTCTACTGTTTTCTAATTACATCGTGCTGTTCTTCATACTCAGATGTTTTTTAATAAGTAGATTGTCCCATGAATTTATTATTATTTTCATCATGAGATATATACTCAATGGAATGCTTTTTTTGTAAATTTAGAGATAAATTTCATACATAATTATGATAAATATATTTCCTTCATAGTTAGTGTATTTCCTAATTTGTTGTCATAATGTTACATGTATTGAACGTTTAAACTTTTTTTTGTTTCAACACTTTTGTTGAATGCACGACTTTGTTCTTTATTGAAAGTATTTTTGACAACAAAAAAGATAGAGGAATGGATGAATGAATTAATGAATAAATATACATACTGAACTAATAAAGACCTATTACTATCTGTTTTTCTTCTAGAATCTTTAAATTGACTTAATTCTGCTACATTTTACAATTTACAATTATATTTTCATTTGGATTTTGTAAGTTATTTTTGTTTCAAATCTACAATTCCAAGCATCATTTGACACAAAGTCTCTGTACGCACCGTGGAGAAAATTATCTTTTCATTCATTCATAGGACAGATACTCATATGCAAATTATCTTTATATTGGGAGTGGAGTTGAAAAGAAGAGAAAGTCCCAATGTACCTTTTTCATGAGGTAGTAACATGACGGAGAGAGACATTTAAACAATCCGAGGTAGAATGTAATACTTCTGCTAGAGTAGTTTAAAAGCTATAAACCTTTGGGAGCACCAAGATGAAATGGTGAAGGTATCAGAAAATTTTTGCAAAAGGTTGCACTTTCCTTAGGCTGTGAGGATGAAGAATAAAAGGAAAGTTGGAAGGAAGGGATCATGGGCAAGGGACTGTCATACTGCTCATGCTGGTGAAAAATAATATTGATGATGATGATGATGGTCATCATTTAGAGAAGGCTCATTTTTGAAGCTTTAGGTGTGTGTGGTGTATAGTCATATTCATGTCATAGGGTTCTTTTGAGGTGAATCCTATCACATGAGTACAATTATTGCACGTGAGGACAAAGCTGAGGCCCATTAAGTTAGGTCACATGGCAGTGAGCTTGGGAAGCCACTTTGGAGCTCTTGTTATTATTCACTGCTCAGCTATGTACCACTGGAGCAAGAAAATGTTGAAAAACGTGAATATTTATCTCCAGTAGCTCTATTTGCGTGTTTGTTTGAAGCAGGTTGATGGAAATGGGAGAGGGTAAGATAAAACTGGGTCTGTACCTACCAGTGTGTTATGTTTATGATAAGGTAAATTTTCACCCCATTTGGAAAAGATAATGATGATTAATTTATTGAGTATTGTAGAGCTTAGAAAAAGATAAGCACAAATCCCCTAAGTATAATATAACAATACAACAATATTTTTTACTTCTGGGAAATAATGCAAATGTCTAAAATACCATGAATACTGGTACTTTCACTGTACCTGCTTCTTCTTGAAAGTAGTATGTATCAATTCACAGAATAGTATAGGAGATATTATGTAGATTTAAAGAAGACATGTAATCACAAAGATCTATATAATTGCAAAAGATACATAATTATTAATCAAATGACCAATTTATCATTATGATCAGTCACTCTTAAAGATTGCATTCTCAGGAGGATGTTGTTTACCATTGGGCTTTTCTTTTATATATTTAGATATCACATGAAATTTGATATTGTGTGTCCTGTTTTTCACCTAAGATTACTTTCAGTTAGTTTTCAGATTGGTAAGTAGAAGAAAGGCACTGAATGAGATAGGTAAACTATATGCACTAAAATTTTTAAAATAAAAATATGTGTACAATTTCTAATGATAATGGTCAAAACATAGTGTAGTATATGACAGAGGAGATGGAACTCTCTATTATACGCAAGTTAATTTTTTAGTGCTTTGTGCTTTGCCTTCGGCAGCAAATCCCATTACACAATAAAATAATATTGTTTGGCCATTTACTATGACAGTAGCAATTGAAGCTATAGTATATATACATAGCTTTGAAACTCTGCCATTTGGTATTGAAAGCTCTATCTGTTAAAACACTTTAATATGAAATGCCATTATGATTAATGGGTATTTGTTAAAAAGGAAATAAAACCAAGCACTTGGCTAATATGACTTTATTTCTATGCTAGAAAAGCCTGAAGTTTTTGAGTTGCCTCATCAGGCAGGTACTTCTCAGAAACATTTTCGTAGATGCCTCCTGAAAATGGGAATTGGAAGACCAGTTAAAAATTAAGATTACTGGACCAAACTCCATACCTTTTGAATGTAAAGCTCAGGAAAAGAGGTCAGACAATTTGCATTTTTAATGAAAATCCAGAATGATTGTTAAATTCCAAACACCTGAGAACGATTGATCTAGGTCAAATATGGATATTCACATTCTCTCCATAATTAAGAAAACACATCTGTTTCCTTAATTTTTTATTTATTCTTTGAAAAAAGAGAGACTTTTAGTAATAAATTAGGAGCCGATCACCAAGTAAGATAGTGCTCTCAATCTGAAGTGGTTCAATAAATTTCCAGTTCAGAAGAGCTGTATTAAGTAAATATTTAAAGTAAATATTTAATAGGGTAGTTTTTAAGTGCCATTTTACTTTTAATGAAACATTTGTTTAGAGAAAAAGTATCTATTTTAAATAATTTTAAATGAGGCTGAATAAGCATATATATAGAGAGAGGATGCATGGTTGTCTCTGGAAATAAAATAAAGGTAGATTTTGGGCTTTCTCTTGCTATTCAGAGAGAAGGCTTCACATTTTATGGAATTGGCTCTGCCAATCAGGCCAAATTTCCTGGGCACAAATCCTTCTGGGAGTGGCTGCTCTCTTTACTTCCCATTTAGCAGCTGTACAACTGGTAAATGTCCAACAGAATGAAAGCCACCTGCTCCTCTAATGAATTCAGCCAAACAGAATGGAAGCTTTACCAAATGTGTTGTCTGTCACTCTGATTCAATTTTCAAAAGAAAATTAAACTGGTTATCTATTCATATAGAGAATACGTGCCATTCATTAACTCCTGCAGTGTTTGAGTTTTCCTTCAGCTCCCCTTGAGCATGTCTTTCTAAAATGGGCCGTGGAGACACTTTGGAGAGGTAACTTTGGAAAATGAGTTGTGCTGTAGAATGTTTCTATCATTGCATGCTACATTGCTGCACTCAAAATAGATTTGTCCTAGATTCATTTCTTCCATTTGACTCGTTTACCTAAAGCATGTGATTATATGTGTGCCAAATTTGCTGTCTAAATGTTAAGCTCCCGTAACAGTTCACAACAGGTCACAAAAGTGACCCAGCCCTTTTGCCAGCTCAGAACATGAGACAAGGCAGTATAACACACTAGCATAGGTTTTCCAATCACTCAGATGCAATGTTGAAGCTGACCTTAGTTTGCCCTTCGAGTATGCATTTTAACTCCTCTGAGCTTTAATTTCATAATCTGTAAAATAGAGTTATTTTAGGGATTAACTGCATCTAGAAATGTCACGGACATTTAGTATTTAATGGAAGCATTTCGTATTGTCTATTTTTTATTCTATGTTATTTTGTTATCTTTGTGTTTCAGATGCTTGTCCATGCCATTGATATCTATGTTAGAACAAACATCTGCTGAAGTTTCATTTCAGTTGTTCTCTTGTTTTGTTCCCGTTCTAACCATGTAGAGCACTTTTGCAGTTTTTTCCCCCTTGTTACCGTCTTCAGTGTTACACTGTATTTAAGTTGAAAGAGGGTGAGGGAAACAGGATGAATTTGTATGTAGGAATCTTTCTATAATGAAAGGGAATTCATGCTTTGTAAGGAGTAAGTCATATCATACCATAGGAGTAAGTAGAAAAAATGCTTAATAATTTTGAGAAAACACTTCGTTTGCACTTTTTAAATGTTTTACACTGTGTTTATGGGCTCTGAAGGTTTTAAATATCAAAATCATTAAACTAATGAGCAATTTCAGTGAGCATAACACTGTTAAAAGCTCAATAGGCATAAGTTAATAGAAGTAGGTTAAAAAAAGGAAAACAGCAAGCATGTGGAAATAGAAAAATAATGGCAGATAAATTGACCCAAAAATAGTTTAACAATAATCCATTGAGTCTCTTGTTTCAGTGGCTCAAGTAATATTTGTATTATAATGAGCAATAAAGCAAAATTCCTTAAATAATTTTAAGAATAACAAATAAGATCGATATTTTAAACAGTATCTCCTTTTATACCCTATAATGTCATTAATTTAGATGCCTCTAATTTGGAGTTCATCAAAATTCATGTGAATGAATTAGAAATAATATCATGAAAAATTGGATTCATGTGCTGATTTGTATTCTTGCATTTAATGGGCACTTTGCTTTATACTCTTCTGGCAATTTTGAATGCTGAGGCAGCACCACGGAAAATGCTAAGTAGGCAGATTAGTCGGGAAAGTCAAGTAGCCATTTGCCTAATTGCAGAGTCAGTCTCATAGTAACCTAAGAGGTTTCAAAGTACTGATGCATGAAAGTGAAATCGGGTTGCTGTGGAATAAACTGGTTCTTATGCTTGACATTTTTGCCTTTCACTTACCTACTGGACCCACTGTATCTTTTGGTGTCAAGAACATCTTCCCCAGAAATGGAGAGTAAGAAGGCATTTACAACTGCTGTGTACCCTTCTGCCCTACACGATGGTTATGTCACAATCATCTTTACATCTCAGATTGCTCCTGGCACAAATTGTCACTTGAGGTATTATGGGTTTGATGTGTCTCCCCAAAAGACGTGTTCATGTCCTAACCCCCCAGTCCTGTGAATGGGATCTGATTTGGACATAGGCTCTTTAAAGATGTTATTGATTAAAATGAGTCCAAATTGGATTGGGATGGGCCCTTAATCCAATATAACGGATGTCATCATAAGAAGAGGAAATCTGGGCACAGAGAAGGGGTAAAAGTGTGACAAGTGAGGAAGCATGTGACAAGTGAGGAAAAGGATGCCATGCATTAGTAGCAAGCCACCAGCAGAAGCCAGGAGAGAGGCATGGGACAGGTTCTCTCTGCAGACCTAAGTGTAGCATGGCCCTGCTGATAACATTATTAGTTTCTAGCTTTTAGAACTGGAGAATAATAAATTTCTGTTGTTTTAAGCCATCCAGTTTGTGGTACTGTGTTACATCAGCCCTAGGGAACTTAAGACAATGGAACTCTAAGAAACATTTTCTTTTTTTAAATGTAGTTGCAAGGATCTTCTTAGAATTATGATTCTGGAGACTGTGTTCTCAAACTGCTGTGTCATAAATTAGACCCAGCTCGATGATATCAAACTAAAGAGTTACTTAAATAGAATTGTATTTCAAGCATGAATTTCAAAATGATTATTAATGTAATCATTTTAAGCATAGCTTATTAATATAATAATTTAAACATGCAAAACATAGCTAACTCCTTTCTTTACATGTATTTGACCTCCCCTGGTTGAACTGCTGTAGACAGCATTTCCTGGACACTTACAGTCATTTGCACCTATTTATCATCGATGTGTCAGCCTATGATTATATAATTGTGTGACTTTTTTGTGAAAGCATAGAAAGCAGAAAATAATGTGCCCTCATTTATGAATACTCAATTACCTTCTGAATAAAACACTTCTCTCACTTTAGAGACACAATTTGCCACTGGAAGGCAATCATTGGATCTTTTATGTAAATTACTATTTTTCATTGTTTACCAATTGCCAGTTGCACCATATATAGAGTAAGTATGTTCTCTGTGGTGGTCACAGTTTCACAATCTAAAAGTTAAATGATCAAGAAAGCAAATTTCCTGGGAACAGATGTGATATAAATATCATGGGGGTTTTTTCCTCATTATTTTTAGGCAAAAAATATATAGCAGTTATAGAAACTAGGACCCTACATTTTTAACCAGCTTATGAAGCAACATTTATGAAACTGCACTATATGGTCTCTAATGTGCTGTCCAGATAAATTACTTCTAGAGTCTAAGTGAATTATTATGCTACATTAATCACAAATTTCTTGAGTAGCTACTATGTCTAATCATTGGCATTCTTATATAAAATAATGGACCTTTCCTGTCATAGGCTTTCAAAATAAACACAGAATCAAGACATAAATGTGAAATATAGAATAACAAATACCATAAGTAAAAGTGTAAAAAAATATTAAGAGTGTAGGTTATAGTAGGTTGAAATAAAGTCACTGATTTTTTATTGTTTTGACCTACAATAAATGCTATTTTACTTTAGTTTTATCTAATATCGTGTTCCTCCTCAACTCTATGCCTCTTTCTGCTGCTCCTTCTCCCCGGACTTCTTGACCCCACTTTGTCTACAAAGGGGCATATGCTTTTCATCTGTACGATCTCAGCTGGAGCACTGTATGCTCTGAGTTTATTTCTGGTACTGATAGGAAGATTAGACACTACATTAGTGATTGTACACTGTTTCTGTTTGCTAATGTTGCTGGGGTGCAATATACCAGAAATGGATTGGCCTTTACAGGTGGATTTATTAGATTGCAAACTTAAGTTTCTAAGAATGTGAAAATGTCCAAATTAAGGCACCAACAAGAGGATACCTTCACTCAAGAAAGGTTGATTGTGTCCGGTGTTTCTTGCCACGCTGGAAGGCACATGACACTGTCTGCTTTCTCTCCCAGCTTCTGTATTCAGACGGCTCTCTCCATTCCTTCTGCATCTCCAGACATCTATGTCTTAGTTTCATCTCTCTGCTCTCTGTGTCGGCTCTCAGTTCTCTCTCATAAAGGGCTCCAGGAAAGGATTAAGATCCACCTTGAATGAGTAGGGTAACACATCTCCATGGAAACAACCTATTCAAAAGGTCCCTCCCAACAATAAGTCCACCTCCACAAGACCAGATTAAAAAGTCATGGCTTTTCTGGGGTGCATATACATTAAAAGTTTCAAACCAGCACACCCAGCATTTGTATTTAAAATATTTCACATGGAAACATCCTATGATATTATAGGTGAGTGTATGTATTCCTACACAACCCCAGTGTTGCCTGAAATGTAATTCTTCTGAGGCAGTATTATAACACATTTATGTCTATCAAGCTTATTAACACAATTGGCATATAACAAGAGCTATGTAAGTCCTGAATGAATGAATGAATGAATGAATGACTATGTGAACTTCTGAACAATCCAGAAACATGATTTTTGAACTGATCTTGGAGTTTTCTACTTCTGCTACCTCATTTTATAGGTCAGAAACTAAGACGCAAGCAAATAGCTTGGCATTGCTCTTTGAGAGTTCAGCTGGGATATCACAAGCAAAATATGAGCAATCAACTAAAATTACATGGATAATAATTGGCACAGATTCGAGAAGGAAATAGTCACTCTCTATATAGATATAACCCTAGGCCATGACAATCAGAGAAGATTTTGTAGAACCGGGATTTAAATTGTATCTTGAAGAATGGGCAGAATTTGGATAGTCAGAGAGAATGGGAGAGTATAACTAGAATGATGCAAGCAAAACGTGAAGACAAGAAAGCCTAAAATGTGTGGAGAAAAACAAACAGAGAATATGGTGAGTTGATTGTTCTGATGTCTTTACTAAGTATGGTTTTATCCATAGGATATGTATTTGCTTGGTTTCTGATTTTGATATAGCATACTATATATTTGATGTTTTGGAGACTTTATTACTAGGCCAAGAACTGAAAATAAATTTATAAAAAATATTCTACAATAAAAATTGCAACAGGCTAAAAATTACTTGTAATCTCTGGCTTAGAAACTTGCTTATGGTTTACACATAAATATATTCCTAATTTACTAAAATAGCTGGTCAAGTAAAAGTTTTATTTTTATTTTTTTAATTCCCATCAAATTATTTCTGTCAACTCTGGAAAACAGGGTGGGGGTTTCATAGAATTGAAGGTTAGTTCTCTTTAGTATATCTCTTAGTGATATATATACGTATGTATGTGTGTCCGTTTGCGTGTGTGTGTGAATTCATAGGGAGTTGGTGGAATACAACATCCCCTTTTACAACCTACCTTGCCACAGAATAATGTCCATAGCTAATAGATGACAGAATTTTTTTTTCCCTTCCTGTGTTTGGCCTTGGTTCTAACATCATCCTCAGAAAAAAGCACTATGAGGAAAGAAGAAGTAACAGATTCTAGAAATACATAGGAAGTAGAATATGTTGACTTGTCCCCATTGATGAGGTACTAGCATTGAATTATAAGATAAGGGTCCAATTGCAGAGAATTTATGGGTTTCTAGCTGTAGCAACAAGATGGGTGTAGGTTCCATCAACATGAATGTGGACTGTGGTGAGTGTTTTACTTTCCTTTAGCTGCTCATGGAAATAACATGCAATGGTCTGGCTTAAACAATGCAAACTTAGTTCATGGTTCTGAGACCAGGAAAATTTCAAATCAAGGCATCGTCAAGGTGTGCTTTCTTCCCAAAGACTGGCATTCTGGGGCTGGCTGCCAATGGTTCTTGACCCTTGACTCCTCTTTCATATGGCAATACACATGGCAGCCTCTCCTGACTTCTCTCTTCCTTTCCAAATCTTTGCATGTTATGGCTATTTCTCCCTCTGTCTGAATTTTATTCTGTTTATAAAGGGCTCCAGTAATATGATTAAGACCCATCCTGATTGTGGTGGGTCACACCTTTATTGAAGTAACCTCATCAAAGGTCCTACTTACAGTGGGTTCACAAACACAGGAATAGATTAAGTTTAAGAACATGCTTTTCTGGGAAACATACAGAACATATGGCTGCACACCACCGCACTCCATGCTCTAGACCCCAAAATGGCATGTTCTTTCCACATTGCGAAATGCATTCATTCCATCACAACATTTCCCAAACCTTAAGCCATTTCAGTAGCGAAATGCAAAGTGTCATCAAAGTTGTTTATTGGTGTGGTCTGTTTAGGCACTCAGTTAACCTCTATCTGTAGACCTATGAAATCTAGAAAAAAGTTATCTGTTTCCAATACACAATTGAGAGAGAGGCCTGGTATAAACAGACTCATTCCAATAGGGAGAGACTGGAAGGAAAACTGATATCATAGATCCCAAACAATTCTGAAACGTAGCAGGGCAAACTCCATTAGATTTCCAGTTCTCACCGTCATCTGTGAATCAATGTTTTTTTCTCCTGTACTGGTGGATGGGAGCCCTTCTCCTTTGAAGTGTTTGTGCAAAGGCCATACTCTCCCTGAACACTGGGTGAAGGCTCCACTTCCTTAGCATTGGTATGGCAGCTCTTCTACAAATTCCAGAACACGGGCTCCACCCTGTCTGAGAATTGGGGTGGTGGTGCCAGTCTCTCTACAAACTCCAGCACGTAAGCCCCACCCTCTCCAAACACTGTAGTAGCAGCCAGGATCTCAGTGAATGCCAGGGCATTGGTCTCACCATCTCCAAGTATTTGGGTGTCAGCAGTCTTTCTGAACAACAAGGCACAACAGGGCACAGAAATAGTACATGGATGAACCTGCCTCTTCCACACACAAGGGTGGGTCCACTCTCTTGGCCCAAGGAGATATCTTCTGTCCAGACTACAGCTTCCATGGTTCGGCCCTTAAAGTGATTCTTTTTTCAGTTTGTCCTTTCTCTGTCCCTTTTAGTTCAATCTGGCAGTGGTTCCACTCATACAATTCTTTCATAAAGTTTGTTGACTTTGCATGTAGTTCACAGGGATCCAAACCATCAGACAAAGGAACTTTTCACAGAACCTTCCTTCATAACTGAATTTCCATTCCTAACTTCCACTAAAATTGCTGACTGGATCCAACCATGGAGACCTATTCTCTGAGGACTTTATTTCTGGAAGCTCACAATAATTCTTGGTAGAGCAGTTTCTGGTCCTTGTCTCAGAGTACACTATCTGAATAGTTCACAATTTTCCATAACCTCAATTTTGGTTTCTTTGTGCTCAGTAGTTCAGTTCACAGCTTATCCCTTTCCCCTCTCATTTAAGATAAGCTGCAAGGAGAAACCAGGCTGCACCTTCCATGCTTAGCTTGGATATGTCTTCATTTCCTCCAGTTTCCAAATGCACATTCATCATTTCCTTCTAAGGTATCGCTGGAACTACCTGTCAATCCATATTTCTAGCAACATTCTGTTCATGATGAACCATATATTCTTTAAGATGATATAAACTTTCTCTATAGTTCTCACTCCTTTTTCAGTAGTCATAATTCTTCTAGCTTAAGACTGGTTCACATTTTTGGTATTTGCAGGAGCAGCACCCCCTCTCTGTTGACCAAAATCTGTTTTCATTTCCTTGGCTGCTCAAGAAAATACCATGCAATGGTTTGGGTTAAACAACCATAATTTACGACTCCATGGTTTTGAGGTTAAGAGAAAGTCTGGATCAAGCCGTCATTGAGGTTATGCTTCCTTGAAGACTCCTCTTCTGAAAGTGGCTGCCGACAATCCTCTGTCCCATGACCATCTCCTGGCCCCTCTCTTCTCTTCTGGATTCTGTGGATGTTCAGCTTCTTGCTTTTTGTGGCTCTCTCCTCTGAATGAATGAATTTCATTCCACTTATAAAGGACTTCTGTGACAGGATTTAGACCCATCCGGATTGAGGTGGGCCATACCTAAACTGACCTTATCAAAAAGGTCCTACTTATAATAGATTTATACTTAGGGAAATGAATGAAGTTTAAGAACATGTTTTTTCTGGGGTACATACAGCTCCATACTACTACAGTGTATTCAGTTTTGTAGGCTAAGTATGAGGTACCTGATGCTCATTCAAGATGAGAACCTATGGATTTGGAAATCAGGTATAAGATTTAGGCAGCAGATACAGATTTGGAAAATGTGAATTTATAGATAATTGAAGCTATAAAATAAATGTATTTATTTTGATCATAGTGGAAAAAACCCACAAGTTCCTTTTGAATGTATGTGCATTTTTAGGTATATATTTAAATGTAAATATGCCTATATTATACAGATATATATACATAGAAATATATTCACTTAGGGAGGAAAAAGAAATAATTGAGCTCATTTAAGATAGTAAGGAAAGACAAAAGGAAAGAATTGAGGAAAATTGTAATTGCCCAAAAAAAGCTGTGTTGTAATCAACTTTATGCATATCATTTACTAATTCAGTTTATTTCCCCCATCAAAACTGTATATGAATACAGCAAAGAAAACTAAATATTTTTGCATGATTAACTCAGTTTCCTAAGATATATGTTAAGGATTTGTTTTGAAAGCCTGCTGAACATATTTGAAATCTGTGTTCTCTCATAAGAGTTTTACCATTTCATTGTTTGCTCAACAGTGAACTTCACAATATAATTCAACCCTGAACTAAAACCTTTAGAAATATCAGTGCTATAAGAAAGTTGTCTCCGAAATCTTGAGAGGTCATAAGGAATGTGTGGAATAGAAAAAACAAGTTATTTCTACTATGATCAAAATAAATACATTGATTTTATAGCTTCAATTATCTATAAATTCACATTTTCCAAATCAATTATCAGTTTGTAGGTATATGGTAATTGTTCTAGTTTGCTAGCTGCCAGAATGCAATATACCAGAAATGGAATGGCTTTTAAAAAGGGGAATTTAATAAGTTGCAAGTTTACAGTTCTAAGACCGAGAAAAATGTTCCAATTAAAACAAGTCCATAGAAATGTCCGATCTAAGGCATCCAGGGAAAGATACCTTGGTTCAAGAAGGTTGATGAAGTTCAAGGTTTCTCTCTCAAGTGAGAAGGCACATGGCGAACACAACATTGTCTGCTAGTTTTCTCTCTTGGCTTCCCGTTTCATGAAGCTCCCTGGGAGGAGTTTTCCTTCTTCATCTCCAAAGTTCGCCAACTGTGAACTCTCTGCTTCTCTTGGCTATGTCATCCTTTGCTCTCTCAGAATCTCTCGCATTCTCTAAAATGTTTCCTCTTTTATAGGATTCCAGTAAACTAATCAAGACTCACCCGAATAAGTGAAGACATGTCTCCGCCTAATCCAATTTAACAACCACTCTTAATTGAGTCACATCTCCAGGGAGATGATCTAATTGCAGATCCAAGCATACAGTACTGAATAGGCATTAGAAGAAATGGCTGCCTTTACAAAATAGGATTAGGATTAAAACATGGCTTTTCTAGGGTACATGCATCCTTTCAAACCAGCATAGTATTTAACACTAAAATCTCTGAATTTGGAATTGGTAGGAAGAGTGGCTACTCCTTTCACTGCTCATGATGTGATAGAAACACTGTATATAATACTTTGTTAAACTGTATGATGCATAAGGCTGCCTTAACTATAGAAATCACTTACAATATGGATTGTATTTATTATGTGCTGGGCAGTGTTGCAAGAGCTTGTTATATTATCTCATTTAATTTTCACAATTCCTCTGATGTGGATGGTATTATAATTACTATTTAATAAATAAGGAAATTGAAGCAAGCTTGCAGAATTTGCTTAAATTCACGTAGGTGGTCAATGGCAGGATTTGTACTCATATATCCATGACTACTGAAGTGTAATTGTTATTTGTTGATTGCGATGAGTGGGTGGTGGGTAAGAGATTCCAATCCCAGAAGAAATAAAGGCTAGTATTTCCTGGAGTGAATGGCCTGCTGGCTTCCACTGAGAAAAAGGGAAAGAGAAAGAAAATCACAGGGAGTTGTTAATTCATAAAACATAATTGTCCCAACTGCAAGGTAGGCAGTTTCTGCACCTGGGACATTGCTGACTCATCTCACCTGAATCATTTAGTTAGCTTCATTGTGTTTGCAAGGTCTGCTAATTACCTCACTAGAATAATTTAAACTGTCAATAAAGAATGCAATAAATCACTAAAGATAATGGCTAATAAGGAGAAATAATTTTGACTATTCAGTTTGCATTGATCTTTGATGTAAAAAGATTAATTTTACATTCCATTTTTAACCTTAAAGGCAACCATTAGCCATTTATTTTGGCTGAGTTGAGCTGAGCTGGGTTTTCATTAAAAACTTGGCATTTATCTTATCATTGAATTCTTAATATGATATCTCATTCCAGGAACAAGCAAATGCTGTGACTTACCAAGAAAACACAACAAGACAAATATTACTTTTTTTAATGTAAATCATTGCACCATAGCTTTCGCACATGCTCAGTTTTAGTTCTATCATTGACATGTTCATCCCTTTCACACACTACCCAGAAGCACATACTTTTTATTCCTGTTAATTAGATTGATCTCTTTCTCCCTTAGAACTATATGAAGTGTGGGAATTCATTTTTTACTAAAATTTAATTGGGATATAGTATAAAAGATATCTGATCTTTGAAACATAACAGTAGAAATATTTGATGTTTGAGTCACTCAAATAAAAACTTAGGTAATATTTTATGATTAATTTCCTTTTAAATATTCTAAGAACACTGTCCATTTTCATAACCTTTAATTTAGTTTTTATGTTTTTGCTATGACTGCACAGAACTATATAAGTAATATTTTTAGTTTCTAGTCATGCTGTTCCATGGCAAATTGATATTATATTGTACTATGCATAAATATGTGTTTGTTTATATATATATGTATATAGAGAGATGATATCAAGAAGTTTTAATATAAACATACAAGCATTTTTGTATTAACAGTATAATAAGAACAACGCATTTTGTATCAAAACTCTACGAAAGAGAAAGAACCCTACTATAGATTTTGACATTTTTAGATTGGAATTAAATGAGTAATTAATGGTATTTTAAAGTTACATCAGCTAAGCAATTTTTATCTATGAAAATGCTTCATTTCAGATCACCTGAAAGCAGTGGAAATTTATATGACAAAAATAACAGCACTTTAAAAAGTCATATCCTATCATTAAGCAAGTAGGCTATTTAAACCCAAAGTATGAATTTAAAAGTATCACTGACTATTCTTGAATGTAGGAGACTGGATGACGACAAATGAAATCTTTTTCCTATGTTTTATTTTTTCATTCACTAATTCTGGGAACAAGCCAGGAACTTCATTTTATTACCATTCCATAAATACACTTGACTTTGTTTTACCAGGCTTGGACGCATATAATTTCTAAGCCCTCAATAACCACAGCTGGTACTCAGTTGGTCAGAAAGCACAGACTGGAACTGAAGAGAAATGAATGGATATTTCTCCTTTCCCTTACTCTTGATGGGAAATTCTCCCTTTATGCAATCAGCCAATCAATAAAGTCCTACTCTGTTAGTCTCTGAGGGAATCTAATGAAGTATAGAAAGCCAAGACTTCACAGTGTTGTTCTGCCCATGTATATTTCGGTTACAAATAATAGAAAATAGCTCAAAATTATTCTTGTAAAAAGTAGGTTTATTGCAATGATGCTTTCACTATTTCATGAAATTCAAGAACAAAAATATTCATGAGAATGTTCGAAAATAAGGTTTTATCTTTCTTCTCTAAAGAACATGAGTCCTCTCTGCACCATTTCTCTCTGTGTTTCAGTTGCTCTTTGTTCTCTTTTTTTGTACATCTGACTATGATTTGAACCAACCACCTCCAAAGACTCATCTTCACGCCTGATGATAGCTCTAACCCACTTAAGGCTGCTACCTGTCTCCATATCTCAAGTTAATATTCTGGAGTGATAGCTTCTGATTTTGCATGGCAGACCCATAAGTGAGAGCAGTAGTGACCATGGAGTTAGATCAGTTGAACCTGTTATTGGAACAGACAATCATAAACATGTTTCATATAATATAACCCTTAGAAACATAATATTGACACTGAATGATAATGAAAAATCCAAGCCAGGGTCAATTAGAAAGTCTAAATATGTGTTGTGGACAGGGGAGCACTTTTACCGATTCTTGAAGAATGAGAAGAAATTGTCTGCGTAGGAGGAAGAGAGGGCAGGTAACACCAGAGAAGTGGTATGACCAAAGGCTAAAGACTGGAACCTGTAAGAAGATTTTTAAGTGGTCACCAGATGGGTGAAGTTGTAGAAACTTGGAAAGGAAGGCTTTGGGGAAAATCTTGAATGGTAGAGTATGGAGTTTTTACTTTTTGTAAGCACAGCCTTTCAAGTTTTGTCATTGGCATTGCTTTTATATGTATGTGTACATTTTGGCAGAGAGTAGCTATTAGTAAGAGGTCTGCTGTTTAATGTTTAACTGTCATCATACAAAACAAAAATGAGGGTGCACGTATTAAATTTTACTGATTTAGAAAGAAAAAAAGTTGATTGTGGTGTTAAAAAAATATTTAAGCCTTCTAGCCTCCTATATTCTGGAGCAGCTAGAAGGAAAAATCTGAGAGGATCATATTGTAGCCCATGACAAACTCAAACTCTGGGCTCTGTCCTATAACTGCTTGTTGAAGAGTGCTTTGAAAATTATTGCTTTTTTTATTTCTTTGCTTTGTATATATGTTATACTATACGATAAAAAGTTTTAAAAATTTACTGATTTAAAGGACATATAGAGCACACAATTCACAAATAATAAAATATATAATATACCCTTTATTGTGGATGCCCTATAGCCAATTGTTTCTCCCAAAGTCCTTTCATTGATTTTTGTTTCCATAGCCTACCTATGATTATCCAGCCATGACTTGAGTTTGAGCCCAATCTGCTACCTCATTTCCCAGGAAATGTGTTGTCATTTAATCTCATATGTGATGTATTGTTAAACTCTTTCTCATCTTCATATAAATTATATCCTTCAAAATGGAAGCTCTTTCAGCTTTTAGCACTTACTTTACATTTATATAATTTGTCAGTAGACTCACAAAATTCCTGGAAAGTTTATAATTGGCTCTTGAGACTTATGGTGATCTGGCTCTAGCAAAAACATACGTAGTATTTGAGAGGTGATGATGAGCTCAACTATAATGTCAACGGAAAGAAGAGTTGCTTATAGGTAAATGTGCAGTGTAATCAGTTGAGTTTTATGGAACATGGAAGCAAGGTGGAGTTAAAGATGATGTCAAGAACTTATGCCTGGAGAAAGGGTCGATGATAATACCTAACAGAGAAGGGACATAAAAATCCATTTATTCAAGAAATATTTATGTAGAAGCAAAGTATTAATGAGGAAAAGCTAAACATTCTGTATGCTGTACAGGATAATTTTGTAATTAATTGTTGAAGTCAGCTACAGTTCAAAATAAATGTAAATGATTATTGATTTCTATTAAATTAAGCTTCTCTTCTCAGCTTTTAGTGATGACCTCCCTTGCTCATTCGTCCTGAAATAGCTTCCTTACTAGACTTTCAGCCCTTCCAAGGAAGTATCTGTCTTACTTTCATCCTATATTCCCAGCATCTAGTCCAGTGTTTGGTTCAAAATGTTTAATAAATATGGGTTGAGTTTAGAAATAAGAATCTGTAATTGACTCGATATAAAAAGAGAATGCTAAGCAGTGATGAAAAGGGGCAGACTGGATGACTTCGATCTGTAACCAGCCCCAGAGAAAGCGCTGACCAGTGTTAAATGTAGGCAGTATTTTTGTTCTTGTCCAATCCCAGAAAAGCCTACCAGTCTGTAAGGAATATTCAGTAACAAAATTGTGTGACTGGGTGCTGGTGTTTCACCGTTTCTAGGATGAAAACTGCAGTTAGTCATTGAATATAGAAACACCCTTGAATTCCAAAAATCTAGAGCTAAGGATATAAGATTAGAAGACTTGTGTTCGATATAGATGTAGCTATAAATATTTAGCAAAAATAATTAGGCAAAACCATTCCTTCTGCAGCATACAATGCACATACTTACGCCTGCTTCCTAAAGATTTTTATTTTTATTTTTTTAGTGATTGGACAGAGAGGATTATGTAACAAAAAGCCATTTGTTCAAGGTAGAGCAGTGGATTTTAAAGAATTTTGTAAGAAATATCAAGAATGGCAATTTATGTACCTGCTTTAAAAATTTTAAACTGTAGTAATGAAATGAATTCCATATGAGAAGTGGAAGACCCCCCCACACCGTTTGTGAACAGTGTTCTTGAAATACATTTGGAAACAATTGTTTGCAATGTGGCATATGGGTTTTCATAGAAGCAACATTAAATGGAGATCTTAGCTTCCCCTATCCCTCATCTCAGCTGCCCACACCACCTTACAAAGCTTTATTCAGCTCAATGCCTGAAGACAAAGGCATTAGTAATTTTATAACCAGGGGCTGGCAGACTATGACCTTTGGGCCAAATCCAGCCAAGGGTTAATTCATAAATAAAGTTTTATTGGTACGCAGCCATGCTTATCCATAACACATTGTCTATGGCTGCTTTCAGAGCAGAGTGGCAGAACTGAGTAATTAACAGTGGAAATGTTTTGGTCCACAAAGTCAAACTTTTCAGGAAAAAGTTTATCAAAGCTTGAATAGTCCTTAATTACCAAAAGGAAGAGTGACTTGTGGGGAAATCCATTCAGAGTTTTTATTTCAGTGATCAGAATCAGATTTTTCCCCACCAGATGGATATGGTAGCTTGTTGTGGCTCATAATATGCTCTTATATGTCCCTCTCCCACTGGACAGTGGTATCTGATACAACTTCATGTGGCAGGAATTGATTTTTAAGGTCTGAGCGGGATCTCTAGCGGGACTTGAGGTAGCAACATAAAGCTTGAACTGCATTATTTCTTCCATTCTTAAAATTCTATTGGAAAAGTTAGGGCCTGTGGCAGTATCTGGGGATAACACCCTCAATAAATAACTGGAGATGAAATAGCCATTTGCATGGTTGAATTTTCTTCCTTCCTTCTCACTACTTCTCAAACCCAGCTCAGGACAGGTCTCCAGGTAAAATACTATGTGGGAATGAGTTGAAAGTGAAAATATTTGGTCTCAGTTAGGAGACAGTCGAGGCAGAAGAGAGATGAACAGAAAAGATAAGCAGCTAATAAGAACACCAATAAGAATTGGTGTTCTTGGGCCACTAAAGAATCTCAGGTAGTTTATTAGAGATGTACATAAGCTACTCCACCATAGCCTGTCTTAGTGAATGTATTCACTGTCTGTGCAATTTCTGAATCAAGGAATACTTGTGTTGATCTTGACCCTTCTCTTTCCCTTGTCCCAGGGTCCAGGATTTCCTCTCCTGAGTGTTCATTGCAAACTACCTATCTTTCTAGTCATACTGTCAACATCCTAGTCAGAGTAGCAGTTTCTCTTCTCAGGACCAAGAAACAGCTTGTTACCTTGTCTACCTGAACCATAATCACGGTGCTCTATTAACTGAAACTTGGCAATGACCTCCTTTGGCATTTCAGAAAAGACCAATATTTTTAATGTTGCCTGGAAGTCATTGCATGAGCCATATACATCTCTTGCCCTAGCCTTTTCCTCTTCTTCCTATGTTCCATTATTTTTTCTATCTTTGAGCATGTGGTTCCTTCTTCTGAGAAGGTACCAACTTTCCTATCTTTAGCATAGATGATCTCCAGACATCTTTTTGTCACAGGCCTGTAATTTCCTTAGTGTGGGTCTTTCAAGAATGATCAGACCAGGTGAGGTGCCCTGAATTTCCCATTTTCACCTCTAATCACAATTGCAATTAAGTCAATAGCATGTAATTTTATAAAGTCTGTAGCCTCACTAGAGTGTAATCTTTAGGAGGACAGGTGCTATAGCCTCCTTTTTATGGCTATGTTCCATTTTCTGGCACAATAACTCTATATATCTTGAAATAATTAATATTTGGACTGACTGATTAAATGAATGAGTTCATTTAACCCAAATGACCTTACAAAATATTTATTATTACTATCATTTAGAAGACAACTTTCTTAATTGAAAAGATTAAGTAATCTACTCAAGGTCACATGATAACTAAGTGGAACTACATTTCAAATCCAGATTATCACACCCTGAAACCATCCACTGCAGTGTCCTGCGAAGAAGGTTTAAGATTTATTTGCTCTTCCCCTTATTCCCGTTCCCATGTACAATGAAAGGTTGATGAAGTCCAGCTACTGAACCTTAGGCAAAGGAAGAACAAATCAATATGCAACAGTGGTTTTGGTGTTAAGCATCTGTTTCAATTTGTTAATGCTGCCAGAATGCAGTACACCAGAAATGGATTGGTTTTTACAAAGGGGATTTATTAAGTTACAAATTTACTTTTCTAAGGCCATGCAAATGTCCAAATTAAGACATTAATAGGAAGATACCTTCACTCAAGAATGGCCAATCGCGTCTGGGGTTTCTCTGTCACATGGGAAGGCTCATGGAGATATCTGCTAATCCTTCTCTCTGCCTACCGGTTTCAATCAGTTTGATTGAACTCAGTTTCTGTTGTCTCAGTTTCTGTTGTCTCACTTTCAACTCAGTTTCTGTTGTCTCCTGGGGAATTTTCCTTCTGCATCTACAAACCTCTGTCACTTGGCTTCCCATTTCTCTGCTCTGTGTTTTCTCAAATGTTTCCCTCTTAAAGGACTTCCAATAAGCAGATTAAGACCCACCTTGAAAAGGTGGGGTTACATCTTCATGGAAACAACATAATCAAGGGAACCCACCAAACATTAGTCCTGTCCCCACAAAGTTGGATTAGAAGAACATGGCTTTTCTGGGGGCCATAACAGTTTCAAACCTGTACAGTGTCAAACTGAATACATTGTGGACTATATTAACCTGAAATAGATAGTGGATTTACTGGATACAGTTTTATTTTTAGAATATTTATTTATTCTGAGAATTATTATTTTTAATGTACTCATATAAAACAAAAATAGATTAATAATGAATACTTGATCCTGACATCATGAATCAATTTTAATATCCCAGTAAGATTTCGTATTTTCTTACTGCAGCAAGATTGATGAAGTCCTGTTAATAAATATATTGATGAGATTGAAGGAAAGTGGGCTTAAAGTTCTTTTGACACCACTGAGATGAACCCTACAATACAAACTAAGAAAAAATTAAGGAAAAAAGGCATTGAAACAACTTAGTGTAAAATCTTCAATTTTAATATTCTTTCTTTAAAAGAAAAATATAAGTATTTCATATTCCATACAGATAGAATACAGCTAATTTTCTCAGAACATTTACATAAAATTAATATATTTATTCTTAGGAAAAGTCTTTAATGTTCTATGCATCCACGTATTTTCTTTCTAGACTAGGGGTTACAAACTCAAGATGAACTACTTTTCCTGATACATCAACAGAGAGTATTGCATTTCATATCATATATTATTAAGTAACTAGTCTAATAAGAAAATGCCTTTTCAAAGTTAGTAAATACTAAGAAATGTAAAAATCATGGCTGGGATTTTCTTTTTAAAACACCCATTTCAGAGACAGTTTTCAATACAGTTGTACAGTTTCAGGGGTTTTTTTTCCATCTAAAATATACCTATGAAGCTATATTCCCATGTTAGCCATCCTGAAGGCAGATACTAATTGTACCCAAATTTGTAGTGCATCAGTTTAGCACTATTGATCTGCTAAAAAAAATAGAAGTAAACTAAGTAGAAGTCGGTCTCAATACTATAGGAATGATAATATTGATTCCATCTGACAATGCTTTGTCTAAGATCAATGTGTATGTGCAGCGTAGATGAGTTATGAATGAAGCAGAGTGAATAAAAGTCATGGAAGGAACCGGATGGTCTTAGAATGTTGGAGAGCATGAAATGAACATATCTTTAAGTTCATTTGATTGGTGTTAATAAAGGAATTCAGTAGGTTTACTGTGCAAAAAAAAAAATCAGAGTATAAATATTGGGTGATTAAAATATCATACCACGGGTGTTCTGACAGTGGCTCAGTGGTGGAGTTCTTACCTGCCATGGTGGAGACCCGGGTTCAATTCTTGGTGCCTGCTCATGAAATAAATAAATAAATAAATAAATAAATATGTGTATATATATATATATACATATATCATACCAGGATCATGGCAGCTGCTTTGAAAATGTTAAGACTCATTCCTTAATCAAGAATGACTTTGCAGGGAATTTTTAAAATAAAGATATTATATGTACTCACAATTGCTGTCATTTCACCATATATGGAATCTTTTCTATTATAAACCTATTTTTATTCCTGTATCAAACTTTAATAACATTAGAGTACTCTTAAGTCCTTAATACTTTGGCACCCTTCGAGGCTTTATTTTAGTTATCCTAATATTTGACCTGTATATTTATTGGAGCACCAAAGAACTTATTTACTTTTCAGTCTTCAGGTTTTTATTAGAACAGGCATATGGTTTTTTAATAAGAAAATGGAATTGACTGAGAAACCTCTAATGGCATATTCTTCAATACATCTCTTGTATCTTTCTTGATGTCGTGGTTACATCAGTTTGACCCCTTCCCAAGTAGAACCATTTATTTAGTTCATGATTTGATTAGCTTGCAGACCTTTAGACTTCTTGATTCATTTCTTCAAAATCTCTTTTCTTTATTACTTTGAGTATTACGCATGCATCTTGACTTTGGATTTAATTCTTCAGTTAATTGTTTATCCTGCACTTATGCTTGGTTTTAGAGAGCTCATTGTGTCTTGTAATATACTTGCTACTTAGGTCCTCTGATACATACTTTATCTTATCTTCAGATTTCCTTAGGTTTCTAATGTTTTGAAAAATATGATGTATCATCCTGACCTAATGAGAAGTTGAGAGATGGAAGAAATACTTTCTAGCATAGTCACAAAGCAGTAATTCATCAGATTCCCAGGTTTTCCTCCTGTGGAATAAAATTTAATATGCTATTATGAAATATATGCAAATGAAAAAAATATTTTTGCATTGTCTTTACCATTGTATTAAGTACCAGAGAGAAAGTTAATTGTGATGTGATAGCAAATGAAAAAAAAAAGCCAAGCATGAACTTTCTTTTTTTTTTTACTCTATATTTTTTGTCTACTGGGACTTGTGACTGCTTAAAAATATACTCAGTGCGAGCTTGTATTTATATTGCTACTTTAAGAATAAAAATACCCATATTTTATGAATTATTCACATTAGCATGTTTTGAGAAATTTTTGAAGTTTCTAATATGATCAGGTGTGACTTTCTTAGATGATACCAAAGGAATGTAGAAGATGTGTTTATCAACTGGATTTCTGAATCAAATAATGTGTAAAAGAATCAAAATCTTATCTCCAAATACTGTATGCAATTTGGAACTTCCTTATTCACATGTTATTTAAAAAAAAAAAAAAAACTATTTTGATTCAGAGCCTAAGAATAAACTACTATGACTTGTGTCCAAAAATAATATCTGTCAACTCTAAAGTTCCATAGCTGTATAGTAAAGAATAATGCACATGTGTCTTTGTTTATGGAACTTATTTTAGCATTAAGAACTTGAGTCTTTTATAATAGCAGGCCTTGGAGAAATCATATAAATGTGGTTTTCCACTTGTGCATATATTCTGATTCAGGCCTAAAGAAATATTAGTAGGTGGCAGTTACAGTTCATGCAAGGAAATGTGTTCCTGAAGACCTTGCATAACCCAAATCTTCTGTCGTTCATCCTTCTTCAAAAGGATGGCAGACATTTGTGTTCAACCGTTAAACTGGTGCTGCCCTATAACAGCAGCCTAAACCCAGTTCACCATCATTTGGCCTATCAGCTTGAAAGTCTTTGAATATTTGATCAATTATTAAATTTTCAAATTTATGATTTCTAGTATTTTATTCATAATGTAAAGACTTACAATTTTTGACACAATTTCAGATAAACTCAAAATATTACCACACTGTATTTTTTCATCTTATAAAATTTATGCTTAAGAAAGCATATAAAATGATAATATGACTAGGGACAGGTATTTATGGTTTTAATAGTATTCAAGGGTATGAAGCAATGGATTTAAATAGAAGTTGTGATTATTACCCTTTAAACAAAACTAGATCACATTAATTCACTTTATGTTTTTAAAAGAAATACATAGCTTTAGGTACTTCCTATTAAAGCATCTAATTTTAATTTGTTTTTTGTTACTCATACTTACCTAATTATTTGCACAGAACTGGAGCATGGCTAAGATTTCTAAGTGAAATGAACTTAGGAAAACTTCTTTATTACCTATGTATCATCCATGGCCTCCTTAGGGATAAGTGAAGGAACTTGACATTGGTTCAACAATCTAGCATTGAAAGTG
This sequence comes from Tamandua tetradactyla, assembly GCF_023851605.1. Taxonomy (NCBI): domain Eukaryota; kingdom Metazoa; phylum Chordata; class Mammalia; order Pilosa; family Myrmecophagidae; genus Tamandua; species Tamandua tetradactyla. Next base: position 69,852,115 of record NC_135336.1, on the reverse strand, counting down.
ACTGAATTTTCTAGATTGGTGATTACCTACTCGTTCAAAATCCCTCCTAAAAAATTAAAGGAAACCTCCTCTAAAATATATGCAATCAAATATGGCCGTCTTCTGGGAACAACTTTGCTCTCTGGCCAGTCTATTTTCTGATCTGAATATTTGGATGCCATAATATTTGGTGGCCCAGACACTGATGTCTGCAGAGCTAGGATAATATATGCAATATGTATGTAGTGATATGGAGGTTCTTATCTATACCTTATAGTAATTTAAACAGTCTCAAGATTGAGGTTGCCTCATATGCGATGTCTAGGAGATTTGCACTGTCTTAGATTAGCCTTCCTCTTTAGTATACCCTCTATTTCAGATGGACACTTTTCAGTCTGTGCAAAGTTGAGTGGTTTGAAAAAATGCAACGTGTGTCATTCTCTTGTTCTGTCTTTCCATGTGTAAGATTCTCTGAAGAAATGGCAGTAGTGACAACCGCATGAAGGCCAAGCAACGCTAGCAATCATTCACAGCATTGCCCACATAGAGGTTTTTGGGGGCACCCCAGACAGAGACTGGGTTTTAGCAGATATTAGATCTGTGTATATACAGAGAATGGGGAGAGAAGGAGAGAGGCAGTGAGAGTGAACAACAGAGCAGAGCAACTTGAAATTTCCTAGATCACTCAGAGCAATAGAAATTTGCTATTTAGGCTGAAAAACATGTATTTGAAAGGAAGTGTTTACCAAAGGGAAGGTACGGTGAATAAACTTTAATTCATATTATGTTTAATATATATATATAAAGTTGAAGATAATATGTGGATACTTATATAACCCATTGATGTTGCAACTATTTAAAAATATAAATAGTATCTGGCTCACTGACCCTATAAAAACAGGCAGTGAGGCAGTTTGAGCCAGAGCCCATTATTTGCAAACACATACATTAAATTATACTTTGCTAATACATACAAAATAATAGGTATTTCCTTTGTGGAGGATGTGTTACCATATAACTATCACAGGAAACTGATTCATTTATAGTGGCTTTGTAGGGAAAAATGAAATAATTTCTTGAAGTAGTTTTACATATAGAGAGATTAAATCTAACATTCTGTATTGGCAAAGTCATGAAAACTAAAAGTAACCTCACTAGTTCTAAGAGCAGACTAAATTATAATCATTATAATTAGGGGGGACTAAACATTCCAAATAGCTAAAGAGCATTATATATATTTTAAATTCTTATGATTACCATCAGCTTTGGCAGCTAATTTTCTGAGAGTTAATTAAATATAACAGACCCTCCTATTTACTATTATTCCTTATCTATTAAATTAATAGCCAAAAAATGAATAATATCTTGCAAGTCATTAAGAAGCAATTAACGTCTTGAAATTTCATGAATCTGGATTTATCACTTTATTGAAACATCATTCTTATTTTATCTCCTATGTTCAGGATCTGAACATGATGACTATGGAATGACATAAAAATAAAAGGAATATGTTATTTGTAAAATGGTATAATATGATTTTTCCATTGCATTCAATCTATATTTTATCAAGCTGCATAGCTTGGTGGCCTCTTATACGAATAAGTAATTTTGATATCCAGATTAACTTTGGACAAGATGGACTACATTTTCCTCTTCTCCTATCATATGCTGAGATAAATAATTATAGTGCTCATTATAGTGTTCAATATAGACTAGAACAAAATCCACAAAAGGAATATCTTAGTAAGCATGAAGGGTATCTTACATTACTGCAATTCAAGAGAAGACATTATCTTCACATACCACTCAAGAGCAACGCTGTCAGTCAATTTTGAAAATCCCATTTCCTTCACCCTTTTCTACTCCCTTCTTTTCCTCTCCAGTTTTCCTGTCCAATTCTTACTCATCTCTCCTCTTTCCAAGATTTTTTTTTTTTATACAAACAAAATGCATGTTGGGTTTTAATGAGAAAATAGTTCTATACTTGCATTGATTGAATGCCTGAGAATCACTATAAACCCAAAGCAGGATAACAGCACTTAAGGTGGTTGTCATGGTCAGGGACATGTGTCAACTTGGCCAAGTGGTGGTACCTGTTTGTCAGGTTGGGCAAGTGCTGGCCTGTCTGTTGCAATGAGGACATTTCACAGAATTAAATCATGATCATGTCAGCTGCATCCAAAGCTGATGCCATTTGTAATCAGCCTAAGGGGAGTGTCTTCTACAATGAGTGATACTTAATCTAATCACGGGAAGCCTTTTAAGGAGGATTCAGAGGAGACAGGTTCCATTCCTGCTTCGGCTGGTGAGCCTCTCCTGTGGAGTTCCTCCAGACCCTCCATCGGAGTCCTCGGCTTCACAGCCTGCCCTGCGGATTTTGGACTTTGCGTTCCTGTGGCCATGTGAGACACTTCTATAAATTTTATATTTGCAAGTGTTCCCTGTTGATTCTGTTACTCTAGAGAAACCTAACTAATACAGTGGTTAACATGCAGGAAAGCCAGATACAGAGGATCATTTTCAAATACAGTTTTGCTGCTTTTTTCCCTCCTCGCTCCTCTAAGACATTTTTAACTGAACATTTCATACTTCAACATATTTTAGGTTATCTTTTAGATGCAATTATACATATCATACCTAGTCATTTACATGGCTTCTAGCATATTTTGGTGCCTAGTATTGGTCTAGTTTTTAAATCAGAAGATAGTTATTATATATGGGTTCCATGTGAGAAAGTAAAACGATAAATATAGCTAAAAAGAACTTCTTTCCATTTATGACAACCTACTATATATTTATGGTAAAAATGGTAGCTCAATAAAATAACCCTTGATAATACCATATCCTTTATTGTGATGCTTTCTCACGTGCCTCTACAACTGATACATTTCTGCATGTTTTTGGTTAATAAAAACTGCAACTGTTCATATTGATTGCTATAGTGCGCTTAATGAATCTAGAACACTGGTCCCTGTAATTGCTTTCATATGTTACTTTAAATATTTCATTATATTGAATGGCAAAGTTCATTGATGGCTTGGGATTCTTTTGCTGTAAATAAATACTAATTTGCCAGCAATGCTTGTGAACTATTTTCCAAATAATTGTAGTTTTGCTTTTATTGTAATAAAGATTTATTTTTATAATGAGCAATGCATAAAGTTTTGGTGTATTCAGTGAAGATTTCGGTGAATGTATATGGATAATTACATGATAAACTGAAGTTTTTCTTATTCTACTAGAAGCAAAATGAGTAAAAGACAAATTCACAGTGAAAAAAACATTTTGTGTAATTTCTTGGATTCTTTTCTTCTATAAAAAAAGTTTTCAAATTTCCGCAAATCTCATGATATACATGGGGGCCCAATTTTATGTGCCTCTATTGGGATTCTTACTTGGCAAGAAGAGTAGGCTCAACTATTGTATAATCTTTGCTATTGAGTAATTTTTCCTATGTTCCTTTTCCATTTCCACCATAGTGAACTGGCATGGTTCTCACTCCAGAGATATTTGAGAGGGCAGCCTCTGGCATTGGGCACCCAGATCCAGAAAATATTCTTTCTTTCCTCTCTTATCCTATCCATTAAAATGTTTCCCTTTCCTTGCCCCAGATTTTTCATGTATTTCCCATTCTGTGCAGTTCTTCCTGATAATGATTTCATCCTAAGTCTCGAAAGTTAGTGTCTGACCGTGAAGTGAGACACCTGCCTCCTCTTTCTCTTACCGAAAATTTGTTTCTACATGTCACCCTCTCCCTTTGGCCATTTCCTGCTTCAATTTTGGACTTGACCCCTGCACTGTCGGTCTTCATTGTCAAAATGGTTTTACAATACAGCAGCTCCTTTTCACCCCCCTTCAGTTAGAGCAGTACTTTATTTAATTTTATCTACGAAACATGTATTGAAATCAGCTATACAAACATATAACATTTTCAAAGAATGACAAGAAGGCATATGTGTTGATACTCGATCAAGGTGGGCTAATTTATAGTTCCATTTGAAATGAGTGTGCAACTATATGAACATGTACAAATTTAATGTGCATAAAATAATATCTAGAGAAAGAATAACAATTGTATGGTAAAATACCCACACTTTAATTTTAAGCATTTCTTTTGTTGATCAATTCAAATAAGTAAAACATATTCAGAATTATCATTTTGGCTGCCCCGTGACAATGTTTTGTTAAGAGAGGAAAAAACTTTAAAACACTTTAAATTCAGCAGTTGTTGTTTGTTTGTTTTAGACAAAACATATATTAGTAATTTTCACAGTTTGTAAAAATAAAAGAAAAATATAAAATTTACACTCATGAGTTGTTCCAAGCTGATAGTGCCAATAGAAAAATATAGTGTAAGATAATCATATAGGAGATAATACTGTACTTTCAGACATTTTTTCTGTAAGTGTATATTTTTAAGCCAGAACTCCAACATATGAAACATAAGAGGATTTAAAGCTATCACGAATGCAAATTTCTGATCATAAGCATCCAGAATTGATTGAAATATTCATGTTATTATACAGAATACTTAATAATTCTGCTTAAGTATGCTGAATAAATAAATTACATATTCTATATAAGATATAGAATAGCTAAATAGTCTATATTTTATGAAGAATATTGTGTTATTATGTAGTATACTACCATGTTGATATGACATGTTATTTGAGATCTTGTTTGTCAAATGCCTCTTGCACTGTGATGAGTGTTTAGCCCAGACAGCAGCTGTCCCTGTGCATAGACTAGCCCTACCAAAATAATTCATGTGTGCAGCATTCTCATTTGCACCGTTTTGTGTACAAGTGAAAAAGGGCAAGCTTTAAATAAAAAATCATAAAGTCCAATGCTATATCATAATCTTCTAAGCCAAGATCCACTGTGTGAAGGACCCACATAAAGAATGAGAAATGGTTTTGCAAACTTTCCGGGCCTATACAGGCATTATTATTTTAAACAAAATTAAGCACTTTAATTTTGCATTCATTATTCAGGAAGAATTTGAGTTTAAGGTCCACGTGAAACTACCTTAAACTGGGAGCACATTTGGGAGTTCTCATATGGTATAGTTGGAATATAATATATCTCAGTGCATGCTGTATTTTATTATATTTAAAAATAACTTTATAACAAATTTAAAATGAAATTCAAGTGCAATATTGTTGGAACTCTTAGGCATGTCTGTGGAATGCTGGTGTATGAATGGATACATTGGAAGAAAAATAAGTGTAAAATCAAAGTTCTTATTTTTGTTTATGATTCTGTTTGTACAACTCTGTATAGTTATAGAGCCATTTCTCATGCATTACATTAAAAAATTTTCAGAGAAATTTGGGAGGTATAAAGATGACTAAAATTATTAGATTTTCATTTCTTTATGAGAAGAGGCTCAGAAGAAAAATAATGCAACTTGAAATACATTTTTCCTCATTTGAAATCTTGGATTTCCAAGAACTTTTTAATAAAGAGTACAGCAACATCGTTTAAATATGTTGGGTGACAAAATAGTCTGTCACTCTTATTTTTGAATCACAGTAGAGCAATTCTGCTCAATTGTCTAGCTTTTGTAAGCTGTTGCCCATACCATGAAATTGAATTGCAAAATAATATTGGAGGATAACCCTAAATAATTTTGGAGTTCTTGTTTTAAGAGTGTCCTGTCTCTAAAATTACTAAAATTGAATTTTAGAAATAATAGAGGAAAATAACATAATTATCTTCTTTTATACTTCAAAGCATTTTTACTATAGGCTTATTAGACTTTGATATAAGTAACTTGTAATTTAGCATCTTGATCATTTCTCATATTAATAAAATGAAATTAGATCTTCTGACTTCATTGTAGATTTTTTTCTCATTTCCTTGTATAGGTTATAGGTATATGCATGGCAGACAGACACAGCTTTATGATAGCCAAATTGGACTAAAGAATAGAAAAAAGTAATGCCATAAGTTAATTAGTACAGAGTCTCTATCTTATTTTTTTCTAGAATCCTATGTCACTGTTACTGACTTGACAGTCTTCTGAAATCATCTGTATGTAGCCTAGTCAAGCTAAATAAATACTTTAAGAGTTTAAAAAAAATGTCCCTAGTTATTCTCACATTTCTTCTTCTTCTGATTACCTCTTTGATTTTATATCTTCTCTATGCCCTCATCTTTGACTTTATGTCTTCACCCCTTCTATTTATTCAACATTTCCCTCTAAAATCCCATATGAAATAAATTCAAAAGAATACTGCTGAGTAGAATTTTCATATTAAAACCTGTCCTTTCTACACATGTTTTTGTATAAATGTGTGTCTTTGAGGTTTTTTTTTTTTATTAGAAAGTCTGACCTCCTAATTATAGAGGTTCAGGTTTTAAGAAAATATAAACTTTTCATGTGCTTGGTATATTTGATTATATAATTGGCACTTACTTTGATTGGGTGGATACATGCAAGCATCAAACTTTCATATTTCTATGGCCATTCTGTATACATCAACTTATTTCTCCATTTAAATATCCTAATACTATTCAATGCCATCTTTGTTTCAGTACTTTGGTGTTTATTAGTCTTCCCTTTGACAGGGGAAATCATTTTTTGCTATGTTCAGTTCATTGAAACTAATATTTTGCTACCCTGGGAAGTTTTAAAGAAAATAAAAGAAGTTCAAATGTGCTTTGGGATTCGTGAATTAGCAGCATTAACTTTTCTACAAAAATATGATTACTGCTTGTACAGTGAAGGCTAGAAGTGAACCATATATTAAAGCTTAAATGGGGAAAGGATGGCAATTACTTAAAAGAGGATTTGTTCACCTTGGGCTTTAGGAATTAGGGGAGACTCTTATTGAAGCCATATGATATATAGGGGAAGTATATGTATTTCATATCCTATTAGTATCTCCAGTTGGGGCTTGTCAGCAGACAGGCAGAATTGTCACCTGTATTTGGATGGTTGGTTAGCCTCCTAATTGTTGTGACTGAATCTAGATGGGACATGCATCTGCAGTGCAATTCTTTCCAATCCCAAAACCTAAGCTGGCTTGGTATTCTTCTTTAAAAAGTATATTCCCCATTTTGGGGGCACATAACAATCAGTAAGTGAGTGATGTGCCGCTCCGGTTTGATGACATCTCCTGCCATATTGCTGAGAGTCACTTTTTGCTACTTCCTTAGACACTGCCTTTTTAGTACATAAATAAATTGTTGTCTTTGGTGCATGACTGCTATGAGGGCACATGCCTTTCAACACCGTTAGCCACTCTTAACTGTTCCACTATAGAAAAAATACATTAAGAAATTTTTATTTCTTTTTTATTAACTTAAGGAAGATATCATTAAAATCAAGACTATTGCAGGGTTGCTTATAATCAGTTGAGCAAATATAACTTTCTGTCAGTGTCACAGATGTCTACACCAGGCTTATTTAGTGTTATGTGTGCATGCAGCTTATCACAAAAATACTTCCCTTGCAACAGTGATTACATATATATATATATATATATATATATTTCAGGGGGCACTCTCACCTCTAACTTTCCATCTGTAAAAAAAAGATCATATATGCTACCTAAAAGTGACTTTTGGCCAGAAGAAAAGAGGACTCTTGGAGTTGTAAATGGTTTTGCAACACAAGATTATAGATTAAATGATTAAAAGACTGTGGATTTATTTGTGCATAAGATAAGTTAAACTATTTGCCTAAATGTAATTGGTAGCTCTGTAAGCTGAACTCTCCATGATGGTTTCTTAGGGAAAAAAAAGAGACATAAAGTTGTGCTTTTGTTTAATTCATTGTATTAGAATAAAGATAACAGTTTATTTTTGACAATTTTAAAAACCTGTGTCTGCTCATTTTAAAAGAACAAGAATAGGTTTTATTTGAAATAGAAACCATAGGAATGCCATTTTGTAACTATGTCTTATATACTGCATAGGTGGAATAATTACTGAGGATGACATGAAGTAATTGGGCCTGTAACTTCAATTACCCTGAGGCATTGACTCATTTAGAGCTACGCTTTTATTCATCAAGAATATGAGATGAACTTTTCTGTAGAAATAAATCCAGAGTATCATCCCTTGATTTCAAAGATTCCACAACTCTTGTCTCTAGAGAACCAGCAAGAAGTTATTGAATTATTTGCTAATTGTGAGCAAAATTTGTATTGATTTTTTTCTGTCTCTCTAGCTGATGTTAATAGCATCATACTTTAGGTCACTAAATACTTGTCAGCACCACCTAATTGTCAAAGAATCACTAAGACAAAATTGTAGAGATCAAAACCACACACACACACACGGATGTGCATACAAACGTAGGAAAATGATGACGCAGGCAGTTGATATTCCCTTTCTTCTCTACCTCTTATGGTAATATTTTGCAGTGTATGTTACATAATTCAAAACCAACAATAATTATAAAAGATATTAAAAATACTATATCATTCAGACATAGCCAGGCCTGATTTAACTGCTAGGCAGTATTAATTTCTCATTGCATCCCAGTGCAATAAAAAATAAGCCTAGGTCCAACTTTGTTCATTATGTTGTCGTAACTATTGATGTATGATATAGGGAGCATAACTTCTGTGTTTCTTTTAAAATCAATTTATAGATGTAAAAATAGACCTTATATATTTTATCTTATATTATTCAAAGGTTATATGAGATTTCAAGTAAAACAAAACTATTTCCATGTTTTATAATTTCTACAACACATTAGCAGTGTTTTACATCGAAGATGTTTGTCAGTTCTCAGCACTGATATTCAAAATATTGCCCAAATAAATTTGACTAAATAAAGTCAAACATAGCTGTGGAGGAAAATAAAAAATAATCCATTGGATGCTCACAATAGACTTTTAAATGGGAAAAGCTATTTCTTGCATGGCCCCTAAATAGTTGTTAAAACCAATGTACCTCATCTTTGACATCTGTTTGAACAGAATGAGTCCATTTAAATCCCCAAATCACTTTCATTGTGACAGAATGCAGTAAAAGAAGCAGAATGGTTTGGGGAAATGAGAAAGTGTAAACAAGCTATTCAGATGCCATTTAATTTCCGGGATAGCAAGAAATTTTCTCAAGGAAAAGTGTGATCAGACTTTGATGGAGGAAAATCTACTGATAACCCGTTGCTATTTGAGGGAAGATTCTCTCAAGTATATTAAGATTTAAATTGGTGTTACAAACAGAAATATTTCATAACAACAGGTAAGACTAAAAAAAGTTGCTTAGCATTATTGCTAGATAGTTCATGAATGTCTGTTCTTGTGTACACAGGAAGAAGGCAGCATTAATATATTTGATGAAGCATGCTAAGAAACATATCATTTGGATTGCCATGTGTTGGGATAATAAGTACTTTTTATTTTCTTTCTGTACTTTAATAATGATCATATTTCTTCTCAGTATTATTGTTAGTGCCTGTTAAATTCTGAGGACATTAAACAAAATTAAACTGTTAAAAAACTAAAGGTTTTATGCACTGAACTAAAGCTTAACATAGTAGACCATATTCTGTTTGAATATAGCTCTTGTTTATTGTACATATAGGTTATAAAATATCACATTAAATATTTTAAGCTATGGTGGAGTGTTTGCAAAATGGTTGCAATAATTCCTTCCATCCCTGTAGCCATAACCCTGTGCAATGTGTCTTTCTCTCTCCTCCTGTCAAGACAATCCATGTTCCTATGCCTTGAATCTAGATTAGATTGGTGTTGCTTTGGACAATAGAATGCAGAATTGACTCACTGAGCTTATGCCTCCCAAGGCCTTCCTGATTGAACCAACATTTGCCTTCTTGGAACATCAGTGCTTTTGTGTGAAGCAGCTGGCCTAGAACCCTTTGAGGATGAGAGACCATTTGGGGAGGGTTGTGCAGCCATATAACCATTCTGGCCACCAGATCCATGATGAACATACCGAAATTTGAGTGATGCCATCTTGACCACAGAGTCAACAAGATGATTGTAGCTGTAGGAATGACCCCAGGAAGATCATTAGAACTGCCCACCTCAACCCAACTCCTAATTGCTGACTCACACAAATGTGAGCCAATGAAATAGTTGTTTTAAACCACATTTTTTTTTAAGCCACTGAGTTTTGAGATTGTTGGTAGTCATAGTTTAATGACACTTACTCTGCTTAAGGAAACAAGCAGGTATTAGTTATGTTTATATTATATTGCTTTGCATAGAGTAGTGTGGTAGTTAGATTCAGTTGTCAACTTGGCCAGGTGAAGGCATCTAGTTCTGTTGCTGTGGATATGAGCCAATGGTACGTGAACCTCATCTGTTGCTGATTACATCTGCAGTCGTCTAGGAGGCATGCCTGCTGCAATGAACGATGTTTGACTTAATTGGCTGGTGCTTAAATGAGAGAGCTCAACGTAGCACAGCCCAAGCAGCTCAGCATACCTCATCTCAGCACTCGCAGTTCAGCCCAGGCCTTTGGAGATTCAGAAAGGAATCACCCCGGGGAAAGTTGATTGGAACCCAGGGGCCTGAAGAGAGGTCCAGCAGAGACCATCCTGTGCCTTCCCACGTAAGAAAGAACCTCGGTGAAAAGTTAGCTAGCTGCCTTTCCTCTGAAGAACTAACAAAATAAATCCCCTTTTATTAAAAGCCAATCCGTCTCCGGTGTGTTGCATTCCAGCAGCTAGAAAACTAGATAAGTAGATATTAGGAAATAAGTATTGAAGTAAATGAAATGAAATGAAGAAAGTGGAAAACTTTGCTTTGAGAAAGTAGAAGCTTCCTTCGGGAATTCGACAACAGAAATCACATTACTTAATGCATTTATGCCTGGAAGAATCAGCCCCTCTTTTTTTTTCTTATCCAATTAAAAAAAGATTTTAATTTAAAAATTTTAATTTAATTAAATTTTTTTTAATTGAGAAAAATCTTCACACACATACTTTCTGCACATGGTACACAATCAATGGCTCACAATATCATCACATAGTTAAGTATTTGTCACCAGGATCATTTTTTAGAACATTTGTATCACTCCAGAAAAAAAAGAAAAAGCTCATACATACCATACACCTTACCCCTCCCTCTCATTCACCATTAGTATTTCCATCTATCCAATTTATTTTACCCTTTCCCCCTATGATTTATTCATTTATTTTTATCCACATTTTTTACTCATCTGTCCATACCCTGGATATAAGGAGCATCAGACACAAGGTTCTCACAAGCACACAGTCACATTGTAAATGTTATATCTTTATACAATTGTCTTCAAGAATCTAGGATACTGGAATACAGCTCAACAGCTTCAGGTATTTCCCTTTAGCCACCCCAATATGCCATAAACTAAAAGGGGATATCTATAAAATGCGTAAGAAAAACCTCCAGGATAACCTCTGAACTCTGAAATCTCTCACCCACTGAAACTTTATTTTTTCTCTTCCCCCTTTTGGTCAAGAAGGCTTTCTCAATCTATTGATGCTGGGTCCTGGATTATCCCAGGCTTTCTGTCCCACACTGTCAGGGAGATTTACACCCCTGGAAGTCATGTCCCACATAGGAAGGAACAGCCCAGTCTTTTAGTCGAGGTCTGAGCTTGAGACCAGCATTACCTTTTTTCCTCATAAAACCTCTTATGAGAGTCAACGTAAAATTTTTTTCTGTCCAAATCTAAGTGAAAACAAATTATGAGGAAATACAAAATAGTTCACTTATAATCTATTTCATTTAATGTGATTATATTATTTTAAATAATTTAATAGGTATTTATGGTTATCTATGGCATAAAATTGTTTAAAGATACTTTACTCCCTAAAATAAATTATGAGGGATTATTAATCATCATATGGAAGAGAGCATTTCTAATAATATTTGGCATTCAATCGGGTATATCAATTGATTAAATAAGAAGTTTTAGACACAATCATAAAAATATAGAATCAGCTTGGCTGTCCATTGGAAGTAACTTTTATTAAATATGCTATACCATAATCAATATTAATTAAGGTTAATAAAAGAAAACTTGAGCTTGAAAATTCATAGCATGAAATAATCTCTTTTAGTGACAGGCAAAATGATTATTAAGGTTATAAAAACAAAATAGTAATGAGAAGAAAGAATATATATATATTTTTTCTTTTCATCTTTGAATTAAAAAAAGTGTATAGAGATAAATTTTCAGGTTGTTAGGTCTGCAGTCAGATTGGCAAATGTATTTTTAAAAGTGTGTAGGGGCAATATGTTTGCTGTTAATTGGTAATTACACCTTTGCAGTACATTAGAAAGGGCATTTTCTTTATTTACCAAAAATAAATGTGTTAATTTTAATAAAAGAGAGGGCATTTTAGTTAGTTTAATTCAAGTAAGAAATCTGCATCTTTCATTAAAATCTCCATCTAGCCATGTTTCCGTTAGAGTGCACTGTAAAAATGACTCATAAAACCAGCAATTTTATGCATCAGGTGACAGGTTTTGACAGAAACAGCACTGCAGTTTTTGTGAAGTGCTACAATTTGAATACTTAAACTGTGTGCTTAGGTGTGCTTTATGTGATTTCCACCTGCTTAGCTAGCAAAATTTGAGTTTATTTATATAAAATTATTCAGGTGAAAAAAAAAAAAAAAAGGTGACTCTCACAACCGAGCAAAGTCAGACCTCAAAAAGGCCATTAGGGAATGTCTAGCATTTTATTATTAAGTGAACAGTTCTAGCTCTGTTAAAAGTCAGGCACAAATCTTCCTGGTAAGCACTATGGTCTTTTTATTTTACCTGCCCCCAAAATAAAAATAATGAACCCTGCCATTTCATAGATTTATTTTCCGCTTCTTTTATGTAGCTCTAAGTAAGTCTACAAGTCTCCTGTAAACAGAAAAAAAAAAATGTCCTTAAGTTGTAATATGTGTACTAGGAGCTTTTATCTTTTAATATGAATAATATCTGCTTACTAATTTTTAGAAACTCTGTAGACATTTTCCCTGATCATATTTTAGAATAATTGCATTGTAGAGTTACCCATTTAATAGCATTAGTTGAGAATCCTGTTGTTAAATAGTTCAATGCTATTTTTGCCCCTTTGCTGTTGACTGAGACAATTCCCTCCTTACTCCTAACATGGAATATTGATCATGTACCATAAATTAATGTAAACCATTTTCATATAAGGAAATTGAAAGGAATACCTACTTTACAGACATAAAGTCCTGGGTTTCCAACTCTGAGTCACATGACCTTTGAAAAGTCACCTTCTCAGAGACATACTCTGTGAACTGGAGATAATATTTACTTGAAAAGTGGTGTGAGTTTTAGAAATTATGTGTCCATAATAATTTCTGTTGGGTAAGTTGATATCCCAAGAATGGTTATTACTATTATTAGAAATAGTATATTTAATAAGTTTTTCTTTTCTTCTTTTGATCCTAACAGCTATTATGCAAAAAATTTAGATATTGTTTGTGGATATTTAACCCACACTTATACGTGTGCTTTCTGATTTTTTAATAGCAAAAACAGTAGACTACTGTGCTGGTTTGAAAGGATGTATGTCCCATAGAAATGCCATGTTTTCATCTAAATCCCTTTTCATTCAGGTGGAATAATCCCTAGTCAATACTGTATGTTTGGAACTGTAATCAGATCATCTCCCTGGAGATGTGATTTAATCTTGTGGTTGTTGAGCTGGATTGGGTGACAACAAGTCTTCGCCGATTTGGGTGGGTCTTGATAAGTTTCTGGAGTCCTGTGGAAGAGGAAACATTTTGGAGAATGAAGGAGATTCAGAGAGAGCAGAGAATGCTGCAGCACCATGAAGCAGAGAGCCAGCGACCTTTGGAGATGAAGAAGGAAAATGCCTCCCGGGGAGCTTTATGAAACAGGAAGCCAGGAGAGGAAGCTAGCAGATGATGCCGTGTCCGCCATGTTCCCTTCCCGATGAGAGAGGAGCCCTGACCATGTTCACCATGTGCCTTTCCAGATGAGAGAGAAACTCTGACTGTGTTCACCATGTGCCTTCTCACTTGAGAGAGAAACCCTGAACTTCATTGGCCTTCTTGAACCAAGGTATTTTTTCCTGGATGCCTTTGATTGGACACTTCTATAGACTTCTTGTGATTGGAACATTTTCTCGGCCTTAGAACTGTAAACTAGCAACTTATTAAATTCCCCTTTTTAAAAGCCATTCTGTTTCTGGTATATTGCATTCTGGCAGCTAGCAAACTAGAACAGCTACATAGAATCAGTCTAAAAGCTTTACCTTTTAGAAAAACTAGAGATTTTCCTTCTGCCATATATGTAAGTTTTAGCAAGTTAAAGGTAAAGGTAGGGGAAGGAAAATGCCTTTGTTACATGTAATATATATTTATAGAATCATTTTTTGAGATCATGGATGGCATTCCTTGCTTGGTGATTGGAGAATTAATATTTGACCTATAAATTAGTTAAAATCTAACTTGTTAATTGTTGAACTATATAGATGAAATTCTACAAATTGAAAAGTGTGTCCCAAATCCTGTAGTTTCTTTTATACTGCATTATGTTCATCATTTTCAGCAGCCATATTTTAGTTATAGTCATATATGCAACTTTTAAAAAATCTAAATACATTTGAGAACTGTCACAATTCTCATAGGAAATCAGAAGGGCTGCTATATAAGTGGATTTCTGCTTGTTTTAAATTCTCAGTTATATCAAAATAGTCTCCAATAGCTTGAAATTCAATGTAAGCAAGTTTTACAAAGCTGCATTTATAATTTCCAATTCTCTTATTTTTAATTCCCAGTCTTGAAGCTTTAAAAATTATTCCTATGTAGGTGCAATCAAATTTTTCCATTATTTTTGATAAAAGGATCCTCCAAACAAAACAAAAGAGTGGCTCTTTCCACTCCTACCTTTTCACTAAGTTATGATATCATAGTGTTTTTACCTGAACTATAGCTCTCACTATCTAGAGCATACACTTTTGACTGAATATCCACCGACAAGAGGTTTCACAATTTGAGTGAAAGTCCACAGGGTTCATGTATGTTTTGACTCAGGTTTGCATCCCCTAATGCTATAGCAGCATGCTTGATCAAAGCTGGGTTTTATTTAATGTTTATTACATTCTGAATAGATGAAATTACAGTTATAAGGTCTCATTGCTTTAAATTTGAATATTCCACTATTATAAATTCAAGTTGTGCACACTGATTTCCTCTTTATCCCTTCAATTCTTTCTTGCCTCTCTCCCTTATATTCTCCTTCTGTTTCTTCCCTTCTTCCTACTTTATCTTTACCCCTAGAACAACAACCAAAACCTCATTAAATTATATCAAAAGCAGGAAATTATTTTATAATTTAGTCCACAGGCCAAATAATGTAGTATAAAAATGTTTTTTGAAATTCTCGTGCTGTCCATTTCCGAGTTTTTGTATCCAGTCCTGTTGTACAGTCTGTATCCCTTCAGCTCCAATTACCCAATATCTTACCCTATTTCTATCTCCTGATGATCTCTGTTACAATGACATTGGACAGCACAATATTACCTAACTGTAGTATATTTATGTTAAAACAGTGAATGAAGTTTGCATGTGAGAATGATAGAGGGAGGAGGGCTGGGGACATAAGTGAAATCAGAAAGAAAGATAGATGTTAAAGATTGAGATGGTATAATCTAGGAATGCCTAGAGTGTATAACAATAGTGAAATGTATAATGTACAAATTTTAAAAATGTTTTTGCATGAGGAAGAATAAAGGAATGTCATTATTGCAGGGTGCTGAAAATAGATGGTAATTAATATTTTAAAATGTCACCTTATGTGTGAGACTAAAGCAAAAAATGTTTATTTGTTACAAAATTTATATTTTGACTAGAGCATTTCCTAATATAACTTATGTAGATAGTTTGATTGAACATCATAAGTACTTGGAATCTCAGGTAGGACATGAGATTTTGTTGGTTTGTCCAGAGTGATTCCCCGATGAATCCCAGAGTGATTTGATCAGTGAGTGGAAAAGTATTTGCAAGCCCTCTTCAGGGAATGGTGAGAGCCGGGAGAAATTCAACTTCCCCAAGTCGAATTCTTGATATTCGCACAAGTAGTGTGGACAACCAAAGCTACAGGCTGAGCCCCCAGTCTTGGGGTTTGTTCATATGAAACTTAACCCCACAAAGGATAGGTCAAGTCTACTTAAAATTTAGGCCTAAGAGTCATCCCCAAGAGAGCCTCTTTTGTTGCTCAGATGTGGCCTCTCCCTCCAGCCAACATGACGAGCAGTCTCACCACCCTCCCCCTCTTTGCGTGGCACATGACTCCCAGGGGTGTGGACCTTCCTGGCAACATGGGACAGAGATTCTGGAATGAGCTGAGACTCAGCATCAAGGGACTGAGAAAAACCCTAGAATGAGCTGAGAATTAACATCAAGGGATTGAGAGAACCTTCTCTACCAAAAGGGGGAAGAGTGAAATGAGACTAAGTGTCAATGGCTGAGAGATTCCAAACACAGTCAAGAGGTTATCCTGGAGGTTATTCTTACGCATTAAGTATTATCACCCTGTTGTTCAAGATGTAGTGGAGAGGCTGGAGGGAGCTGCCTGAAAATGTAGAGCTGTGTTCCAGTAGCCATGTTTCTTGATGATGATTGAACAATGATATAGCTTTCACAGTGTGACTCTGTGAATGTGAAAACCTTGTGTCTGATGCTCCTTATATCTACCATATCAACAAAAGAGTAGAACATATGGAATAAAAATAAATTGTAGCGGGAACAAATGTTAAAATAAATTTAGCTTGAAATGCTAGTGGTAAATGAAAGCAAGGGGTAAGGGGTATGGTATGTATAACTTTTTTTTGTCTAGTATTGTTTTATTTCTTTTTCTGTTGTCTTTTTATTTCTTTTTCTAAATCGATGCAAATGTTCTAAGAAGTGATGGATATGCAACTATGTGATGATACTAAGAATTACTGATTATATATGCAGAATGGAATGATATCTTATTGTTTTGTTTGTTTGTTAATTTTTTAATTAATAAAAAAAAGAAAAAAGAAATTCTCGTGTAGCCAATCCAGAAGTTATGAATCATACT
The DNA here is from genome assembly GCF_023851605.1 of Tamandua tetradactyla. Lineage (NCBI taxonomy): Eukaryota > Metazoa > Chordata > Mammalia > Pilosa > Myrmecophagidae > Tamandua > Tamandua tetradactyla. The sequence continues at coordinate 69,835,106 of NC_135336.1, read as the reverse complement.
TGTTCACTGCAATAAGAATAGTGGGATGCTTACACTAAATAAGTCATATGGTAACTGAAGCTGTGAGTGAAGAACAGACTTAACAAATCCTTTTTCCTAGGTATGGTGTTTGAAACTGTCTCCACTGAGGAAATATAATCCTTCTATTTCATCCTGCATGTGTATAGTTCAATTCACATTAACTGAATGTGTTGATGTTTCAATCTTGTATAGTGAATGCAAAGACCATGCCTTTGGGTAAAATAGCATTGATTCCAATTCCCGGTACCCTTTTAGAACACATTAGAACGGTAGACAATTACTTACCAAATATACGTTTGTATGACTTGATATTCTCATTTGTGAAAGGACAGTGTAGCAGTATCTATATTTGGCACTATTTTAAAGATTAAAGCAGATAATGCCTGCAAAGTGTTTAGAACAGTGGTTAGTATATAGTAAGTGTTTAATAAATGTTAGTTGTTATTTTCAGATACAGATATAATGACAGGATTGAATTAAAATGAATGATTTAGGAGATCAATTTCATTTGTGTCTTTGAGCCAATTTAATTATAGAAGTCAGTGGAGAAGTGAATGATTTGCAGAAATGCCTTTGAATGTTAAGAGTGCAGACGCAAGCCAGTATGAATCAAATTGCAAGTATTCTCTGAAGTTTCCATTTCTTCTGCATGATCCTTAAAGTTGGTTTCTCACAAGGTCTCTATTAGTAACTCCACCATCTCCTGAAAAATGTTTTCTACTTTCATGTTTCTAGGAACTACATGGGGGTTGGCAGTTCCCTATGGCTTAACTATAGCCAAGCCATCACTTCTGAATTTCAGAACTGTATCTCCAAACTTATTTAACAACTTACTTGGACATCATAAGAATTTTATACTATTTTCTCATTTGTCCAAAACTAAGCTTACCACTCTGTTAACTTGCTGCAAAAGTTTGGAAAATATGAAACAAAATTAAAATATTAATTCTGTTCTGTGTATAAGACTTTCTTTACCAGATAACCAAGTCCTTTTTGTTAAGCCAATGGCACACTGACAATTCTCCTTCTAACTCCTTATTCCCAATACAAGGCTATTGTTATGACACTTAGCACATAACAGCTAATTAAGCTAAAAACTTTCTATCCTAAATTATATTTTCTACTTCTCAACAAAGTTTGAGTAATACTGATCATACTGCCTGGTTTCTCTGGCCTAATCCCCATTTATGCCTGTTATAGATCAAATGATTCTTGTTATTAAGCATCCTCCTTTTACTCTCAAAAGTGTCCCAGTGAAATTACATGGTTTTCATACTTTTGGGAAGCCTTATTTTCATCAGCACTAGATTTATTAAAAACTTTTTACAAAGAGTGTCTTCAATGGATGTAAGTATCTTTGATGTCATCTTTTCAATCAATTAACATTTATTAAGCAACTTCTGTGTATGATTACTATAATAAACTTGGGGGGGATGTAAAGTGGAATAAACATATTGTCTCCACAAATACTGATTCACTTGGATTAATTCTTATTTACAATTTGCGAGGCAGACTGTTCTTTTCTTTTACTTTAATCTAAATTTCTAGTCATATCCATTAACTGGAGCTTGAAATTTCACATCCACTGACAATACTTGCTTGTTTCCATTATTGTTTTATTTATATTACAGAAAATAAGGACTACAAATAATTGGAGAAAATCTACTCTAATGCCCTCAATTTACAGATGCTAAATGAATTTCAAATAATTGGATATTTTCATCTTCAAAGAGCTATAGTAAGATGGACTTAATATTCCTGATTATTTCTGAAAATTATTAAATGTTTCCCCATTTTTAGCCATTGTTTCCATTAGATTCCTAGATCTTTTTTATTTTGATTTTTAACTTTTTTTTATTGTATAGCATAACATATATACAAAGCAAAGAAGTAAATAAGCAATAGTTCTCAAAGCACTCTTCAACAAGTAGTTACAGGACAGATCCCAGAGTTTGTCGTGGCCTACCATACGATCCTCTCATATTTTTCCTTCTAGCTGCCCCAGAATATAGGAGGCTAGAGAGCTTAAATATTTTTTATCATCACAATCAACTTTTTTCCTTCTTTTTTTTGTGAAAAATAACATATATGCAAAAAAGCTATAAATTTCAAAGCACAGCAGCACAATTAGTTGTAGAACATATTTCCGAGTTTGACATGGGTTACTATTACACAATTTTAGGTTTTTACTTCTAGCTGCTCTAAGATACTGGAGACTAAAAGAGATGCCAATTTAATGATTCAGCATTCATATTCATTTACTAGATCCTATCTCCTCTGTATAATCCACCACCAACTTTGACCTTCCCATCCCTCTCTTTAGGGGTGTATGGGCTATGGCAATTATAAGTTTATCATACTGGAAGGGCCTGTCACTAATATGGGGTAAGGAGATGGAACTATCTGATGTTCTGGAGAGGCTGGGCTAAGTTTTAGGACTTATCTGGACCAGGGACCCATCTGGAGGTTGTAGATTTCTGGAAAGTTACTCTAGTACATGGAACCCCTAGTGGAATCTTATGTATTGCCCTAGGTGTTCTTTTGGATTGGCTGGAATGGTCCTGGTTGGGGGTTGGCAAGTGATGATAGGTAGCAAGGTCTTCCTGAAGCTTGCATAAGAACAACCTCTGGAGTATACTCTTGACTCTATTTGAACACTCTCTGCCGCTGATACTTTATTAATTATACTTCTTCCCCCCCGTTTTGGTTGGGATGGAATTGTTGATCCCATGGTGCCAGTTCTGGATTCATTCCTGGGAGTTATTTCCCATGTTGCCAGGGAGACTTTCATCCCTGGATGTCATGTCTCATGTGGGGGAGGCTGCAGTGATTTCACTTGCAGAGTTGGGTTTAGAAGAGAGTGAGGCCACATCTGAGCAACAACAGAGGTCCTCCAGAATTAACTCTTGGGCATGCCTATAGGTAGTCTAAGCTTCTCTGCTACCTACATAAGCTTCACAAGAGTAAGCCTCATGATTGAGGGCATGGCCTATTGATCTGGGTGTCCCTAAAGTTTGACACAGTATCAGGGGATTCCCTGATGGTAAGGTTTACTAGTTCCATATTCTTTCTCCCTTCCCTCAGGAGACTTTGCCAATACTTTTTAATTATCTGCTTAATATACTCTAGGATGCATCCAGGTATTGTGATAGTCTATACAGGATTAAAGGACCTCTTTGTTATTCTGGGCTCCCTGTGTTTCAGTGGTACAAATGAGCTATACAGATAGGTTTATTTAGATTATGCAGTACACAAAATTTCAGTTCCAGACCAAATAAAACTTTCTTCTATTGGTCTCAAAAAGTATGTGTGGCTCTAAAATATAGACACTGTCTTCCTTAGCTCTATGTTCTGAATTACTTTAACCCCAACCTGTTCAACTTCATTCTGATCTCTAAATATCAGGTTATATATATAAAACAGCCTCTCAAAATCCAGAAATAACAATCACCAGTCCGGACTTAATATGTCTCCTCTAAAAGCTTACAACCTAGGCCCCTGTTTTCTTATAAGCATTTTCTAAAGGTGACTGTACTATTGTTTTTTTTTGTTTCTGGCTTATTTTGTCTCACCAAATGTCCCACATGTTCATTCACATTTTTGCATGCCTCATGACTTTGTTCCTTTTTGTAGCAGTACAACATTTGTTCATAAGTATGCATGATCATTCACCAATCTACTTCTCCTTCAGTGCATTCTTCAGCCACCTGCATTCATAAGGCATCATGTAGAGGGCCAAAAGTCCACAGTTGATCAACATTCTCAATTTTAGATAATTTCATTGTTCACAACAGTATGAAAACCAATAAACACACCCTCACCAAACAGGAAATTTAAACCTCCTCTTAACTCTTGTCTCTCCCCCAATTATTTAACCCTGCTTTTGCTGTGGTAGTGCTGATAGTTTCCTTTTGAACATAACTCATAGAATGTAATAGCTGTTTACCTCTGTACCATGGATTTAAAACTCTTTGTACAAGACTCATAACTTTAAAGTAATTCTTGTAAGAACTAATTCATATTTGTGGTGTTAATCCATGGGACATGTAGGTCTATACAACCCCTTTCAATCTTGTTCATCTTCAATATGGTAATATTATTTATAGACCCACAAGAGAACCACCTTCACTCCTATTTATTCCCTTACATTGGAATTGAACCTCATTAGTTAATGGTTCACCCACCTTTAGCTTCTAAGGATCTCTAAGCTCCCTGTATTTGGTACTATAAGCCTCTGATTATACCTTTATGATGAGCATAAAAGTGGAATTATACAGTATCTATCCTTTTGTGTCTGGCTAATTTCACTCAGCATTATGTCGTCAAGGCTCATCCATCTTGTCGTGTGCTTCAGGACATCATTTTGTTTTACTGCTGCATAATATTCCTTGGTATGTATATAGCACATTTTGTTGATCCATTCATCTTTTGATGGACATTTGGTTTGTTTCCATCTTCTGGCAATTGTGAATAATGCTACTATGAACATCAGTGTGCAAATGTATGTTTGTGTTGTTGCTGTCAGCTCTTCTGGGTATATACCAAATAGTACTATTGCTGTGTCATAGAGCAACTCGATATGTAGTTTCCTAAGGAACTGCCAAACAGTCTTCCATAGTGGCTGCCGCATTATACATTATCATCAGCAGTGCATAAGTGTCCCAGTTTCTTCACATCCTGCCCAACATTTATAGTTTCCCATTTGTTTAACAGCAGCTGTTCTTATAGGTGTGAGGTGGTATCTCATTGTATTCTTAATCTGCATTTCCCTTATAGCCAATGAAAATGAGCATCTCTTCATTTGCTTTTGAGTCATCTGTATTTGCTCTTCATAAAAATGCCTATTCATATATTTAGCCCATTTTAGAATTGGGTTGTTTATTCTTTTGTTATTGACTTTATGATTTCTTTATGTATACAGGATATCAAACCTTTGTCCATTGTGTGATTTTTCAAATATTTTCTCCCTTTGAGTTGGCTGCCTCTTCACCTTTTTGATAAAGTCTTTTGAGGTGCAGAATCATTTGATTATGAGGAGTCCCTGTTTATTTTTTCTTGCGTTGCTTGTGCTTTGGGTGTAAAGTTTAGAAAGTGCCCTCCTATTACTAGGTCTTGGAGATGGTTCCTTACATTTTCTTCTGGAAGCTTTATGGTGTTAATTCCTATATTTAGGTGTTTGATCTACTTTGAGTTAATTTTTGTGTAGGGTATAAGATAGGGGTCCACTTTCTTGGCTATTGATATGTAGTTCTTTCATGCCCAATTATTGAAAAGACTAATTTGTTCCTGTTCAGAGGATTTGGAGACCTTGTCAAAAGTCAGTTCACCATGGATTTGGTGGTCTATTTCTGCACTCTCAATTTGATTCCATTGGTCATTGCTCCTGTCTTTGTGCCAGTACCATGCTGTTTTGACCACTGTGGCTTTATAATAGTTTTAAAGTCAGGGAGTGTTAATCTTCCCACTTCATTCTTCTTTTTTAGGATGTTTTTGGCTATTTGAGGTCTCTTTCCCTTCCACATGAATTGGCAGTTAGCTTTTCCAAATCTTCAAAACAGGTTGTTGGAATTTTGATTGGTACTGTGTTGAATCTGTAGATCAATTTGGTGAGAGTTGATATCTTATCTATATTTAGCCTCCCTATCCATGAGCAGGGAATGTCTTTCCACCTATTTAGATTTCCTTTGATTTATTTTAGCAATGTTATGTAGTTTTCTGTGTACAACTTCTTTATGCCTCTAGTTACGTTCATTTCTAAGTACTTGATTATTTTAGTTGCTATTTTGAATGGAATTTTTCATTAACTAACTCCTCAGCTGGGTGTCATTGCTTGTGTATAGAAATGTTACTGCTTTTGCACATTAATTTTACACCCCACTACCTTGCTGAATTTGTTTATTAGCTCAAATAACTTTGCTGTAGATTTCTCAGGACCAAGTAAAGTATCATGCCATCTGCAAATAATGAGAGTTTTACTTCTTCCTTTCCAATTTGAATGCCTTTTATTTCTTTGGCCTGTCTGATTGCTCTAGCTAGAACTTCTAACACAATACTGAATTACAGTGTTGACAGTGGGCATCCTTGTCTTGTTCCTGATCTTAAGGGGAAGGCTTTCAGTCTCTCTCCATTGAGTACAATGCTGGCTGTCTGGTTTGCATATATTTCCTTTATCATATTCAGGTAGTTGCTTTTGATTCCTATCTTTTAGAATGTTTTTATCAGACTAGGATACTGAATTTTGTAGAATGCTTTTTAGCATCAATCGAGATGATCATGTGATTTTTCTTTTTGATTTGTTAATGTGCTGTATTACATTAATTGATTTTCTTGCATTGAACCTTCCTTGCGTTCCTGGTATAAACCGCACTTGGTCATAGTATATAGTTTTTTAAATGTGTTGTTGTATTCCATTTGTTAATATTTTATTGAGAATTTTTGCATCTATGTTCATTAAGGAGATTGGCTTGTGATTTTCCTTTCTTGGAGTATCTTTACCCGGTGTTGGTATTAAAATGATATTAGCTTCATAAAATGAGTTAGGTAGAGTTCCTTTTTCCTCAATTTTTTGGAAAAGTTTGAGCAGTATTGGTGTTACTTTATTTTGGAAAGTTTGATAAAATTCCCCTGTGAAGCCATCTGGCCCTGGGCTTTTCTTTGTAGGCAGATTTTTGATGACTGATTGAATCACTTTACTTGTGATTGTTTTGTTGAGATCTTCTATTTCTTCTTGAATCAGTGTAGCTTGTTTGTGTGTCTCTAGGAATTTGTCCATTTCATTTAAGTTGTCTAGTAGATTGGCATATAGTTGTTCATAGTATCCTTTTATGATTTCTTTTATTTTTTCAGGGTCCATGGTAACACACTCCTTCTCATTTCTGATTTTGTTTATTTGCATCCTCTCTCTTTTTTTCTTTGTCAGTCTTGCTAGTTGGCCCATCAATTTTATTGATTTTCTCAAAGAACCAACTTTTTGTTTCATTGATTCTTCTTATTGTTCTTTTGTTCTCCCATTCATTTATCTCTGCTTTAATCTTTGTTATTTGTCTTCTTCTATTTGCTTTGGTGCTAGTTTCCTGTTCTTTCGCAAGTTCCTCCAGGTGTGCTATTAAGTCCTTGATTTTGACTCTTGTATTTTAATATAGGCATTTAGGGCAATCAGTTTCCCTCTCAGCGCAGCCTTTGTCACATCCCATAAGTTCTGATAAGTTGTATTCTCATTTTTATTCATCTCCAGATAGCTACTGATTTCTCTAGCAGTTTCTTCTTTGACCCACTGGTTGTTCAATAGTGTGTTATTTAATCTCCATATATTTGTGAATGTTCTCATTCTTTTGTGATTATTGAGATCCAGCTTCATTGCATTGTGATCAGAGAAAGTGCTTTGAATAATTTCAATGCTTTAAAATTTTTAAAGACCTGTTTTGTGCCCCAGCATGTGATCTATCCTGGAGAGTGTTCTATGAACACTAGAGAAGAATGTATATCTTTGTGCTTTGGGGTTCAGTAACCTATGTATGCTTGTTAGGTCTAATTCATTTATCAAGTTATTTATCTTCTCGATTTCCTTGTTGATCTTTTGTCTGGTTGTTCTATTTGTAGAGGAGAGTGATGTATTGAATTCTCCTACTACTATTATTGTTGAAACATCTGTCGCTCCCTTCAGTTTTGCCAATGTCTGTCTAATGTACTTTGGAGCTCCTTGACTGGAAGCATAAACATTTATGATTGTTATATCTTATTGGTGAATTGGCTCTTTAATTAGTATATAGTATTAGCATATAGTGTCCTTCTTTGTCTTTACATTTAAAGTCTATTTTGTCCAATATTTAATATAGCTACTCCTGCTTTCTATTGGTTATAAGTTGCATGGAAAATGTTCTTCCATCCTTTCACTTCAATCTATTTGTATCCATGTGTCTAAGATGAGTCTTTTGTAAGCAGCAGATAGCTGGATTATATTTTTAAATCCATTCTGCCAATCTGTATCCTTTAATTGGTAAGTTTAGTCCATTAACATTCAAAGTTATTACTTTAAACATATTTCTTTAATCCACCATCTTATCTGTTTTTTTTTTTTTATTTTGTTTTTCAGATCTATGTATTCTCTTCCTTCTTTCTCTTTGTATTCTTTAAATTACCCTTAAAAGTCCTTTTTTGTATTTCTTGTAGGGCTGGTCTCTTGTTGACACATTCTTTCAGGACGTCTTTGTCTGTGAAAACTTTAATCTCTCCCTCAATTTTGAAGGCAGTTTGGCTGGGTACAGAATTCTTGGCTGGGAGTGTTTTTCTTTCAGGATCTTGAATTTATCATAACTCACTGCCTTCTTGCCTCCAGGGTGCTAGTTGAGTAGTCTGAACTCAGTTTTATTTGGTTTCCCTTGTATCTGGTATACAATGACAAGTATATTATTTTTCTCTTGCCACTTTCAGGATTTTTGTTCCTCTTCAACATTTGACAGACTGATTAGTATGTGTTTTGTAGAAGACGCGTTTGGATTTATTCTGTTTGGAGTTCTTTGGGCTTCTTTGACTTGTATATTTATGTCCTTTTTGAGGGTTGGGAAGTTTTCCCCCATTATATCCTCAAATACTCTTCCTAGCCCTTTATTCCTCTCTTCTCCTGTGGGACACCAAGCATTCTTATATCTGTACACTTTGTTTTGTCTATCATTGCCCTGAGATCCAATTCAAATTCTTCCATTCGCTGTTTTGAGTCTTTGAGGTCAGTTATCCTGTCCTCTATATCACTTATTCTTTCTTCTGTCTCTTCAAATCTGGTGTTGTGTGCCTCTAGTATGGTTTTTATTTGGTCAGCAGTGTCTTTAATCTCCATGATATCCACTATTTTTCTATTTATTCCTTCAAATTCCTCTTTGTGCTCTTCTACTGTCTTCTTGATCTCCTTTATGTCATTTGCTATCCTACTTATTTTATTAATTAGAGTTGTATGAACATCTTTGATTAGTTTTTCCAAGGCCCTTGTCTCCTCTGGTGTTTTAATTTCGTCATTATGCAGGGGTATATCTGACCACAGTGTGATATACTTAGTGATCTGGTTTCATCATGGTATGTAAATAGCTTGATTGATTTACTTTGGGAGTTGATTTCTTTCTATAGTCTAAGACATATGTGCTTGATGGTTGTACAGCAGGGATCAGAGTATGGGGTTGGGCACTCAGTGCGGTGATTTGTTTCAGGGCAGGTTTATGTGGAGGTTGAGGATGTTATCCTGATGTTCGTGAATGTGGGTGCCCAGCAGCCAGGGAGGATGTAGCTGTGTGGGTGCACTGGTCTGGGGGCGCATAACCCTGGTGTGCACTGGTCTAAGGCACCGCACTCTTTGTGAGTATGCATAGTGCTGTGGCAGCAGGTCGGTATTATGCCTTTGTTGATTGGGGGCTGATGTGACCCAGCTGGCAGGTTGGCACTTTCTCCGAGCTGGGAAGTGTGGTTGAGAGCCATGCACATGCATGGTTCTAGGACTGGTGTAAAGTGCTGTTCCCAGAGCTGAGTGACGTGATTGGGGTCCTGTGCATATGTATGGGTCTAGGAGTGCCATAAACTGATGCACAGAGCTCAGGGTGGGGTGGGGTGAGGTTGTACAATGCAATGGGCAGTGGGGCAGCGGTAGTCTCAGTATGGAGGCTAGTGCTTGCAGCTTTTATGCACTGGCAACAGCCTGCAATGAACAGGGAGGGGGAGGTAGCTCTCGGGAGGGGTACAGGAGAGGTGGGTTGGGCTGCACTTGGGGTGAGGGTATGGGGTAGGTACGTGCACTGGGGCCTGGTGGGGTGAGGGTTCCTGGAACACAGGGAATGGGAGTGGGTGACAGAGTTCAGTAGCATGGAGTGTGGGGTGAGTCGCTGATCACAGAGTCACAGGGCTCTGCTGGTGAGGGTAGCATGCCCAAGGAACACAGCTTGGCTTACTTCCTAGTCCCTGGTTCCCAGTTCGTGCACTCCTGCAGGCTCCGTGCATCCACGCCAGGCTCCAGCTTTCTGCCTCTCAGTTCCTTGGCCTCTGAATCCAGGGCTATCCTATTTGGTGGAGAAGGCTGTCCCAGATCAGCCACACTCCCAAACTGCCACCTCAGTCACCCTCCTGTCCCTTCTCTACCTTTTCTGTGGCACAGGCCTAATCTCCAGCTACACTATTCAGCCATCTTCTGGAAGTCCGGATCCCTAGATCTTTGAGGACAGAAATTAGGTCTTAGGAACTCTGATTTTTCCAGAGCCTATTTCAGTGCATGAAATGCAATAGTAATTTAATAATTTGATTAATTTATATCAAGTGCCAAAATTAAAGACAAATAAATCAAAGGCAAGCAAAAAGTTGACATTTTTTATAATGTGACCTTCCAAGAAGAAAGGTTAAGACAGAGCACCAGGAAATTGGAAAGTTTCTGATGTGTTTTAAGTGTACCAACACATACATGCCCTCTTTGTCACTCCCTCTATTCAATTAGCACATTCAATTGTAGTTCATATATCACATTCTCAATCCTCATTTCTCTTAGATGATTGGACATAATCAATTTACCCTCAAAGAAAGTAAAAATAGCTTGTATATAGTCTTATTTGAGCTAGTCATCTTCTTCAAAATCTCTCTCTTGGTCTTTCTTTGATACCATCCCTTCTAAATGTTTCTTCCTTCATGCTACAAACATCTGCCAGTGCATTCCTTTCTTTCACCTTGTCCATGGCATTGATATTTGTTTTGATTGATGATTGTTTTGATTGCTACTCTGGATTTTTATCATAATACCATGATTTTGTTTGAAAAAATAAATTAACATTCAGTTTGTTTATTTTCTTTTTTGGGTTTTGTAGTATATTGTGTTGATAAACATTGGCCTCATCAATTTCTATATATTTCTACTGCCCTCATATATTATGAGCTTACACTGAATCACAGTCTCTGCAATAAAACCAAAGGTTTTGTCATTGTATATCAGATTATATATTCAGGAGCTCTTTCATTCAATCATTATTCATACCAGTAACACATCTTAAAGCAGAAAGATGCAACTCCTTCTATTGATCTTATACATATCAACATTTGTGCTATGACATCACTTTAATTCTACTAGTATCATCACTATGGAAAATTATTATTACTCCGTAGTGTATCTGATTTATAACATCTCACGGTTTGAGAAATTGAAAGGTATTTTCTCTGCACATTTCTTTGACGTTCTCCTACTTTTGTAAAGAACCATCATTTGCTCTTAAAACATTCTAGGGTCATTATTTTTTCATCATAGTTAATTTTTTTTAAATAGTTGTGTCTTTCATTTTTTCTCCCTCTAATTATTTGTTATTTATGCTATTTATTTGTGATTTAAATTGACATGCTGATTAATGTAGGTTGCACTGTCACCATATGACTTTTCATGGCTTGACCAACTTAGATTTGACTTATATTTGTTATTACATACAGACTCTAATCTGTAATGTAGTCCATTTTATCCCAGGTGTTCTCAAGACTATGCAATGACCACAGAAAACGAATGATCAGTTTACTGTTGATGATGTGAAGTAGTTTTTTTTCACTAACTTGCTTATAACTTCAAAAGCTAAACGTCCCATGGGTGGACAAAGAGAAGAATGAAACAGTAATGCTGACCCCAAAGCATAAATGTCTTTCCAATGAATAGAATTACTGTTAAGGAAAGGTGGCCTATTGTTTGATTAATGAGAGAACCCTTTTTTCACACCTTTGGAAAGGCAATACTATATCATTAGAAAACGTGAGAAAATGTTTGGGCAGTTACAATTGTTAGTGAAAACTTCTTTTCTAAATTATACTAGTGAAAAGAACTTGATTGAAGAATGAATAGGAAAAACTGTTTTTTAAAAATGCACTTAAAAACCCCTATAATATGACATTGTGAACACAGTTTAATTAGAGCAAAACAAGTAAATCAGAATGTAAGGAGGAATAAGTATTTTTCTTTTCATCGTTTTTTTAACATGGTGTTAATACACTTTTATATTCATTCAGACACCAAATGCCATTGTTTTATACATTATCTTGATTGCAAAGCAATTTTCCCATAATGTTTCTCTTTATAGTAAGATTTTTGTGGTTGAGAGTAACTAAGGAACTTTGTCAGTGAGGGGTCCGAAAATGTGAAAGGGATCTACAGAGTAAATGCATGTCCTTATTTCCCTTCCCCTTATAGAAAACATAATCAAAGTTGTGGATATTTTATTGTAGTACAATGATAAGGGAATTATTTAGAAAATATTTTCAGTGTTTTTATGTCACCTTTGAATTCCAGTTACTCCACTTTGTATCCTAACATAAGAATATGTCAGACTATCATAGCACATTCTATACAGAGCTAATAATAAATAGAATGTAATTGAATATGAATTCATAAAAAATCTGTTGTTGAAAGCTAGCCAGTATTTTTACTTGCAAAATGAACTTTTTATAGTTTAACACACAAAGCAAGTAGAATTAGTTCTTGAAGATCCAGAACTAAGAATGAACAAAAAGTTGCTGTCAACAGACATGAAACTTAATTACTTCTCTTTTGCTGGGAATAGAAGAACCCTCAAGCCTTGGCTCCACTTCAAAGGAAAGAATATTCCTCAGTAGGGAAGAGGTAGGCCGTCTTCTTAAATAAGGAACTGATAGCCAAGCATTCATGTGAAAATCTATTTTTGATGTTTTAGTAATAGCTGAAAAGGTATACAACCTGCTAGGTTTTGTGTGCAATTAAATTTCAATTAAATATTGAATTTGAGTGTGCAGAAGTGAGAAATTCAGTGGCAAGACTAAAAAGGAAAGAAAACAAACTTCTCTGCATCCTGATGTGCCTAGGCAGTGATCCAAGCCCTAGAAGATCTGAGGCCCCATATGCGCTCCTCTCCCCATGTGATGATGTTTTAAATTTAACTGAAATGACTGGGCTTGTTTTAATTCTGCTAGATCCTTTCGTCAATTTAGGATGGCTCTTCCCAGTAGATTGTGCTCTTAGAAGAATCAACATTAACTGCAAAAAGGAAGGCTCAGCATAACTTGCCTCTTTCCTATCATTTAGTTCCCATCATATAACACAACTCAGGGGCACAATCTAAATAAGGTGATGGAAGGCCCATTGGCAAGTTTCCATTTAGGTACCATTTTCCAGTTCTCCCAGTCTCCCATTACATGTCTTTCTTCTGTCTCAGTAGTACTGAGGGATTATGTGTTGCTTTTCAGATAACATTTAGTCCTTGTTCCCACACTGAATAGAGCTTATGTTCTCTCTCCAACCATTTTAAAAGTCCAGCACACCCAGCCTTGCCATGTGTGAGCAATCTGCAGGCACAATTAGCCCTGCTTGAGTAGCTCTTGATAACACTCTCTAGGAAGTCGATTAAAGATGTCAGAGGGTGGGCTGGACTGTTTTTCCTTTACAAACAGGCATTTGGAGAATGGAAGATGGAACTGTTGGGAACAGGTGATTTTTGGTCTGAGAAACTAAGCAAAGCCTGACTTGTTTTGTTTTTCTCTTCTCAACATTTAACCTTTTTGTTTTTCTTCTCTGTGATTCTTCTCTGTGAAATAAATAGGCCTATTTTAATCTCTAGGCAGCCATGACTATAAAATGTTGAGTCACATACCCAACATAGGAAATGATGAAAATATTTGCTTAGCCCTTAAAATTATTAAGGGAGAGAAAAAGTCTTACGAATTTCACTATAGACCCATCTTTATTAAGGGAGGAGCTAATTTTTGTGTTCAGATATCTGCACATAAACTAAAATTTAAAGCTTGTTCATTAAGAATTAGGCATAGGGCGGGCCGCGGTGGCTCAGCGGGCAAAGTGCTTGCCTGCTATGCCGGAGGACCTCGGTTCGATTCCCGGCCCCAGCCCATGTAACAAAAAACGGAAAAACAAAATACAAGAAAATGTTTAAAGATGTTTCCCTTTCTTCCTTCCTTCCTTCCTTCTATCCTTCCTTCCTTCTCTCTGTCTTTCCTTTAAAAAAAAAAAAGAATTAGGCATAAAATTTCATATTGTTATATTAGAGTCATTCTTGAACTTGTTTGCTAGACGTTCATGACCCTTTCTTCTGATAAAAATCTTCACCTTCTTGTTGTATGTGTTTTTACTGAGAAAGACAGCCCAAAAAGAAAATGGATAGTTATTGTTTTTCTAAATTAATATAAATAAAAATTTAAATGTCACAACTATTCCATCAAATTAATTAGTATAGTCAATCCAGATTATTCATGCCTAGTAAAGGATATTTTGCTTGGGAAAAATATGATTAAACTTTTCATATTAAAAATATTAAATATACCATTATTCAATGAATGCCACAATTGAGAAATATCCATTTTATTTTGATAGATCTACAAATATGTTGTATATTTTTGTACTTAATCAGGATATGTACCAGTGTAGGAAGAAATACTTTAGACAGAGAATATGTAATGTTAAACATTTCGGATTATACAAAACCATGATGAATATTTGTTTCTTGCCAGGTGCTAAAAATAGGTGCTAAAAATGATTTCACTTCATCCTCACTGCAATCTCAGGTCATAGGCACAATCATCCCCATTTTACAGGTGAAGAAATAGAAGCTTAGAGAGGATAAATAATTTGTCCTTAATCCCATAGCTAATAAGCAACAGTGCCAGAGGGCTTTCATTCACCAAAGCCTGTGGGCCTACTTTCCAGAAGGCAATGAATGGCAGAAAATGCAGGTACTTTCATATGTACTTGTAGTTGAAAAAATTTAACTTCATAATGGTTGTATCCCTCTTTTCAATTTTATATTTTCCAAAATGGTTACATATATTTTCTAATATAATGCTGAAAGCAGGAAAACAGAGAAAAGATAGAAGTTAACTTTACTGTATTGCTGAAAGATGAGATTGACTTAAATCTTGCACAAAAAGTGAAGACTATAATACTGAGTGTTTGAGCATATCATTTGAAAAAGCTGGAATAATTCATTATATAGAAAGATAGCTGTGTTCTCCTGATCAGCAATTGACTTGCCATTAGCTTTTATATGTTCTTCAGTGTTGTTGTTGTTTTTTAAATGAAAAAGGCCATTGTAAAGAATCAAACTCATATTAGGGATTTATTTAAAGAAGGAGGTTTCATCATGAATTTTGAATTAAAAATAGATTTAGCCTAATGTCCAAAATCACCGTCTCACAGCATGGTACAATAACTGATTATAATGAAGAACGTAGTCACTAAGAAAAGATTAGATTATTTTTAGTATGCTTTGATTATTAAGTTAAGGAATTATAAAATATGTCTGTTATGCCTGTTCCCATCATAATGCTTTTGAAACATTGGCTGTAGAATCTTACTGACCTATTTTCAAGTCTTGACATCTCCATTTATTACTTATAACTAGATGTGTGTGAGCATCTTAAAACCTCATCTTTTTTTCTTTCATAAACCTATGCACCTTGCAAATTTGTGATATTTCCATGACTGTATATGCGAGTAATATTGACAATTTAGTAGACATTGAATTATCCCACTCTACTAGACAACTGAGCTATTAAGAACCATATCTTTTAAAGGCTGTGGATGTGGAAAAGGCAGTGAGGTAATTTTTTGATAATCTGAGTAATATGGTATTTGTGAGTTGGTTTTTAACTTTTAAAATAAACTATTGGGATTTTGGCAATATTTCACAATGATGCTTCACAGAGCATACTATATATTTTTTTACTAAAGCAAAGAATAAACAACTTCCCATGTTCTTACTGAGTGGAATCAAGGCTTGGACCAATTTAGGGGACTTTCTACTAAGGATATATGTGTATAATTAATTATATCCAGTTTAGTTGATGACAAGTATTTGTTCAGTACATATTCATCTATTCTTTCAGTACATATATCCTGTGCATCTTATATATGCCAAAAATACTATTCTAGGTCCTGATATACAACTTTAAATAAAGCAGACTTGGTCCCTGTTTTCATGAAGCTTGTTTGCGTTCTATCAAAGACAGGTAGATAATGATAAAATAAACAAAAATATAAATTCATATGCAGAGAAGTGAGGTAAAGAGAATTAAAAAAAAGGAGTGATGTGATGTGTGTCTGCCCCTCCTGCTACTTTAAGATTGAGTAGTGTTGAATCTGACATCTGAAGAAGCCTAATGTAAGCTGAGATTTAACTGATACATGAGTAAGACATAGGGAGCCCTGGGAAAAGAACATTCTCAGGCCAACTGAATAGTATAGAAGAACATACTGAATAGTATCTAAACAAGTAATTAACTTCTGTTGCTAGGAGAAGAAAGGACTAGTATGGCTGGAGAATTGACTAGGAGATGAAGGCACTATGAGATGAAATGTCCAATTGGCTTGTAGGCCCGGTAAGAATTCATATTTTCTTTTGAATGTGATAAGGATCTTTTGGAGAGTTTTAAGCATAAGAATAATGAGATTTGATTCTAATATTAAAGTGGTCACTCTGGCTGCTGTCTGAAGAGTTGGCTGTCAAAGGACAAGAGTAAAAGTAAAATTATTAAGAGTCTGCTGCATCATGTTAGAGATGATGGTGACAAAAACCAGGTAATAGAAGTGGAGGTAAGGAAAAGTGGAGAGATTCTGGTTTCACAGTCATCAGGCCTTACTGATGGGCAAGTTGGTATGTGTGTGTATAACATAAATAGAGGAAAAAATGCTAACTTCTTGAAAAATTGGTATATGATGGTACTGTATGCAAATATGAGGAATATTGGGAGATTTGTGTGCCAGAAGTCAACTTTGGCCGTGTTAAATTCAAGATTCTCTTAGAAATCCAAATGTTGGTGTTGAGTAGGCAGGTGGATGCAAGAGAGGTTAGCTGAGAAGAATGTATGGCTGGGTGCACTCTTTTTTTGAATGTTATTAAAAGAGTTTTAAGAACTGAAAGAATTTCTGGTAACGTAAACTGAGGAGTGAGCTAGTAAGACAATAGGAGAGTATCACAGAGGACAAGTAAGAAGGCACACATTTAAATTATATACTTTTTATGCAGTGCTTTAATGGTAGACTTCATTGTTTAGGATTTGGGATGGAAGAAGAAAAAAATCACAATAGGCATTTTCTACCTATCAACTCTTTCAGCAAATAACTATCAAGTATGGTAATTATGGCTAAGGTACTACAGGAGAAAAATATGAAATAATTACATCTACATTGGTGATACAGTTAATTTTCAGTGGAATTTCCATTGCTACCTGACTCTTCTGTCATATAAAGTATGACACACTAGCCAGGGAAGGCAGTTAATTATAATATTTGATTAAGCCATCAACTGTTGTATGGAAATTTTGTTCTCCGTAAACATTTTAAATATTGAAAGAGAAATTAAGATTATTTTAGCATATTTTAGTATTATTTCAAATTGTTTTCTATCTTTAATAACCACTATCTCTAATATGACCACTTTTTCAAATGGGAAAAAACAACAAGGACTATGCAACAACAAACTTATTTTTAGAAAATGCAATTTTAATTAAGGGACTGCTTAATTTTTGAGGACTATTGAAAATATGCAACTTTTTATTATGTAAATATATTCAGTTCTGAAAACAATTAAATGTTAATAAAGTATTCTCTTTTCCTTTACATCATATTACAGTAATGAATCTGCTACCTCTCACTATGCATTTTAATGAGTTTTAATGAACATTTTAGTGAGCTGACATTATCATAACCAAAGGATTAGACGAAATTGAATTTACTGGTATAGGGAAAGGTTCAACAAGAGTTAATTATATTATTTAAGATGGAATATAATTCATTTTATTATACCATCAATAATCATCCCATAAGAAAATTTTTATTAATAAATTTAATAATATTACATTCAGCCTGCACATATATGAATTTTTTTTCCTTTTAAAATAAAAAGTAGTGGTATTTTGTTCTTCATATTTCACATAATATAAAATATAAAACATAAAAATGTCAAATAAAAGAAACAGAAATTTGCAAAAAGTTTAATAAGGATTTTTACATTTCCTTCAAAGAAAGCTCCATGAAAAAGAGCATTAATATGGAAATGTTTTTTGTTAAAGAGGCAACATTTGTAATTTTATTTATTAACATATGCAAAATGGGTCATAGATTCACAAATTATAATTTGGGTAAGATGGAGATCTTTAAAAAAATAAATGCTCATTTGGCTTTTATGGAACTGCATACCGACAATAAATATATGTGATGGCCTTAAGCCTTTCTCACTAAAGCATACTCACCCCTACTTGGTCCTTCCTCCATGAAACAAAATCAACAGGATTGAGAGTGATTATGAAGAATTGGCTCATGCAGTTATGGGGTCTGGCCGGTTAGAGACTAAATTTTGGGAGGAGTGATATTAAAGTTTGTAGCCCAACTCTGTAGGGGAGGACAGGGAAGAGTAGAGGGTGTAATTTTAAGGCAGAATTCATTGATTCATGGAACTCTCAGTTTCCCCTTATGACCTCCAACTGATTGGCTCAAGCCCAGCCACATTGCTAACGGTAACTTCTTAAACTTAAGGAGAACTGATGATAGAGGCTACTGCCTTTATGAACTCACTTTATGAACAATTAGATCATTGTTTGACCAAACAACTGGGCAAATAACCTAGTTGAGTTGATGGATAAAATTAATCCTCATGCCTTCTCACTATTTATCCAATCCTCTGTTGAGGCACTTAAGAGTTGTAGCTCTATATCTAAAGGTTGTCATCTTACTCATCTTTGTGTTTCTTGTACCTAAGTCATAGTAGATATTCCATTAATGTTTAGTAAAAAGAAGAGACCCTTTCAACATTGAAGTTTTATGATTTTTTAAAATACTGTCTTAGAAAAGAACTATGTTGTATATTTTGTTCTCTAAGGTCAGGCATACCTCCATTCTAGAAATATTTTATTGATATTTATATTTCAAAGCACCATCCTTCTATAAAATTGGAGATTGTGCCACCAACTCCTGTGAGAAATCTAGTTTTCATACAATCTTTCCATCTATTTGTGTTGAAGCTAGTGGTATAATTATAGCCAGTGATATAATTTGAAAATATTTTCAGGCAGTTCGTTATTCATGTATTTAACTAATAGATAGTTAAATATACACATTGGTAAGTAATTAGCACTTTGATTACATAAAATTCATCTAGTGAAAAGTCTTTCTCTGCTATCTCTTACACCCCCCCACCGCATCTGCAGTTATTTTCTGTAAAGACATTTGTTATTTTTACTTTCTTGGATGTTCTTAAAGAGATTGCTTTATTTACATGTAGGCACATTCCATTGTACTTTTTTCCCTTATGGTAAATAATTACAGCCTATTATGCTTACTTAGGCAATTATAAAAATGTGGAAAAATATATATTATTTTTACTATAAATGTAATGATATTATGCAATGGACTGTTGAGTGGTTGCAAGAAGGAATGTAGTTATGAGGGATGCAACCCGGTGAATGAATTTGAGCACATTATGTTGAGTGAAATGAGCCAGACACAAGAGGACAATTATTGTAAGGCCTCACTAATTGGGCTAACTATAATGAGCAAACTTTGAGAATTGAATTTGAGGACATAGGGTATCAGGGGATACAATGTGGGCAGAGATTGGGCAATTGACGATTAAGGTATTCAGAGTATCCAATAACATTTATTGTCAAGGTTCGTAGATTTTAAGCAATCACAGCAATCACATCTATTCCTGAGTTTTGATTGTTATTTCCAAATTCTGAGTTGCTGAGCACTCTGCATATAACCTGGTCTTTCCCTGGAGCTCTGGGTATCTGCGTGACACTTGAGACTCGAAGTTCAAGTTCTGTACTCTGAAAGTCAGAATTACTCCATACAACAATTATTAAAGAACTAAAAAAGAGATCAGACTTCAATCAGACATGTGAATGAAACAAACTTGGTTAGGACTAAGGTAAATCAGAATGCAGGGTTTAGAATACAGAGTAAAGGATGATATTGACAAATTTTAAAACTTCAATTTCTGTATTAGACCAGAGGAAGAGATATTTATTTGGTACAACATTTATATTTTCTGTAGCAAGCTATTTAATTTAACCTATATGGTCAGTTTATTCAAACAACATAATTACATGGAAACTTGATTGGGGAATATGAAACCTTGTTATTCATCCAGGTTATTGTAATAAATACCCCAATATATCCCAGAGAATTTGGGACAGAATACAAAATAATATTTGCAAAGTCCTCTTGAGAGACTGGAGAAAAATGTGGAAATATTGAACTTTCCCACCTCGGGATTCCTGATATTCTCGTAAGCATTAAGGACTCCCAATTTAATAAGCCAAGCCCTCAATCTTAGAACTTGTCCTTATGAAACTTATTCCTGCAAAGGAGAAGCTAAACCTATTTATAATTGTGCCTATGAGAATCTTTTTTGTTGCTCAGATGTGGCCTCTTTCTCTAAGCCGACTCTGTAAATAAACTCACTACCCTCCCTGCTACGTGGGACATGACTCTCAGGGGTGTAAATCTCCCTGGCAATGTGTGATATGACTCCCAGGGATGAGCCTAGCCCTGGCATCATGGGATTGAGAAAGTCTTGACCAAAAGGGGAAAAGAAATAAAATAAAGTTTCAGTGGCTAAGAGATTTCAGATAAAGTCAAGAGGTAATTCTGAAGATTATTCTTGTGCATTCTGTTGATATCCCTTTTTTGTTTTTAGTGTATTAGAATAGCTACAAGAAATTCCCGAGACTGTTGAACTTTAATCCAATAGCATTTACTCTTGGTGATGATTGTATAACTATATAGTGACCGTGTGATTATGAAAACATTGTGACTGGGACTCCCTTTATCCAGGGTATGGGCACATGAGTAAGAAAATAAAGACAAATAAATAAATAATAGGGGGAGATAAGTGGTATGGGATGTTGTGGGTGTTCTTTGTAATTTTTATTTATTTATTTTTTGAGTAATGAAAATGTTCTAAAATTGACTGTGGTGATGAATGCACAACTACATGACGATACTGTGAGCCATTGATTGTATACTTTGGAATATTATGTGGTGTGTGAAAATAGCTCAATACAATTGTATTTTAAAAAGTGAAAAAAATATAATGATATTAAATCATATCTAGAAAATGCAGATAATAAAATACTAAAAAAAAACAGAATAATGAAAGAAAATATAACCTTAATTTCATGAATCAAAGACAACCATCTCTTTTGTTTTGTTGTTGCTATTGTAGTTCTTCAAACACAATTTTCATACTGCTGGGTTTATCTCCATGTATTTACTTGTTTTACTTTTATTGGTTTGAGTAGCTGGTAATGCGGTGCAATAAAATTTGCACTGTACTCATCATCTTTTTCTATAGCTTTTTATCTATATTGTGTTCTAGCTCTTTTAAAATTCTTTGATGATTTCCCAAAATAGAAATTAATGGTTCAAAGTCACTACTGTAACAGATCTTACAGAAGTCTCTTATAAGTTCACCTGAAATACTTGTGAGATGCCATTGTTATTCAATCAATCCATATATTAATAACCATTGTTAATTTGATATATGAAAATGATATCCCCATTTATTAATGATGTTGAACACTTTCTCTTGCATTTCACTATCGTGTTTCCTTTATGGGGAATTTTTTTGTTTTTCCACTTAATAAAATCATCTTAGTTTTTTTCCTTTTCAATTTTCTATAAGCCATTATACATTAAAGATATTAACGTTTCACTATATATTTGGTGTTAAAGTTGTCAATCAATTCTATGTAATTTAACTTCTTGCTTGTACTTGTGTGTTTTAAATATGCAGATGGTATTTATTTTATCTGGTCTACCCATCTTCTTAGAAATTGTTCCTAAACAGCATCTCTTGTGTTTATATCCAGGAATTAGTTTTCCCTTCCATCTAAAGTTTGAGTAAATATTCTCCTCTGTATTCTTTTGGTTAAAAAACAACAACAATTCTTTAATAACTTTAGAGTTTATTTTGATGAATTAATAGCTTTTTAAAAAAAGTTTAACAGAGACCTAATATTGTTGTTAAAAGTCAAAAATAATACTTCCATTTGTATTTTAGAGATTACCTCTAGTTTTTCCTTGGGCTATTAAATATGATCTATTATATGAAAGTATTTTAAACTTTTGCTTTTCCATTTTCTGGCTTTTGTGTAGTTAAATTATTTTATCTTAAAACTGCATAAAGATAGAGCTTTCCATTTTGTTGCCACCCATATAATTTTTATGTAAACTGTTTTCATTGAACTGCAACATATATACAGAAGAATGTGCAAATCCTAAGTCTACAGCTTGCTGAATCATCACAGAGTGAAAACACCCCTGTGAACCAGGACTCCAGTGAAGAAACAGGATGTTCACAGGTCTTCTGAAGCCTTACACTATACGTCATCCCTAACACTAATCCACCTCCACTTCCCACCAAGAGAAATCAGCACCTTGAGTTCTAACATTGTGGATTGAGTGTTTGATTGCATTTATGTAATGTCTAAAATAGGTGAAAATAATATCCCCATTTTTAAATGATGTTTAATACTTTTTCTAAAAGTGTTTCAGACATTATATAAAAGAAATCAAACAGTATATACTCCTTTATCAAAACGCTTTTTTATTTGAGTTACATATACACACACAGATTTTGCATATAAATTCTGTTGGGTTTTTAAAAATTCAACTACCCATGTACATATGTTATATGTACAGAAGAATAGTCTGTAACTCCTCAAAATTGGGTTTCCCATTCTACAACTATTTAGCTTGATCTTTCAAAACTCATAATTATCCTCGTAATGGCTAATCAGCAGTCCCTCTGCCTCTTGGTCTATATTTACCAAATAGAGGTTCCTAAGTTCCATGAAGCCATGTCTAGAAAAGGAGAGCTTTAAGGTCAAAGAAATTTTGAAGTGCTGTGTTTTGTGGTTGACACAAGAATATTCATGGTGCACAATATTATTATTATATTAAGGGCTCTTAGAAGTCCTAAAGATTAAAAAAAATAAATTTTCTAAATCTAATGGATTGCCTATTTATTTGACTGGGATTCCACCTCCGCACCCTGCACCCTCTCCCCTTCACACACACATTTAATATCCCTTAAGAAACTAAGAAAATCTTTTGTGGAACCTAATTGCAGACTTCTTGGAAGAATTCAGCTTCTATCCAAAGGAGAGTAGTCAGTGTTGCCCTTCAAAACCTCCCATCCTGTGCTTTCCAGCAATAACACCTTTTTCTTGCCCACTGTCTGCTACTTTGATTGTTCTTCCCTCCATCCGAATGCTCAAGACACACCTTTCATTCCAAACTCAACTCTGAAGCCAGCTCCTCCAAATATCTTTCCTGACTGAAAACAATGTGTTTCCCTCCTTTGTGCATGATGGCATTTCCCCTGTAATTGTACTCTGACACTTCATATTTTTTTTCTTTTTCACATTGTGGTATTTGATTGTAACTTTCCCACATTTTTTTGGCCCCCTGAGGGCAAGATCTCTGAAGTGTCTTGTACTCTCTAAAGTGTACATCATAGTGCCTTGCACCAACAGTGTCCACCATTGCATACTTGTTGAAGGAGAAAAGCGAATGATTATAAAATGAAACTCTTCCATTGTGCTGCAGAAATAACTACAACTACAACTAGTTGAAGTTAATTGCTATCCATCCAAAAAAACAAAAATGTCATGCTAAAATCAACTTTTTTTTTAGGTTTTTTTTCATTTTTTTAAAACTTTTTTTATTGTATAGTATAGCATATATACGAAGCGAAGAAATAAAAAAGCAATAGTTTTCAAAGTACTCTTCAAAAAGTGGTCACAGGACAGATCCCAGAGCTTCTCATGGGCTACCACACAATCCTCTCATAGTTTTCCTTCTAGCTGCTCCAGAATATAGGAGACTAGAGGGCTTAAATACATTTTTATCATCACAATCAACATTTTTCCCTTTTTTTTTTTGTGAACAATAACATGTATACAAAAAAGCTATACATTTCCAAGCATAGCACCACAATTAGTTGTAGAACATATTTCAGACATTGACATGGGTTACAATTTCACAATTTTAAGTTTCTACTTCTACCTGCTCTAAAATGCTGGAGAGATATCAATTTAATGATTCAGCATTCATATTCCTTTGTTAAGTCCTATCTTCTGTGTATAATTCCATCACCTTTGATCTTTCTAAACCTCTCATTGAGGTTGTTTGGGCTATGGCAAGTCTAAATTTTTTGATATTGGAAGGATCTGTCACTAATATGGGGTAGGGAGATGGAACTATCTGATGTTCTGGAGAGGCTGAGCCCATTAGGTTTGAGCACTTACCTGGACTAGGGACCCATCTGGAAGTTATAGGTTTCTGGAAAGTTACTCTAGTGCCTGAAACCCTTGTGGAATCTTATACATTGCCCTAGGTATTCTTTAGGATTGGGTGGAATGTTCCTGGTTGGGGGTTGGCAGGTGATGATAGGTATCAAGGTCTACCTGAAGCTTACATAAGAGCAACCTCCAGACTAGCCTCTCAACTCTATTTGAATTCTCTCTTCCACTGATACTTTATTACACATCTTTTCCCCTATTTGGTCAAGATGGAATTGTTGATCCCACAGTGCCAGGTGTGGATTTATCCCTGGGAGTCCTCTCCCACGTCGCCAAGGAGACTTTCACCCCTGGATGTCATGTCCTACATGGAGGGAGGGCAATAATTTCACTTGCACAGTTGGGCTTAGAGAGATTGAGGCCAAATCTGAACAACAACAGAGGTCCTCCAGAATTAACTCTTGGGCATGCCTGTAGGTAGTCTGCTTCTCTGCTACCTTCATAAGCTTCACAAGAGTAAGCCTCATGATCGAGGGCATGGCCTATTGATTTGGGTGTCCCTAAAGTTGGACACAGTATCAGGAGATTCCCTGATGTTAAGGTTTCAGAGTTCCATAGTCTTCCTCCCCTCCCTCAAGGGATAAAATCAACTTTTAAAACAAACCATATCAAACTCAATTTTCAAAGATATGTAACATAATTACCATATGACCCAGCAACCCCAATTCTGGGTACATACCCAAAAGGATTCTAAGTAAGGATGTGCACAGATATTTGTGCACCAGTGTTGATACCAGCATTATTCACAATAACTAAAAGGTATGATCAAACATAAAAGTAGAATTATAGGACCCTTGTTCACTATAGTATTCCTAATTCCTAATGACAATAATAATTCCCATTTATGGATCACTTCCTTTACCTTACACTGTACTTTACAGATCACTTTGTTTACTCTTAGTGACAATCAAATGAAAAAGCTTTATCATCCCCTGGTGCTGTAACTCAAAATGGCTCAGACATATAAGATTTGATAAGAGATTTTATTTAGTAAATAGAATAGCAGAGCTGAGACTCAAACCCAAATCATTTGTCTGGGCCCATTATCTCAACCACAACAGTGTATTGTCTCCTTGCCAAATAGTGGAAGTTCCATAAATATTTATTAAATGGAAGTTTTAAGTCCCAAGAAAGGAAGTGGACATATGGCAGAGAGGAATTGGAGTGCAGTTCAGAAATAGGGAACAAACTATGTGAAGAACCCATGATGGAGAAAAGCTTGCTATATTCCAGAAACTAAAGAAAACACACTACTTACATTTTAAAAAGATATTCAGTATTCCTTCTTTGTTATTAGTTTGTTTTTTATAGAGTGTGTGCCAAAGGTAGGAGGCTGGCCAGAACTATAGACTTAGCACCAGAAATAGAAGTAATTGTATGTTTCCTAGATAAGGAAAAATTTCTAAGCACATTTTTCTGTTGCAGTCAATAGTATGACATAAGTTTTCTGAAATAATTTAAATTTGGTCTTGAGGACATTTGCATTCATAAAAAGTGCTTGAATATGCTCCTTGCTTCCTCTTCTTCTTAGCTGTCAAATCATGGTGTTGCTTTTGAAGATTGATTGTGGATAGGTAATGAGATTGCTGAATGTTAACTGCAGTATTCAGAATTCATTTGATGGCAAAAGAAAAGAAGGTTACAGGGTCTTTGGGATGGAGTAGAGAGTTGATAGAGCTCTTTTTAACCAGCCAATTTAAAAATAAATGGGCTACCTTCTGGAATAAGAAACATTTCAAGCTTCTTGTCATGTAGTCATCAAATAGAACATTTCCTGAAGGATATAGGCTGTCAGATTGCATCCATTTTAGCAAAATTCATGACGACTTAGAGGAATGTCCGTATTTTGTGGAATGTACATATGCAAATCTTAGCAATATTGGAAGGATAAGACTGAAAAATCCACAGGTGTGTGGGACATGGTTTTATAAAAAGTTCTCATATTCTCATTCTTATTTAACAATTCAAGTACAATCTAAGGTAGTCAGGCTTTGAACTGTGTTCTCATGTAAAGGAGGAAAATAAATGGTGTGCTCACAAGCTGGTCATTTTTAAATTCATGGACTGTGGTGGGCTTGGTGGTTGCCCACTAAATATGATGTGTTGTTGTTATGATTACAAAACATGTTAAGATAGGCAAAATGATAGAAACTGTGAAATTAACAGAACTAGGTTGAGAGCCCATGGATATATTAAAATATCGATCTTCAGGTTTCAGAAATTTGTTTAGTTTCAAGTAGAAGGAAAAAAAAAGATAAGCAGTAGTTTCGAAGTAACTGGCATTCTTGACAAGGAAAGTTGACCTTGACCTTCTTCTCCTTACAACCCTCATTTCATCAGCAGGGGTGAGATTACTTTGAGACCCTGCCAATAGGTAATAAATAACACATAAATTCCAGGACACCCTTGCACTGTAGGGTGCCCTAATGTGTAATAATCCTTAGACTATTGAGTTTATAACTCATGACATCTGACAGTTACTTGGCATTGTAATTCAGGTTGATCATGCACACCACAAAACACCATGAGAGATCTTGGGGCCATAACCCGGTGATACTAGTAAAGGGTAGAATGACAGAAAGATGCTGTCAAGGCTGCATACCTCTGTGAACTGTGCAATGTTGGAATGCTGTAAAAGCTGATGAATTCAGATAAGGACTAACCAGGTAGGCAGAGAGTGATAATCTGCTGGGAACCAGAATACAGCAGCACATTAATATTTACTTAAGATCATTCTGTGTTTCTCTTATTCAAATTGACGCGTGTAGCATCAGGCAGTAATGTGTCCTGAAGTTTGAATTTAAATATATGCATATGTATATTTTTAAATGTACACTTCAATAAATGCATTGCATTTAAATTTCCATGTAAATATCTAAATGATATTTGATCTTTGCAGTGTTTTTATTTTCTTTGATCTAATGCTGGGGGCTAAATGAGGAGGGGTGGGGTGAGAGAAGGTGGGAGAAAAATGGGAATTAGCAAGCAAAGGAGGCATTCTACAAGGCACCTGTTACAAGTCTTCCTGGTAGCTAGTAGTTTAACTACTTTGGGTAGACTTGAGGCTCATGGGACATGAATCAGATTGAAAAGCCAGCCGCAGACAGATGGTTGTTTTTAATTGTGGTATAAATGTAAATCCTATACAAGTGTTGGGATTATTTATTTATTTATTTATCTATTAATACCCAAACCCAGAACTAGAGAAAACAGGAAGAGGCAGCATTATTAACTTGGAATAATCTGCTCTTTCCCCTTGTTAGTACCTCAAGAAACATTATACAATGTTTTTTAAAGCAAACCTTTGTGCAATCTGCAATTTTAAATTAATGTACTTTTTTTTTTTATAACATCCAGTGTTATAGATATTACTGTGACCAAGGCTGGAATTAGCCCTAAGCTGGCAGGTGTTGAAAGGAAGTTCCTTGCGCAGCAGAGCAGAACATTTTGGGGACAGAGGGCGGAAGAGAAGTTTTTGCTTTGAGGTATAGTAATGTATTCCAGGAGTATGTTTAGCTTAATACTGGCATTTCTAAACACGCTTCTCATCCTCACATAATATACTTGGCAACCATCTTGAAGTTGCCCTCAGTCCTTTGGGGTCTTTGTGATCCTAGAGACATTTATCCCACAGGAAGAATTTTGTGGGCATTGGCTCTTTAAAGGGGAAAAAAGGAGAACAGATTAAACATTAATTAGCCTCAGTCCACAACTTCCTGGTAAACTAATGGATAGGGTATGCAGATTTCTGTTAAATATCAGATGCTATGCTTTGCCAAAAATAGGACTTCCAAGTGTTGAAGGCATGCCAAGTGCTGGCTCCTTAACTGCAAACCAAAGGAAATGATTGCCAGAGACAGGTCTGGAGTCAGCCATGGTCAGATGTCACCAGTTTGTAGTGCCACATGTGATCCAAGGGTTTATGAATGATCTCAACACTCTGTCCCCAAGGAGAACATATGCATTACAGAGGTTATGGATACAAATTACAGAGAGCACGATGTTTCCATGCAATTTCTAAGAATCCTTCAGCAAGTTTTAAACATTAATGGAAAACATGAAGGAAGACTTGGCACTGTTAGCAGGACTTCAAATTATGTTGCGGGTGAGGACAGAACAGAGCTAAAAAAAGGATTCAAGAATAAAGACTTGGTTAAGAAACTTGGAACTGACCATTCCTCTTGCTTGAATTGTGTGTTTGTATGTTTTATTCCCTGCAGAATAACAGGCTTCCCAAAACACTATGACTTGAAAATGAGCAAGTCATAGGGCACTCTTGTTTATTCAGCATGTGCCAATTCATAGCACTAGTGTGTTGGGATCATTTGCTGAGGGAGTCCTTGTAGAGGTGGGGGTTGGAGCTTCTCATTTTGGAATTGTCAGCAGGCTGCCGAGGTGCCAGAGTGTCAGCTTGCTCAGCGGTAGCAGGATGTCTCCCCACTGCGTTCTTTCCATTGCCCTTCTGTACAGAAGAAACCACTTACGATGCACGATAGCATCAAATGTCATTGTCCACTTAAATGGTGACTATCCTGTCCATTCTGACCATATTTTGCTTGATTGTATCAAATAGAATAAAGTAATTTCTTGGAATGATGATTCATATTTAGATTTATTTGATCTTCCAGCCATGAAAACTACAAAAAAAAAAAAAACACAACCCAAAAATGGAATTATTATGCTATGCCAGGTAGCTTTCAGTTGAACTGGAAAATTCAATTTAAATCAGCTTCAGTAGGAAGGGGATTTATTTGGATCACATGGTTATGAAGTCTGGAGTTAGCCAAGTCTTAAGGATTGATTAATTTAGCAATGTCATCAAGAACCCAGATTCTTCCTGTCTTTTGCTCCTGTGTGTAGACCCTCAGTTTCATCCTGAGCCTGGAACTCCCTCTGGGGTCACAGCATGTTGGCTAACCACATTGTAGATTCAGTCCAAGCTGGAAGAAAGAGGATGCTCTACACATAGATAGCACACACGCCCTGAGCCTTATGCTGGTTAGAATCATACCTGATTTTCCCGTTGGTGATGGGTGGGGTGGGGATAAGAAAATAATTTGTGCCATTTGCAGAAATGGCCATCACTTTTTTTTTCAGTCCATGATAATATTGTTAGGACATACTTTAATATGTGCCACCAGTTTTGTTGGTTGCATGTAAATCTGTTGTTTCCTGAAATGATTGGCTGTTGACCTTATTAAATTATCTGGCTTTTATTTTAGGGATATATGATCTTATAGGTAGGCAGATCAAGTACTCTATCCATCAGATTTGACCAACCTAAGTTGTTCTTTGTCAATGACATTTTAAAATCAAATTCAAATACTGTGGCCTGTTTTATATAAGAAAGGACTACAGTACACCTCTTGAAGAGGATTTGATCAATTCAGTCAACCAATCAAGAATAATTGATTAACTCTTCTGATCCCCTTCAAGATGGGAATTCCTGGAGGATTGTTTAATCCAGTTTAAATACATAAAGTAAGACTTTTCAGGTGAACGACCACTAAGCTGCCATCGAAAGAAAAATGTGTGTAAGCTGCCATCGAAAGAAGAAGTAAATATAAGGAAACAAAAAGGGTACCTGGGGAAGATTTTCAGGCAGGATATCTATAATATGCCAATATATAGTGATACTTAGGATATTCTTCCTCTCCATATGTTTAGGACATGAGGTTTGGAGAACTGTCAGTGACAAGCCTTGGACGTACAAACTGGGGCCTGAATCTAAATGAAATTTAAAATCAGATTAAGGAGTAATTTAATCCTAGAAGCCAATGAAAAGTTTCACAAAAGGAGTTGACATGATTATATTTGTGTTTTAGCTAACTCATAATGACCACAGTGGAGAGCTTGCAATAGAAATTTGAGAAAATGGTCAGTTGGGATATTCCTGTAGTAATTCAAAGAGTGCAAAGGGCATCCTGATCTGGGGAAGTAGGGGTAGGATAAAATGAAGTAGTTGATGTTGCCAATCAGTGTAGCATAATGGTTAATGCATAGATTCTTGTGTCAGACATACTGGGTTCAAGCCTTTTAGCTATTTTGCAGAACTCACTTGAGGTCAGTCCATGATACTGTGTTTGGCACATAATGTGTACACTCTGAGTTTAAACTACTAATAGTGCAATTATTTTTAAAATAAATAATAAAATAAAGAGATCAAAAGTGTCTTTATGTGGGCCTACAAACCAATCCAAACAAACAAGTTTAAAACAATTTTTATTGAAAAAGGGCATGCAATTTCATGTATGTATAACTGAAAGCTATTGACCAGCCTTCTAAATATCAAGATTTACTAAAATTTCATATTTATAACCTAAAATGTGCACTCAGTGAGCCTTTACTTGAGATTAAAGTTCAGTGTTCTGTTAAGAATGTTGGAGGTCAATTTACTGCATACTCCAACTGCCCGCGGGCACATACAGAGTTGGCTTTGATTTTCAACTGCTTCTCATTGTTACCAGAAAAAAGTGGTGAGTTCTCTGCCTGATGGGCTCAAATGACCAATTCCTGAGATATCAGGGTTTCAATGAGAGAAAAAGTTACTGCTAGGCATGAAGCAGGAGATTAGATGGCCTATTGGCCCCCCAAAATCGGATAGTTTTATAGCTTTAAAAGATGGGCAGGTTTAGGATAATGAGCACAGTGGCCCCAGATGATGTCATTAGAGTTGACCTGATTATTGAGCATGTGTGGATTGATGACATGCTTAGTCACAGAGCAATGTAAGAAAATGGCGGCCTTAATATGATGATGGGCATGATTTTTAGTACTGTGACGAGGTACAGGTCACTTACAGATTCAAGTCTAAGCTACTGCACGTGTCAGGTGGACCCGTTTTGGTTAGATCCAGTCTCTCTTATCACGATAACTTTGAACTTGTGGTGGTTTGTTCTGGGCTGACCCAGGACTCTTCACTAATAAACACAAGGGGCTGCTTCAGTGATCACAAGACTCTAAATATGAAAAACTAGATAAATGGGTACAAGTGAAGGTCAGTCACAGGTTTTTACAATCACAAGGGTACTAGATAAAGACTATACAATCATTATCAGAGATCAAGCAAGGAAACTGGATTACATTTCAAAGATTTCAGGTATTACCTTCTGTCTACTCTAATATACCAGAAGTAAAAATGAGTATCCATATAATAATTCAGTAATCATAATCATCCCTTAAATCCTAACTTCTTGGTTACTTCATCACACTTTTCTGTTACAATTCCTTCTAAGATTAACTTCCTCATGATCAGTTCAGTTTGATGTAGATGGTTTTATTTATCTACCTGTGTATATGAATATTTTTATCAATAATTATTTTAGGCTTATGTTTCTAATAACTTTACTTGGAAGGATGTGTACGCTGTAGTTCAAGAAGGTATCTTTCACAGTTTCATTTCATTATTATTGCTAACTTGTAGTAAAATAAGATGAAAATGTCTGAGGAAGGTTTTGCCTCAAGTTTATCCACCAAGGTAAAAGCAAACATTGATCGAAGCTAAGAAGGGAGAGGCCTTGGCAAATGAAAGGACCTGTGGTTGTGAGGAGGCAGGAGTCAAAGTCTAAAATCACAACTAGATGCAAAGCTCTTTTAGGGCACTATAATAGTTAGGTACTGCTTGGTAATAAATTACCATAAACTTAGTGGGGCTGTAATGGTAATTAAAATAAATTACCATGAACTTAGTGAGGCTTAAAAATGAATTACCATAAACTTAGTGGGGCTTTATCCTTTCAAAGTCTGTGGATCAGGACTGTGGGTATGATTTAGACCACTTCTTAGGGTCTTTTATAAGGCTGCTATGAAAGTGGAAGGGGCTGGTCAGGCCTGCAGTCTCGAATGAAGGCTGGACTGGGAAATGTCTGTTCCCGAGCTCATGGGGTTGTTGGAAGGGTCTCGGACCTCAAAGTGGGTAAGACAGTGGGCCTCATTTCCCTCTATCTGTTGACTGTTGACTGGATGTTGTCCTTAGTCCTTGCCAACACATCTTCCTCGATCAGAGCAAGCACATGAGAAGAGAGAGGAGAGAAAGAGAGAGAGACAGACAGACAGAGAGCTATACCAGCAAGATGAAAGTTGCAGTCTTTTATAACATGGTCTCAGAAGTGACATCCCATCGCATCACAATATTCTGTTCATCAAAGGCAAGTCATTAGGTCCAGCCCTCACTCAAGCAGAGGAGATTACAGAAGGGAGTGGATACCAGGAGGCAGGAATCACTGGAGGGGGGGGGGGGGGGAGCATCTTAGAAGTGGCTTACCACAGGCACTATCATGTTATTCTTGTTTTATATTCCATATCCAGTTTATAGGACAGTGCTGGGCACGTGGTATTTGTTTAACACATAATCACAGAATTGGGAATTTTCCAGAAATCTCTATGTCATTAATATTAATATTTTATCAAACACATCAGTAGCTCAGAATTTTCTGTTTGCTCAGAATAACTTTCTAGGTCACAGTGCATTTCAATGGAAAAATATGAAAATAAACTCCAGATTCTATTATGACTGGCTGGGTGGACACACTCTCATCTGTGCTTTCTGACTCATATGGAGAAATGAATATTATTTAGCCATTTAGATTGTTTTACCCCCATGGAGATTTGAGATCGTGTATTCTAAACTTAGATTTGTAAACAAGTGCTACATCAAAACTACTGTATTTATACCATTTTGCAGTATAATGTACTGAAACCCTCCCTGCTTTTGTCATTTTACCCATTTTTTTTCAGTCCATCGGGTTTATTTCCTTAACCCTATTTAAAAACCTTTTTTTGAGCTTTGAATAATACACACATTGCTGCATATACTAACTTGGGTTTACCTGTGTAAACCAAATTTTTGAAAATGTAGCTATCAGTTCTTTCTAGGATGGGACTTAAGGAAAATGAAAATATGGACTAGATTTGTGCTTGCTTTGCTTTTCCACATTTGAAAGGACTATTTTAGTTCCTTTCATTCAACCCATGTGTATCCTGTATTGTGGTGGCTCCCTTCTATTATTTTTTCTGCTGTGATAAAGCACAGGGCAAAATCCAAGACAGAAATTAGTAATTAGCAGAAAAATGGGAACTGTGAAGAATTTCATCTTATTTTGCTCATGTTTCTGAGAGGATACTGAAACCTAAGTAACATATAAGCAAATGTCTGAATATGTGTATATATATATATATCCACCTTTACATTTTGAGAAGAGTAAAAAGAATTTTACCATTTTCTTAGGGAATTTTCTCTTTTATTTGCTGTGATAAAACCTGCTGAAAAGTGGCTTCTTTTCTCTTGAATGACAGGGAGAAGGGAGGGAGCACATTTTAATACCCAAAAGATTTAGGGTGAAAGAAAGGGCATAAGTAAATAAAAATGAATTAGCTGAGTCTGAACAAACCCAAGGAACATTTTACAAGTTGAAGAGGGTATAGTACCAATTATACCATTATCTCACCCTATTCTAAGGGTGAATAGTCTGAAAACCTAAAATTATAGCTGATGCTCGATCTCTTGGCTTTATTTGTGATGTCATTTTCTTTTTTTGTGAACACCATAAACACATGTTATATTGTTTAACAGTAGCAGATCTTGTAGTTTGTTGTGATACTTTCCTCCTTTTTGTTCCCCCACCCTGTGACAAAAGGCTGTTTTTTTAAAAATTTGGATTGTTGCAAATGGTTTAACACTGCATTTCTAAATGGTTTGCACTGGACTTATGTACATTTTGAGCGGAGGCTTTTTGGCATGCCATTTATTACAAGTCCAGCTAGAGAAGGCCCTTCAACTAACCAGATGTGCCATTTTGGAACAGATTGAGGTCCTGCCAAAACACCATTTGTTGCCAGGACAGGATATTGTAGGGGTGCTCATCACCCTGTTACCATATTTTTGCACTTCTTAACATTGCATAAATAGGCAGCTGTTCTGTATTAAGAATATAAATGAGTCACCAGCTTGCTCTCTCTGGATTTACCTGCAAGAGGGAACCACAGGGTTAACCCCTTCTCATCGCCTGAATGTCACATTTAAATGTACACTTCCCTCAGCCCATTCAGAAAGCAAATCCTTATGCATATAAATCACACCTTTCTTGCCAGTTAGACAAGGGACCAAAAACGTGTGGTTCACAGTGCTAAAATGGAACACATTTCCTTAGCAGCGAAAGCAGTAGTGAATTAATCAGCTTATAAACTGAAAGTGGACCATTTGTGCTGAATTCGTTCTTATTGCACCTTCAATAGGAGACAGGATTGTCTAATCTCGCAAAGGGCCATGACTTCATTAAGATGGAAAACCGTGTTAAAGGATATGTTGCAAAAGACGAGAAAAGAAAAGCATTAGAAGTCATCAGTTGTCTCTCTGGAGCTATATCCGGGACAGGGGATTTTTATTTATTTGGAGAATGACAATTAACCTAGAGACTTGGTATAACAAAGAATCCGAGTGTTGAAGTGGGATTCCTTAAAAAACTCCAAAGGTAGTTGGTTTGACTTCCTCTCCATCTGCAGCAGATGATTTAAATAAGAGGCTAGCGCAAACTGCCTGATTTTGCTTTCAAGCAGCTCAACCAATTTTTATATGCACACAAATATATATACACACATGCATACCCATATACATGCACACATACAGGTACAGACAAACTAATTATTTCTTTACCCTTCAATACATTTCAGAACCAAACTTGTCAATGTTGGCATATTAAAGAACAGGAAAAATGGAGGCACTTGAGGTATATCATATGTTAATTGGTCTCAACTGTCTTTTGAATGTTTATACTAAAATATAGCCCTTATTTGCTAAATTAACCCAGCTTTCCGATAAGGGCCCCATCACTTCTCCAGGCTTTTCATTTTGCCAGCAGCAAAAAAAAAAAACACAAGCAGATAGATAGGTGACATTTGGAGAGCCAGGCATGCCAGATTTTCGGAGGTTACAGCGGAGGTCCAACCTGCTGTTCTCCTTAATGAAAGGAGGGGAAATTCAGACTGGCAAAAGTGCTACAAGGGATATCTCTGCTCAGAATGCCGCGCTGCCCAGATGTCGCTCGGCAGGTGGAGATGCAGAGCGAATGAAAATGCAGCCCTGTGTATGTGGGTGCTCGCGTGTTGAAAGAGCGAACAATGTGTTTGTCTTCTGAAGTGTAATGAAAACAGTGAGCATCTTGTCCATATTCATGTCACAAGAAAGGGCTGTCTAAAAGAGTCCTCACCCCTACTTCCCCTCAGACCAGCACACGTGCTCACAGACATGTCACGTGCACATGACATCGTTTCAGGGTTTTAATATAACTTGAAAACTTATTTTAAAGTATTTGTATAGATTTATGTAAATATGCCTTTTGCTTCTAGAAAGCAGAATTAATAGTTCTGCACCTCGCTCTCTTTAAGTCTCAAAATAATATGCTGATTATTATTTTATATATAATTATATGTTGATTATATAAGAATATGCTTCACCTTATCTTCTTCAGCTCCATCTCATTTTTAAAATAGGTCTTGAGAGCAAAGGGGCAACATCAGTTATTCAGCCATTCCCTTATTGTTACATTGTGTGCATTTAGGTTCTAGAATTTTTTTTTTTTTTTTTTTTTTTTTTTTTTTTTGCATGAGCAGGCACCAGGAAGCGAAAGGTTCTACAATATTTTAAGATGGCTCTGGCTATACTCACAGTAAATATTCTGGCGATTTTCAGTAGAACAGAGTAGTTAAGAGAAGTTAGCTCTTGCACCAGAAAGCAGAAGTCATTGTCACTGAGTTTTCTTTTATTTTACTTACTTTTTTTCAGTGTTACGGGATGACTTCCGACAGAACCCCACAGATGTTGTCGTGGCAGCTGGAGAACCTGCAATCCTGGAGTGCCAGCCCCCTCGGGGACACCCGGAACCCACCATCTACTGGAAAAAAGACAAAATCCGAATTGATGACAAGGAAGAAAGAATAAGTGTGAGTCAAATAAAAATGATGGTCTAAAGAGAATGAATATCAAGACTTGCATAGATGGATTTTATTAATAGTAATGTATTGCTAATAAAATGGGACAGTTGTATTTGAAAGCTTATAGTATATTGAAAAGATTTGAAAATAGGTATTTAAAAGAAAAAAGACTTGGAATGAGGCATAGCAGACAGAAACACTGTATATATCAAGTGTACATATTATATGAATATTGATAATTCTATTCTAAATATGTCAACAGATCTTTGCAGTACAGTATAGGCATCTAAATTCTAAGATCTCTAAATATATCTATTGATTACAAGTGCTAAGAAGTAATGAGGGCCAAAAGCCAAATTCACTAAAACATTTCATGGGACCCAATTTTCAAAATTGTGAGAAAAAAATGTGAGGTGATAAATTTTGAGCATTTTTCGAACTTTTCCAGTTAAATAATGTTTATAACAGTAAAATGTTACTCATTCATGAATTTTAAAAAGTTAGTAGATATGAAATTAAATCAAAGTAAAAGCTAATGGCTGATTTTGGAGTTTAGCTCATATAGAAAATCTATTTTTAAAGAGTAAATGGTGATCAGGATGAATGGATGATTAAGATTCAAAATGAACCACTCAGAAACTGGTCAAGAGGTAGAACAACTGGAATGTCATTTAATAATTTTATTTTATCAAAATAGCTTCTCAACATCTGTCTATGAAGTTTCTGAGAACCACTCTACTGAAATATTGTATAATACCTCACCCTTCTAATAATAGTTTGTAATAAACTGATTATTATTTATTATTGATAATATAAAATTACACCTTTATATTCTGCAATACTTGAGACTGCATATATTTAAAGTAATGTTTTATTTAACTGAAAAAATATCTTATGTCAATCAAATGTCAATAGAGTCTGGGATGTCTATCTTCTTTTTAAAAATTATTATAAATGAGGATTTTTCTAATGCGCACATTTTGATTACAACATGGCACAGAAACAGATAGATGGTTTAAGAGATCACTGTATATATTCATATATTTCGGGTGTGACTATTGGCCCTCTGAGGATCTGCATTGGTTCTTACCAGCCTCTGTTTAGGTACTAAACTTTGAAAATGCGCTGCTGCTTATGGGCTAAAATCCATGTTCAACAGTTTCTAGTTCATCTTGATATTATTTAGTTTTTGCTTCCTAACTAACCAACCAGAATCACAGTGGCTTGTAACAGCCTTTGCATTTATGCCACAATTCTGTGGACCAGCCTGATAGTTCTGATCTGGGCTGGCTTGGCTGGTCTCTGCTAGGCATCGTCACACTTCTGTAGCGTGATTAAATGTGTGTGAGCAGCGAGATGGATTTTGGATGGCCTTATTCACATGCCTGACAATCGGCCAGCTCTAATCTGGGCATCTTGGTTCTCTTCCCTGTTGCCTCCAATTTCCCAGCAGCTGGCTCATGCTGGTTCCCACTGGTCTCTAGGTTCTAGCTACAGCAAGACGGAGTGAGCGAGTCCTTATGGGCCAGCTGCTTTCTGCCAGTTTAACATTTACTGTCATTCCATTGGTCAAAGCAAGTCACCTAAAGAAGCCCACCTTCAAAGGAAGGAGAAATAGCCTCCATTGTCCACTTTTATAATCTGTCATCATGCTCTGCTGTAAATAATGAGAAAAGGTTGATGGTCTGTTTTGCCCATGTGAAAAAAAAAAAGGAAAATCTCTTTTTATAACATGACAAGTTTTAGAGCATGAACTATTTCTAACGAAAATAAACCAAAATAAGTTTGTTTTCCTATGAAATTAAAAAGGAAACTGGCAATTTCTTAGCTGATATCTCTCTAAAGGCCCTCAATCATTTAAAAGTTAAGATTGTTGGATTAGATAAGCACAAAAAAGGCTTGAAAAGAAGTTATGAGTGATGATACACTTACTGAAAGTCTAACGCCCTTTAATATCCTCTTCAATGAACTGGAATTTTAATATTATTGATTTTGTTTCTTGAGTGAATAAGTTTTCTCATTTAAGATATTCTGAAAAACCTTACTAGAAGCCAATGGTTTCTACTAATTCATACCCATCATTTTACAAGTTTTATTTTTTATCCCACTTCACCAAAATCCATCTCTTTTAAATACAGCTAAGATGTACAGAGACAGTTATGTTATCATTTGAAATATAAGCCCCATAAGGCAGAGATTCATGGAGTACTTGGTTTGGTAGTATGTTCCAAGAGACTAGAACACTATCCATCCCATAGCAGTATTCAAGAAATACTTGTTGAATTTCTCAGAGTCATCTGGATTTCATTATCCACAGCATATATCCAGTGCTCCTTTCTGGTGACAAATGACAATAGCAACACTGAAACGATACCAGGCATATCTTTAGGATGTAGTAGGGGGAGTCACAAAGCTCAAAATAGGACCAGGCAGGAGACAGGCAGGCTGCTTTGGAGACATTCCCCATAGCTTATGAAGGCTCATATTGAGGATAAACTGAAGAGAAGAAAGGATTCATGCAAATGCCAAAGTAGTGGAACAGTTCTGTGTCTTAGATATTGAAGCATATCCTAAAAGAAAATGTTGTTCTTAAATATACAATGTTCTTATTAATAACATTAATTTTGCTATCTTTTCTTTTTATTTAATTTTAACAGATCCGTGGTGGTAAACTGATGATCTCCAATACCAGGAAAAGTGATGCAGGAATGTATACCTGTGTGGGCACTAATATGGTGGGAGAAAGAGACAGTGATCCAGCAGAGCTGACTGTCTTTGGTAAAATTCTCTTTTAGATTATAAATTGCTATTCATATCTACTTTTTCTTTGTTTTCAATATGTTTGTTAACGCTGATAAAAGGGCCATAAAGAGACAATTACTCTTGATTTGTGAAAACTAGAGACAGAATAGAATTGTCTTGTTTTCTCAAAATTTCCAATGACAGAAAGAAAAAAAAACTTTGAAATGTTAATTCATCTACTTTATTTATGTATTTATAAACTTTTTGGTATTTTGCTCAGATGTACAAAATGGATTTCTCCAGTCTTATTGGGGATATCACACTGTTCTAAAATTTCTTACTGCACTCTAATGCCCTTATCAGGCACCTACTGGTGCCAGACACAGGTCAAGTTTTTTTTTTTTTTTTAAATTGAAGAGTGCAATGCAAAGAACTTCACTTGTTTTCTGCTTTTTAAAATTTTGAATTATTTACCATTCCAGCTCATGATAAAATGACTCTATATCTAATCAAAACGTGGGGTAAAAACAAATTCTAACTTATTATGATATTTTTGTTTCTTATTCTTTAAGAACTAACAGAATTTTTGGCCATAACAATTCAGTTACCAGGTCAAAAATAGATTAGATCTGTATCACAGATAAGTTGGAGAAAGCATTAGGAAAAATAATTTTTGGAATAATAAAGATGGCTAAGCAAACAAAAGAAAACATTATGGGCAGCTGTGGAAAAGAAAAAAAGTAACAGTATATCAGAAAATTAGAAAAAACAGACATACAAAAGATCCTATAAAACAAAATATTCTTTTAGGTTGCATTCATGTCTCATTCAAGTCTCTGTATGAACAGATATTATAAATATAGACATGAATGTTTATGATATAAGAGTTATTAAGCTATATCTTATAGTAAAATATTTAATTATCACATATATTATATGGTTACTTAAAATGCAAGAGATCATTGTGATTTTTAAATTTCTTTTCTTTGCCAGGAAAATAATCTTCTTTTTCTATGTATGATATGAAAAGATCCATATTTCTGGTCAATACTCAGAACATGCCCAATATAACACCCATGTCCTGCATAGGTCCCTAAATAAACCTCTGCATTTTGGAATATAACCTTCGTTGGCATATGGGAGTGCTGGGATGGACTAAGAGCACATTATAATTTCTTTTACGTTTGGAGAGTTAAGGTTGTGCTTTCTGAATGTACCAGAGTGCAGGCTTTCTCTTTTCAGTCACTTTGAGTGGCAAGTAATCTCTGTAATAATCCCCACGGATACTAAGCAGCTTGATGTCCCAAATGACAAAGACCGGGAAAACCCCATAATTTGTTGTAGGAATTGAATAGCAAAAATAAAGTTGTTGAAAGAGCGCTCAGACAAGTATAAGTTTGTCCTTAAATTTCATGCAATCATCTGTCAGAGTCTCAAAATGTGGTGGGCTCTGTGATGAGTAAAATGTAGTTTTGCCTGGTGAGGTATGAAATTAGTGGTCGCTGAACATTATCTTTGGAAGCCCACAAGTACAGCTCTTCTACTTAAGGAAGCGCTCACCTCTGTCTTTCTAACTACCACGAAGTTTGGAATAGAAAAAATTCTGCATTACAACAGTCTACTGCTTTCAGAAGTCTGTCATTACCTAAGCAATTAGACTTATCAATAATGCAACAGTTTTCTGAAATATTTACCCTACTTTCACTGAAGACATTAGGGTGAGATCTCGAAGCATGTCAGGAATTATGTGGTCTCTTCTAAATTATTTTATTTATTTATTTATTTTTAACATGGACAGGCACCGGGAATCGAACCTGGGTCCTCTGGCATTGCAGGCAAGCATTCCTGCCTGCTGAGCCACCATGGCCTGCCCATCTTCTAAGTTATTTTGAAAATAGTTGCAAACCAAAGAGATTGAAGTTGTCTAAAGACAGTTCCTCTGGAAAAAAAATTGATTTAGGAGACTAGTCAGAACTGACCTGAGGGTTTGTACGTGCAATATTGAATATAGAGAAAAACTGAAACTCCATTATTGATAAGGAAACAGAACCCAAACCTGGAAGTACCCAGAGGAGCAGTGATATGGTCTGAATCGAGGATGTGGGAAGTATTCAGTGAGAGAGAACCCTTCCGTGTCTTGACTCCTCAATTCTAAGAGAACATAAAATACTGTGCTATATATATTTTTAAGTTTTAATTCCTCTTTGCTTTGTGTGTGTGTGTGTATGTATGTGTGTGTGTGCTCTGTGGCGGGGGTCACATTTCATTCTTTTTCCATGTGAGTATCCCGTTATTACAGCACCTTTTGTCATTTTTGTTTTGTTTTGTTTTTCGGGTGGGGCAAGTGCACAGGACAGAAATTGAACCAAGGTCTTCCTCGTTTTATTTTGGCAAAATTGCATCCAGTACATATTTTCTTGTGAACTGTTTTATATTTCATTGTTGTCAGTGTCGTTTGTGACGTAATCATTAAGTAAACCTGATTGCATTTCATTTCACCTACTCCACCCCAATTTTATCCTCATGTAGCCCCTAATCCACCTTAAACAAATCTGATCACTGTAAATGCTCTGTAATTACTAGAGGTTTTTAAATGTCCTTTGTGACTTTCTTATTTTTCTTTTGTTCATTTTTTTTTCCCCAGAGGGCCTCTGGAAGTTTTTTCCCCTTTGAAGCTACTTAAAAAAATAAATAAATTAGTTAGAGAATGCCTTACTGGTTTCACCAAGAGTTTTATATTTAAACATTGCTTGTCTTCACACCTGATTGTCTTTTTCTGATGATGCCAAAATCATCCAATAGTCCTGCCTCCCCCACTGCCAATGATTACTCCACATCAGCTGAGTCTGGTTGTGACTCAATCTTTAAGTTATAGAGAAAGAAGTAACTAATGGTATCTAATTGGTCAAGATATAAAATCTTTTTAAGAACTGCAAGGAAAATGCTCAAATGAATAAAAGTCCGTCTTAATCTCCTGGGGTTGCCAAAACACAGTACCACAACTGGGTGGATTAAAACAACAGAAATGTATTGTCTCATGTTTCTGGAGTCTAAAAGTCTATACCAAGGTATCGGAGTCATCCTCCCTCTGTAGACTGAAGAGAATAGTCTGTTCCATGACTCCCTCCTGACTTCTGGTATTTTCCAGTAATCCAGTTATTCTAATCTCTGCTTTATCTTCATATGGCTACTTTCTCTCTCTCTCTCTCTCTCTCTCTCTCTCACACACACACATGCACACACATTTCTGCTGGTGCTTTTCTCTCTCTGTCTTCTTTCTTCTTCTGTTAAGGACACCAATCATATTGGATTAAAGCTTCACCCTACTTCATTCAGTATGACCTCATTTTAATTTACCCAATTCCACCTGTACTGACCCTATTTCCAAATAAGTTTGCATCCTCACGGACAGGGGAATAAAACTTCATCATATCTTTTTGGGAGACACGATCCAACCCCAGACGCCAGCTATCTGCTTTCTAAGATATATGTTGGAGTAAATAGTTTTCTCCGTTATTAGTATTTTTTTCTTTATTAAGTAGGCTTGGACTCTGAATATTTTTCGTTTGAAAATTGCAACATATTTAAATAATCTGCCCTTTAGACAAGATCTGGTATGATCACTGTATAATGATGTTGGGAAAGTTACTGTTCCATATTCCATGAATTATTTATTGTGTTTGTTCTTCTGCAACATTTGCTGACTGTAAAAAAAACATAGTAGTTTAGGGACTGTTCTAGTTAGCTAGCTGCTGGAATGCAACACACCAGAGACGGATTGACTTTCAGTAAAAGGGGATTTATTTAGTTGACATTTAGTTCTTTAGAGGAAAGGTAACTAACTTTCAACTGAGGTTCTTTCTTACGTGGGAAGGTACAGGGTGATCTCTGCTGGCCTTCTCTCCAGGCCTTTGGGTTCCAACATCTTTCCCCGGGGTGATTGATTTCTGCATCTCCAAAGGCCTGGGCTGAGCTGTGAGTGTTGAGCTGTGAGTCCTGAGATGAGATATGCTGAGCTGCTTGGGCTGTGCTACGTTGAGTCTCTCATTTAAGCACCAGCCAATTAAATCAAACATCATTCATTGCAGCAGGCATACCTCCTGGCCGACTGCAGATATAATCAGCAACAGATGAGGTTCACATGCCATTGGCTCATGTCTACAGCAATAGAACTAGACACCTTCATCTAGGCAAGCTGACACCTGAATCTAACTACCAGAGTGACCAATACCAAATCTAAAAGTTATCAATATGTATGAGAGTCTAAATGGATC
This sequence comes from Tamandua tetradactyla, assembly GCF_023851605.1. Lineage (NCBI taxonomy): Eukaryota > Metazoa > Chordata > Mammalia > Pilosa > Myrmecophagidae > Tamandua > Tamandua tetradactyla. The sequence continues at coordinate 69,791,799 of NC_135336.1, read as the reverse complement.
TATGGTATGTTCTAAATGGCTTCATAAAGGACACCCTCAATACTAGCATTTTACATTGTTAATTAAGTTCTAAACATCATGAAGTCAGAGAAATAAGCTTTGAGGATGTAATTAAATTTCTAATTATGGGTGATTTGGAATATCAGTTATCTAAAATTTAGCTGTCTTTAAAAACCGTGAAAGAATAGCATGGATTTTTTCCAAATTATTTTAAATGTTTATCAAAGTAACCATGAAAATTTTAGGAATACATTTTCAATATATATTACAAAGCTTATAATAAAATACGAAAGTATCTTGCTTCCACTCTCTGCCAACACACGTTCCTCAATGGGTAGCATTCCTGCACAGCCTCCTTTATCGTGATTTATTTATTCTTTGATTTATTTCCATGTTTCTAAATATTCTGCTTGTTCTACTATTGATGTATCAATGTATCTACTACTTGGACTTCCTATTTGGAAAATTATGATTTGGCCCAATTATATGCCTTTCTCCACCTTCTCACCTGCACCTTCCTTTCATCTTCCTAGTTAGAACGTTAGAACGTTAGTTATATCAATATTCAGAATTTCAGCTATTAAAGCCATATAAATATTATTATGGGGAGCTAAGAATTATATTATTGCAAATACTTTTTTCCTGGAACTATTTTTGTTCTCTGAATTAATAAATAATCCATTTTCCCCTTGTACATAATGTTTGCTTAACACAGTTTTAAAATAATATATATTCCATTTTTTGTTGTTCAGCTATTCTTTAAATACCTTTTCACTTCTGACCAAATTAGGCTGGGAAAAGCCGACTGTCTAGGATGGGTGCAGAAGTTTTATCCTAGTATTTGTCTTCCCTTTTCTTCAGTACTGGATTTTCTGTTTGCCTCATCATGTTGCCGTGTGTGTGTGTGTGTGTGTGTGTGTGTGTGTGTGTGTGTGTGTGTGTGTGTGAAACCCTTTATTCAGAACAGTAATTCTCTCCTGCTTTCTGGAGTCTAGGTTACAGTTCCGATCCAAATAACAGAACAACTGGTCTTTTGAATGGTTATGCAGTTCTTTTTAAAAAAAATAAATTTCTGTTCTGAATATTGAAGTTATCACTCCAGTATCTCTACTGATATTTTGATTGCATTATCTTTGCATGTGGTTAGGTTTATTCTCTTTCCAAATTTTTATTATTATCTTCTAATCCCAGTTCTCTGAAAATTTTCTGTAGCATACCTTGCTGTGACACTTTTTTCCTTCTTTTGGATGGACACTTGGTGAGCAAAACAATCTTAAAACTCTCTATGCAAACAGTGCATCAGAATTTCCTCCTCACTTCCTCTATTCTGTCTCTCTGTCAAACATCTATTCATTAATTAGCTGTTAGTCTTTCTAGATCTTTTTCTCTAGTTCTACCTTATAACACACTGCTATTGTTGTATGAATGCAATATGTCTCATATCTCTGGTGATTTTGATAACACAGTTTTATTTTTTGAAATTTTCTCATGATGGTTCCCTGACATGTTTCTTTTGAGTTTCTGTTTCCCCCTTTGTTTGTATTATTCTCTGTCTTTTACACGGGAGGCTTTCTTCAAATGGCAAGTGTTCTTTTGTTGTTCATTCATATTTGTTTGATTTTCATTAAAAGGACTATTGGCAATTCTATGTCTGCTGATGGTTTTTATTGTAGGATGATCAGATTGAGAACTGGCTAGCTTATTGGGGCTAAGGACAGAGTTTTTATCTAGTGATGTTGATTTTTAGTCATTTCATGAGAGATCATAATTGATGGACTGAGCAGAGATAAAGCTATGTGAGAAGATACATCAGCACCAAACCCTAGGAAACACCCATATTTAATCGATAACCTGTGAATTTCATGTAAGAAAATGCAGTGCTGTTTACAGCATGAGGTGCTATTAAAATCCAGATGATTTAAAGAAAATGTTTGCTTTAAAACAGCAAAATAATTATCTTATCCATTAATTAGTTCAACAAATATTTCTTCAGCAGCTACTGTGTGCCGAGCCCTGTTCAAGTATTTAAAAATAGTGGTGAGTTAGACAGGCAGCTGCTTTCAGAGCAACTGTTTTATCATGTTAATAGCACACATGAAACTTCACCTCTAAAATTTGATGAGAGACTTAAAAAAAATTCTGAGAGTGTTTACCTTCATATGATGATTTTCAGACAAGAACATTTAGTGAGACTTTATTTAATCACATTCAGAGAGCCGAATCGCGGTCATGTAGTCTTTTTAGAAAGTCATAACCGTGCAAAAATTTGCATTCAATGACTCTCATATTCCCCTTTCTTTGTAATGCCCACTTAAATAAAAGAATACATATTAGGGCTAGCCATCTGACTTCTTAATTTAATAGAAACTGCAGGGTGGCAATTTCTTCTGCTAAGGTCACATTAAGGTTTACAGGCATTGGCCAGCTCCAATGTCCCTTTATGGTATAGCTTTGGTCTTACAGGACTTAACGGACTCTCTATGTAATTATTGCAATAGCACTGCCTTTATAATGTCGAGAAAAGTCTATTTTATAATTCTTAAGGTCATCCTGGGAATAGCTGCCATGGTGCAGCCACTGCCAATTTTATAGCCATTTTCAATGACTGAATGAAGTTGAAAAGAGAAAATTGTTCACTGGGTACTCAGTTTCCTCTATTGTAGCATGAAAATAAGAAGCTCAGTAGATATTATAGAACCGCATTGCAGATATATGTTGTTTTGTGCTAATTTTGATATTTTGCTGCTTTCTGAATGTTATTGAAATAACCTACAATGTTCAGTTATACCAGGAGCCTTGGCACTTGATTTTATTATAGCCATATAGAAAGTTGGATTTTACAGAATGCTAATTTGGAAATAAATTGACCTGATTTCTTAAGAGCTGTATTTTACAGAGTACCACACTTGCAAACAACACTACTGCCTGGAGAGAGACTAACCTAGTAAGCAAGTTACGCAGGTGATTCAAATCCAGTTAATCTCACGTGAAAAAAAAAAAAGTTAGTTGCATTAGCAAAGACATTAAGAATTGGAGGGACTCTAATTTGATTGATAACGGCAGTCAGCAAAAGCCCTTAAGATTTCTTCTCCTGTTTTTTCAGTATGTAATCAGACATAGGGTGATAACATGGGAAAATGGGTAAACTTATTTTTTAAGTTTGCTTGTTATGTAATTGTTCAAGCTTTCTTTGTTTATATTTATTTTGATTGTGTGAGCTTCATGGTAGTACACACTCAGTAGGGCATTTGTGGGCATGGAGGGTGATCTACTTACTTTCTTATTTAAGTTTAAATTTCTTTGAAAATGAATTTTGATACAAATTGACACACCTGGTATTGGACAAAGGTGGTGAACTCTATGTCTGATACACTCAAAAGACCCAATTCCTGAGACACCAGGGTTTCAAAGACCAAAAGAGTTTAATGCTAAGCGTGAAACAGAAGAGCAGATGGCCTATTGACCCCAAAATTTGTCTCCCCAGGTCTAGAGGGTTCAAAGTTTTTATGGATTCTAATGAAGGGAGATGAAGTCATTAGAGTTTCAATCGCAAATGCAAGCAGAAAGGAAGGGAGACAGGGTTATCATTTCAATAACACGTGTAAGCAGAAACAGTTTATGAATTTAAAAGAGCAAAACTGGGCCTGGAACAAGTTAATGGATGACTTCAGTTCCTCAATTAGCATTAGGGCATTTGCCCTTACAAATTTGTAAAGTTAAAAAAAAAAGGGCAAAAGCACAAGATAAGGACTTTTATAATCATTCTCTGGAATCAGGGCAGCTGGATTACACTTCAGAGATTTCAGGCATTTCTTCTCTGTCCACTCTACTCTAGAATGAAAAAAAGATTATATAATGTTTCACTAGTCATAATCATTCATTAAGTCTTAACTCCTCAGTTTCACACCCAATACATTCCTTGAAAGTTTTATGGTTTGTTCCTGAAAGAATCTTGGTTTTGTATTTGACTTATGATAACAGTGGTGTTCTAGTCTGCTAGCTGCTGGAATACAATCTACCAGAAATGGAATGGCTTTTAAAAGGGGAAATTTAATAAATTGCTAGTTTACAATTCCAAGGCCGAGAAAATGTCCCAGTTACAACAAGTCTATAGAAATGTCCAATCAAAGGCATCCAGGGAATGATACCTTGGTTCAAGAAGGCCAGTGAAGTTCAGGGTTTCTCTCTAGTGAGAAGGCACATGGCGAACATGGTGTCATCTGCTAGCTTCTTCTCCTGGCTTCCTGTTTCATGAAGCTCCCAGGGAGGCATTTTCCTTCTTCATCTCCAAAGGTGACTGGCTGATGGACTCTGCTTCTTGTGGCTATGTCGTTCTACTCTGCTCTCTCTGAATATCTTATTCTTCAAAATGTTTCCTCTTTTATAGGACTTCAGAAACTAATCAAGACCCACCCAAATGGGTGGAGACATGTCATCACCTAATTCAGTTTAACAACCACTCTTGACTAAATCACATCTCCAGGGAGATGATCTGATTACAGTTTCAAGCATACAGTATTGAATAGGGATTATTCTGCCTTTATGAAATGGGATTTTGATTAAAACATGGCTTTTCTAGGGAATATACATCCTTTCAAATCAACACAGATGGCCACCAGAGATAAGATTTTTAAATAGATTTTTCAGTCTCTACAATTTCTTTAGACTTTATTGCTCATGTTTTTGATTCTCAGATTTTTCTGATAATAATGTCTGGTAGTGGAACCTATAAAGCAATTCTTATAAAATGCCCTTCCATTTAAACAAATGTTTGGTTAAACTATAGATCTTAGCACATTGTTTCCTTATAAGCAGTTATGAAAATTGCAGAGCAAAAGATGACTTTAGTATAATTAACAGAAAACAATGGGAATAAGACAACAGTAGTCACTGAAAAGAGTTCTGTGGACTTTCTCAGAATAATACTTTAAAAGTTGTGACCAAACTCTAATAATCAGTAAATTCCAACAGTACTTTGTTGGAAGATGCAAGGTTAAATACTCAGGTATGAAACCAAATTCAATATGTCATGTATATGCAAGCAATTTAACCTGGATTATTCATTGCATAATCTTTTTTTTTTTCTTTCCTGTCATCCATTCAATTACATTTTCTAGTATGAACCAAGGTAATTTTGCCAGAATTCCTACACCACCTACTCTCCTCCGGTTTTCCAGTTGTTTAGCAACTAGACCCTACTTAAAGGCAGAAAGGAATAGAGAAGATTCATTGGGAAGCTCTCCACCCCTGTTGAGTCCATCAGAGCCTCATTAGGAGATCCTGCAGAAGATGCTTCTTCTTGAAATTATAAACCAGGTGCTTCTGCATAACCTCCATATAAAACAATTGTGCTTAGAACATGTATGACTGCCAAAAAAATCCTTAATGAGCCTGGTGGTGTCCTCTGGAGGAAGAGACAGCTCTAGTTTTATAATATCTTATGTAAAAACTGCCCTTCCGATTAATTGTACTCATACCTGGTATTATATGACTGATACGATGTTAAGGGAAGGATATGAAAATGTTGGTGAAAATGTGTGTGTGCACACTTTAATGGAACTAGTCTCACAGTGTTATGCAATTTACTTTTTAATCAGCAGCATGCTATGAAAATTTTCCATAGCAGATAGACAGATAGTTAACTTTAACTGTGACTTAATAGTTTTTCAGTGTGTGAATTTGTCACAGTTTATCCAAAAATCCCCTATTTTCCAATATTGCCAACAGTCCTGAAATGATCTTTTGAGTCTCTCATATTTTACTGCAGTTATCACTAACATAGTTAGTGTTCTTCACCTATTTATTCTTTATATCATCATCTAAAAATATTTTAGATGTCTTTTATATCTTCATATTTTTAAACATATAAGCAGAGAGCCTGAAAATAATGTCTTTTTTTGACTTTTCTTCTCTAATATTTACTGTATTATGCTTATGAAGTTTCTTCTGATTCTTTATTCATTTAGATTTTTTTAATCCAAGGATTTTTCTTATACATATAAATAAGATCACATTTATTTTTCTTTATTCCTCTGTACTATAAATAGACTTCTTTATCTTAAGGGTATTTTTTTACTTCATGTAACAGAAACTTGACTAACACTGGCTTAAGCGTGAGTGGTTAATTTTCTTATACTTACTATTTATGGGATGAAATAATCTTCACGTGTGCACACACACACATGCACACACACAGACGTGCCATATTCACATTTTACCTATCATTTGTTCCAATTTACTTAAACTAGAAATTTGAGTGTTTCTAAACTTTTCTTCTTCACACTCCACTACCTATTGATCACCCAATTTTGATATCTCAATTCTGTCTTCTCTTCCTAGACTTCAGAGCATCTGCATCAGTTTAAGCTGAAATAGTTTCTTGCAAAACCCCTCTGACCTAGTTCACTGCTTTAAGCCTCTCTTCTAATTTATCTTGCACCTATCTGCTGACATGATCTTTTTCATGTGCTTATTAACAATGTTCCTGTCTTGCTTAAAAAATCATCAACAGCTCCGTCACTCAAAGGGCAGAGTTCAAATTTCTTAACACGTCATGCAAGGCTCCTTTTAGTCTTGCGCCCAGTTGCTATCTTACTTTGTCTCCCACAATTTTTCCCATGAAACCAAGCTGCTAGCTGTTCCCCAGTCAGTAAGCTCAAAGCCTGACACAGGAGAAGCTGTAAGGTGCTGACTGAATCGTGATGAGGGAGTGTCTTCTCTCAGCTCATTCATCTTATGGCAAATTGGAGTGCAGTACCCTTGTGGCGATCGGAGGGGACAGCAAGGTTGATCCTGACAGATTGTTTTCATACTCAAGTGATGTGAACAGTGGTTTAGCCCTCTTTAATATTGGATTAATGCCACTTTTAGATGAATTGGAAGACCATTCTCATGGGATAGCACGCAAAAAAGTCAACCCTTCTCCCTATGCTTCTGACTTGTTTTTGCTATTAATGTATAGAACACTCACAAGAGAGGTTGATTCTGTTGCCTCTTTACTGCCGGAACTAAGAATTCAGTATCAACTATGCCAGCATTAGAACAGTTGTTGGGGACACAGTGTGCTCATTCTACAAGGATCACATTAAACCATTCCACCCAGCATGGGGATTTGCTCTGTGGTATTTGAGCACACTTTGCTGCAAATTCACTCTGGTTTTCTAAAATCTAAGGTTGTTTTAGGCATCCTTGTTTTTCTTTCTTTTTTTTTTTTTCTATATGGATGATTTGTAAAATCTGCATTAAAAACTTTCCATGATAAAATCCTATTTCACTTGTTTTATTGCTTGCGATTTTTGGGGTTTCAGAATGCAGATACTTGAGCATGCACAAATCTGTGCTTTGAAGAAAATTTTATCCCTACTGGCAAATCCTCTATGGAGATAGTTAACTTTTCTCTGAATGCCAATGATAGTTGGCCTATTGCAACCAAATATTGTTCTTGTAACTTAACAGTTGCTTTAAAATATGGATCTTTATTTAGACAATAAAAATCATATACCCTCATTCTGAACTGTTACTGTTTGTCTTTTGAAGTGTTTTTTTTTTTAATTTAAAGGCTTTTTGCTAAATGTCTCATTTTTTTTGTTCCATTATAGTTGAAACTGTAAATTAGAGATTTGAAACTAAATTTGTAAATGACTAAATAAGGACATATGGCCTGACAAATTGTGTCAATTCCCTATGACTCTCATCTTTCTTTTCCTTGACTCAGTTCTCTTTCTACATCAAAAAGTAGCAATATTGAATGTGCCTATAATTGGGAAATGTGTGCTAGTAATAATTTAAAATGGCCAATTTCCCAGTGTCAGAATGTTATCAAAAGGGAAGAAACCTGAAAAAGAATTAAAATGTTGATATATATGTAAAATCACTTTGTGTTTTATGTTTCTATGAGACGGTAAATTTTCTAATGGACAGAAATTTATTTCCACTTTTGCTTTACTAAGAGAAATACTTGAATACAGTAGGGGCCAAATTAAAGAGCAAAGAACCAGAAAAAAACACTAAAACAGAACACTGACAAGACATAAACATTAAAATTAGGAAAACTTAAAAATGTACAACTATTTGGAAGACTTAAGAGAAGGTTAGACGAAAACCAAGAAAATGATTCATGACATTAAATGGTTTACTATAATTAATAAAAGCAGTCTTTCTGCATTTAAGGGGAAAAAGTAAACTACATTTCCAAATATAAGGTAAAAACTTTCATGAAGTTTTGGGTTATTGTCTAATGATAGCCTGAGGGGAAAATTTAAATAACAATTATGAGAGTAAAACTTTTTTTTCTCTATCATTCTTTTTTTTTATTAATTAAAAAAAATTAACTAACAAAACATTTAGAAATCATTTCATTCTACATATACTTCTCTATCATTCTTAATGGAACATTAACAAATGTTAACATTTGTTTCCTTTTTGATATTTCCCATCAGTTTGAACTTTTAATTTTCTTTACCATGAGCCATTATAATAGATTGAAGTAATCATTTTTGTCTCCTCCCTTGTTTCTGTAGAACTTAATATTCTAATTTTTTTATGATCCAATCCTCATGATTTGGCTTAAGAATTCACTGAAGAATCAATTTAGTAGTTTTTCCACTAAGTTGTAATGGTCTGATATACAAGCAATTGCTGTTCCTGTTTTTGCAAAGTATTTCATTGTATCATTTATGTTGAATTCATAAGACTTTATCAAGACATATTTGTCATACACACTTAGGTACTTCTGAACTAAAAAATAAACCACAGGTTTTTTTTTTTCAACAATTCACTTAAAATATACACAACGTCTATTCCATTTTTTTTTTCAAGAACGACCCACGTTTCTCAGGAGACCAATTAATCAGGTGGTGCTGGAAGAAGAAGCTGTAGAATTTCGATGTCAGGTCCAGGGAGACCCTCAACCAACTGTGAGATGGAAAAAGGATGATGCAGACTTGCCAAGAGGAAGGTAAGAAAGCCATACAATTTGTTAGATAACCAATCAATAAAAAAGGAAAAAGGCATTGGCAATCCTGTCACCAAACACTCCTATACCCTATTATATTTTTTTCACCTGTATGGTTTATACATATAAGCCACATATCTACTGGACTCAAATCCTTTGGGCTTTTAATATTACACCTTCATTGAATGTCCTCATAACCACCTGATTGTCCATTCTTTCTGTCACACCCAAATAAATACCAAGGATTCCCAACGTCCTTTCTTTCTCATGCTGCCTTCTAGTTCTGATGGTCTGCTCCAACAGAATACTTGACCATTCACTCCACTTACCTCCTTCAGCTGCCCTGTTCCCATGATACTTCACCCTACACTTTTAACTTCCTTCTGCCCACCGCAGCACTAACAAAAGGCTGCTGTGTAGAACTGGCTTTATGTTGTGTGGTAAATGGGAGGGAGGTCAGCACAACACTGAAAATGGAGCAAGTATTTGACATTATTCTCCATATAGTGAGGTTTTTACTCAGGGACCTCCTGTCGCGTTCTCACTTGCTGTCTCCTCAGAGAACCCTTTTTTTTGCCATCTGTCTCCTATTTTTTCTATCGCTGAAGCCCTAAACCCAATCACTCCACTCTAAGTTAAATCCAAAATCTTTCTCATTTTTTAATGAAAATAAGCACAAATTTTTAGTCATCTAAATTTTACTTTGTGAGTTATGCTCTTTATGGCCAAATAAATCATACAAGTAAATTTTTCCCCATATAAATGAACAATTCTATCTTTAAGATTTGCTTTGCCTTCTTCCTAGTTCTTCCTGTTGAAATTACAGCCAGCACACATACTACAAAGTCTGCATAAAGATTTCACACCCCACTTGTTTTCTAAGCTTTTTCCTAAAGCAATTTGGTTTTATTTAAAGGACTGAAATTTAAACGTGCTTACACAGAAGTCATATGTCTTTCATATGCTTTCACTGGCACCACTATTAAGCATTCATTCAGTTTTACATTCCCCAAGGTCTAATATACTATAGTTTTCGAAGACATATCATCAACAACACCGTCGTCAAAGAATAATCAGCAAGAGGTTCTTTGTAAAACTAGAACTAGAAAGAAAACAAATACAAAATTTAATTCAGCACATTTTCCAGCCTTAATAGTAGGGAAAATTGCCTCCTTTGTTTCTTTTTTCATTTTGCTTCTCTCCATCTAGCTTTAAAAGATGGTCATTATCAAGAAAGTTTTGTGAATGTGAAGCTTTTCATGATTTCAAAGTGGAGAAGCAAGGAGAATTTATGAAATTGAGTTGCTGGTATTCATTCTCTCTATAGTCGATATATTTCCTCAAATTTGAGAGGACTTACTAGATAATTTTAAAATGTTGATGTATGACTAAGAGATTAATTATATAGAAAAACAAGCTTAGTGTAGACAATTGTTAATTTTCAATTACTGAGATATATAACGCTGTCCTCATTTTTTAAAAATTAAGCTTTTAATTTTGCAATAATATTGAATTCACAGCAAAGTTGCAGTGATAGTATAGAGAGTTCCTGTATACTATACCCCAATTGTTAACATCTTATATTATCATGATATATGTATCATACCTAATGAACAAATGTTAATACATCTTAATTTTTAAAATTTAAGCTTTTTAAATTCACTGTTGTTTCCATTAAAGACCTCTTTCTTTCTAGGACCCGATCCTGTATATTAATTTTGTTGCGTATAAGAGGCATACTTCTGAGGTGCTGTGGGTTTGGTTCCAGGCCACCCCAATAAAGTGAATGTCCCAAAATAACAAGTCATTCAATTTCTTTGGTTTCTAAACCAAAGGATGCACTATATATAGTGCTTATTACACTATACTGTAGTCTATTAGTCTGCAATAACATGTCTAAAAAATGTACATGCCTTAATTAAAAAATACTTTAGTGTCAAAAAATGCATCATCTGAGCCTTCAGTTGGTCATACATATTTTGCTGGTGGAGGGTCTTGCCATGATGTTGCTGGCTGCTAACTGATCAGCACGGTGATTGCTGAAGGTTGGGATGACAGTGGGAGTTTCTTAAAATAAGACAACAAGGAAGTTTCCATATCAATAAACTTTCCCTTTCATAAAAGATTTCTCAGTAGTATGGTTGCCATTTGATAGCATTTTAGCCACAGTAAAACTTCTGTAAAAATGGAAGCCAATCCTCTCAAACCCTTCCACTGCTTTATTCATCAAGTTGATGAAATATTCTAAATCTTTGGTTGGCATTTCAACCATGTTCAATGCACCTTTACCAGAAATAGATTCCATTTCAAGAAACTACTTTCTTTCTCATTCATAAGAACAGATCCTCATCTGTTCAAGTTTTATCATGAGATCACAGTAATTTAGTCACATCTTCAGGCTCCACTTCTGATTCTTGTTTTCTTGCTATTTCCACCACATCTGCAGTTACTTCCTGCACTGAGGTCATGAATCCCTCATGAACTCAGGAGTGTTCAATCAAATTCTTCCAAAGTCTTGTTAATATTGACATTTTGACCACCTCCCATGAATCACGAATGCTCTTAACAACATCTAAAATGGTGAATCCTTTCCAGAGGTTTCCAGTTTACTTTGCCCATATCCATCAGTGGAATCACTATTGCCTTATGAAATGTAATTCTTAAATAACAAGACTCGAAAGTCAAAATGACTCCTTGATCCCTGGGCTGCAGAATGAATGTTGTTTTAGCAGATACGAAAACAGCATTAACCTTGTAGTACCTCTCCATCAGAGTTCTTGGGTGACCAGATAGATGCATTGTCAATGAGCAGTAATATTTTGAAAGGCATTTTTTTTTCCTGATCAGTAAGTCTCAAGAGTAGGCTTAAAATATTCAGTAAACCATGTTGTAAACAGATGTGCTGTCGTCCAGGCTTTGATATTCATTTACAGAGCACTGGTAGAGTAGATTTAGCATCATTCTTAAGCACCCTAATGGTACATGGGCACTGGCTTCTACTTAAAGTCACTGGCTATATTAGCCCTTAAAATGAGAGTCAGCCGGTCCTTTGAAACTTTGAAGCCAGGCATTGACTTCTCCTCTCTAGCTATGAAAGTCATAGATGGCATCTTCCACTATAAGGCTGTTTTATCTACATTGGAAAATCTGTTGTTTAGTGTAGCCACCTTCATGAATTATCTTAGCTAGTTCTGGGAAACTTCCTGAAGCTTTTATATTAGCACTTGCTGCTTCTCCTTGAACTTTGATATAATGGGGGTAGTTTCTTTTCAAAACTCATGAACCAACCTCTGCTAGCTTCAAACTTATCTTCTCTAGCTTTCTGACTTCTCTCAGCCCTTTTCATTTGATTGAAGAGAGTTCGGGACTTGCTCTGGATAAGTTTGGGTTTAAGGAAATGTTGTGGCTGATTTGATCTTCTATCCAACTAAACTTTTCTCCATATCAGCATTAAGGTTGTTTTACATTCATGTGTTCACTTTTCCTTTGCATTCACAACTTGGCTAACTGGAACAAAAGGCCTACCTTTTGGTCTATCTCGATTTTCGACATGCCTTCCTCACTAAGCTTAATCTTTTCTAGCTTTTGATTTAAAGTGAGAGACAGATGTGCAGCTCCCCCTTTCACTTAAATGCTAGAGGCCAATGTAGGGTCATTAATTGGACTAATTTCAATATTGTTATGTCTTAGAGAATAGAGAGGCCCCTATAGGGTGGAGAGGGAGAGAAATGAGAGACTGGCTGATTGGTGGAGCAGTCAGAACACACGCAGTTATTGATTAATTTTCCCATCAGGATTCATGGCATCCCAAAATAATTACAATAGTGATATCAAAGATCACTTATCACAGATCACTGTAACAGATATAATAACAAAGGAAAAGTTTGAAATATTGCAAGAATTACCAAAATATGACACCAAGACATCAAGTGAGCACATGCTGTTGGATAAATGGTGCCAGAAGACTTGCTCAGTGCAGGATTGCCAGACACCTTCAATTTCCAAAAAAAGCAATATCTGTGAAACACAATAAAATGAAGTATAGTAAAGTGAGTCATCCTTCTATAGGGTACAAATTAAATGTCATGTTTCCTGGTCTCCTTTGGTCTATGAAAATGTCACAGTCTTTCATTGTTTTCCAACACCTTGTCAGCCTCAAGGGGGAGTACCGGCCAGCTGTCCTATAGAATGTGCCCCAAATTATGGTTTGTTTGCTGTTTTCTCACGATGAGACTGGGTTTATAGTTTTTTAGGAAAAAAGCAACAGAGATAACACTATTCTTATCACATCATATCAAGGGTTCCTGATACTCATATTATAGCTCTTGTAGCCCTATTTTTAATCATTGAAAAATGAAATTTCAGGGATTACAAAATAGAATATTTTAAGAGCATGTTTCGTTTTAATGAGTTTGAATTAAGACAAACTAAAACACAGTCAAGCTTAGTTGTTTTTTTTTCCCCCAGATTGCTGTAGGTGTTAGGTCATATATGTGACAACTTTAGTGTTATACTAGTCTCTGAACATTGCCAAATTCAATCACCTCAAAGTCCAAATAACACATATGCCTTCAACAAAAAGCATTAAAACATTTTTAGAATGTATGATTTCAAAGACTCTCAAGAAATTTTGAGAGGTTTCTCTTACCTCCACTAACTTCCTTTCAAGTGTTTTCATAGTTTGGCCTCTCTTTTTACTGTATTACTGTAAAAAAAAATTACTGTAGTGCTCTGTGTGGCCAACTAAATATTTTTGAAGTTACAGGCAAATGGAAGTGTTCTGTTATACGCTTAAAGCATGGATCAGTGCAATATGGAAATTGAGGCCAGTATTTTTATCATGTAGAAGCCATGTACTTTTTCCTGAATTCCCAGTCTTTAAATGGTATTTCAAAAAGCTTATTCATTCTTAGATCTGTATGCATTTGCATAAGCTTCACTTATGCATAATAAGAGGGAAAGAGACCTCTTTTCTTGGTGAGGAATAACAGTGATGACTTTTAATCAAACATAGCCCAAATCAACAACATTGGTTCTATTACATTATTTAGGTCTCAGTCTAAGGAGATGGCTATTGTTCCTCTGTAAGTAATTGTTTGAAGTGGTGTGGAGGATGACATTTCTTTGGCTTAACATTTAATGAAATTTGAATAAGGTTTGTGTAGTGGTTCATGCTTAACACATTTATAGTAAAGCTTCCTAGGGCAGCTGCATAGCCTGTAATTACTCTGTAAGTAATATGTGACTATTTTTCTTTTGGAGACAAGAAAAGCTTTTCGATTCAAGTTTAAATTTATGAAATGCTGTGATAGCTATTTAAACCTTCAACACAGAAGAAGCTATCTGTGCCAACCTTTCAGTAACCAGAAATGAATTAGAGGGAACATTTTTTTCCTTGCTGTAAAAATAATTAAGTAGTACCCATACATCTCTTTCCTTTGTTTAGCCTTAAACTCCTGATCCTTATCAGAAATTATTTTTAATGAAATTACAACATATCCTTGGTGAGTTGAATTAAAGATAGTTTCTAATTTTTAGATGAATGTTATGGTGAGGTAGGAAAAGTAACAGTTCCCAACTCTTCCAACAACTGCACCACCCAGCCAGGGAAACATGACTGATTTGGACATTTTCTTTAGGACAAAGGTAGAAAGGAGGAAGGAACTTTCATCTAATGTATACTATTGTCAAAATGGCAAGTGCTTGAAGGAGCTTCAGAAGATATGCCAGTCCTGAGGTGCTGGCATGCGGAGGTACTTGGCTGGGCACAGGGGTGGCTGGGCAGCCACGGCAGGAAGCCTTAGCCTGGGAGGATGCGGAGTTTATCATGCAGTGGACCGCATGGCATTGGCATCAGATGCCTCCTAAAAGACCTAAATTAAGCTTTCTAGCTGAGAAGGTGCAGTTCCCAGTACTTGTTATGAAAGGCCTCAGTCTCAGAAGAGCACAGAGGCTGGAAGGAGGAGCTGGACAATCAAAACTATTTGTGCCAGATGCAGTACAGTCATGAATAAGTTAAATTTGTTTCCTGCATGGTAGAGCTTACAGTCTAGTGAAGGCAAGAAATTGTAACAAGATAGCCACAAAGTTATCATGGTGATAAGAGCCTTAAGGGAAAAATGAACTGCAAGGCGGGAGTACATAACGTTGAACCTAAGGACTCAGCGAACAAATTGGGTAGGAGGTCTGGTTTAGCTTGGGACATGATCAGAGGCTCCCCGGGGGAACAAGCTCTGGCATTCTCGAGACCAGGGGAAGAACGTTTCAAGGACTGAACTCCAGAGGCCTTCCTGGAGATGCCGGCCTTTGACCTGGGGCAGTTTTAAGGCTGAGAGGCAGTGGGTGTGGTGATGCAGGTCCCTGAATACAAAAGCGAAGATGCCACTGTGGGTTTGGCATTCTCCTCTAAAGAAGAGTCTCTCCTCACCAACTAGGGATGATTACGGTTCTTCCTAAAAAGCATGGCGGGACTCTTTCTAAAGAGGTTAATTCTGCAAAGCATAAAGACCGAAACAAAGTGTGTTGGGAGATGTTTTGGTAAACACGTTGCACAAAAGACAGACTAGCATGATTGACCATTATTGCTTCCTCCCCCAGACCCTCCTACCTACTCCATGGAATGGCTTTTAGTATTGTTGAAAACAACCAGGTTGAAGGAAAGAGTGAAACAGCTTTTAGGAACGCTGGAAAAAAAATTAGTGAACAAATTATTCGCGTAGTAGATGGGCAGTGATTTGGGCAGCATGCAGGGAGCGGATGTGATTAAGCCTGTGGACTAGTGAGACCTGAGACTTGTAGAAGAGAGATGGCAGCTCTGAGCCCCCAGAATACCAGCTCATGACAGGAATCCAGATTCATGAAGAATGGCTCAGGCTCTGAAAAAGGGGAAAAGCTAAACCCAGAACTGGGCCAATCCAAATAAAGGAACTAACTTTTTCTTTGAATATTGGCCAACATGATTTGGACACAAAGGGTAAACAGATTCAGAAATAGATTGAGAAAAAATATTGTGTTCAAATTACTATAAAGAAGGGGAAGAATGTAGAAGAGCCAGAAAATAAAATGGAAGAGATATTTGATCAGCTCCAGACTATGCATGGAATGTCCCCCTTCTCATCCAGGCTACAAGCTATTAAAGGAGGAAATTAAAGTTGCAAGATGTGTTCTTCCTTATTTGAGTGAAAAAGAAGAGACTGAGGATAGAGAAACTCAGGAGACCCAGAAAGGAGTCATTTTGACCAAAGAAAATGGAAATGATAGAGAATCAATTGTTCTACACCCACGATTTTAATAAAGAAAAATGTGCTTCTGAGAGAAGAAAAAAATATTTCAGGAAGAAAAAATAAATGTCACTACTCATTATTAAGGCCATACTAAGTATCAATTCCTTTTTTCCAGAGTGTCTCATTCAAATTAATCAACAGCACCAATTCATATATTAAGGACAAGCAGTCCACATGCCTAAAGGAAAAAGAGTGAGTAAGGAGAGCAAGATGAAGAGATAAGGGGAAAAGCATTTTGTAGTTGATCATGATATATATTTTTTAAAAGCACAGTTTTAAAGCAGATTTTAAATTGCAGATGTTGAGCTTTCATTTTTTACCCATATTTATTAAGTTACTACGGTACTTACAGTTATTTTCACTAGTTTGTAAAAATAAATCGTTTAAGCCTGGAATAATTGTTGTTATTGATTTTTTTAAATTTTCTGTTAACCATATTGAACAATGTAGGAAAGTATTTTTCACACTGAATACATTAAAAAAAGTCAAAGCTGAACTTGCTCTAATTTCTTTCCAGGATATTGCGTCTTGCTTTCTCAGACAAACCTAGAGCTTTTGGCTAATTAGTATTCTTTTGATGATCAAGTGCTTTCAGCACATCTTTTCACAGAGTTTTTTGGGAGAGAAATTGCCAGTATTTATAAAAAAATAGTATGATATTCCCTCTCAAGCCATGTTCTATCATAATGTAAGGATATTACATACTTTTAGGTCAGATAGAAATATATTTGCTGAAACTCTGAAAAAATATCATATATTAATATAAAAGAAAGATAGCATGCTAGCTTTTAAAACAGAAAATAAAGGTAATATTGAAATATACCAACATTACAACATTCTATTCAATCTAATATTGGTGAAGAGAAGTTAAAAAATCCTTAGAGTTTAAGCAGTAATAGTGTGATTAATCCAATTGTGATTTCTTAGGGGAGCATGTCAGCAGTTTGTATTTTTGTTAATTATTAACAGTCTTTAAAGGACTGTAAACAGGAAATTTAACATCCTTCATCAATCATGTAATTTTCAGCATATCACCTTCAGTTAGCTCTGTGGTATTTTTATTGCATGTTTTTGTTGTTTTATTTACTAAACTAACTGTAAAGTGATGCTACCGGTCTCAAGGACCTAGAGTAGAGAAAATGAACTTCATTAACAGCTTGTCAGAGAAAGAAAGAGATATAATCTCATTTACATTCTTATGTATGCCTGAAAATTCTAAATGCAATCGATGACTTGCATATAGTGGATATTTCTCATGAATATTTCATGAAATAGAAAAGGGAAGAGAGTGTAAGAACTTCAAGATACACAGTATAAAATTCTATCAATTTTCCTGAACCCACTGATGAATTCCTTTTTCTAAAGTGCAAGTCTATTTTAAGAGTTCTCAGTTCCATAAAATTTGAGATTCACAGTGAATATCTCATTCTTTGAGAAAAGAAACTGAATAGAACCACTTATAATTCTTTTTTGCACCCTTTTTACACAAAGTGGCTCTTTCTGCTTAGTCCTGGAAAATGTTCTTCTATTAATTGATTGGTAGCTCCATTGTTTAGAGCATGTGCTTCTGGGGGGCAGGGATGCTGAACAGGTGCTCAGCTCCCCTGCTGCAGAGACCGGACTTCTTCATGTATAGTGTGTGCTTTCAAGGACATGTGGCAGTTTGAACTGATAAATAACCACACTGATTAGGTTGGCTGGTAAAGACTGGAAAATTAAAATAGTTTTAGAGAAAGAAGGAAAAAAATAACAACAGGAGAAAAGCAATGTATGTAAAACATTTTAAGTGACTTTTGAAAATTGGACTGGTCCCGATGAATCAGAAGCATAAAGAAAAATGAAAGTGGAAATCCCAAGCTCTTTGTGTTATCAGGATGGCTTAGCCATGTCTGCCTGAAAAATGAGAAACTGCATGAGTGATTGTGGCAGGATCTTTAATACAGCTGACAAGAACAGAAAGAATATTTAGGGCATCGTCAGAGACGCTGAACTTCGGCCTCTTCTTCCACTCCTTGATCATATATTTGTTAGGTTAACCCCATCTTCCGGAAGTGATATTAGTTTTTGCTATCACTAACTAAGGATGTGACCTTGAAGAAGCTATTTAAAATCTTTGTGATTTACATTCTGAAGATTGGACCAGAAATGAGGTGGGACAAAGGGTTAACCTATTCCTTGACTCATTTCTATTGGGTAAATAATTATCCCATTTTTATCTAATGCAAAACATTATTAAAACAATTTTACCTTTTTAAAATGCTATAAGCCATGTAAAATGAATGCATTTACAAGATGCTTCCATCTTAAATCCAACTGATCAGAGACATTTATTAGTTGTATAGGTAAGTATAAGGAAAAAAGTTAATAATTCTGATAAATATAAGGTATGCAATTTTTATGTAATAATTATGTATTCTCACTTTTAGGCCCTTGATATCCATAGAAACACACACACACAAAACAGTGGTACAATAGGCACCACTTTTGCTTTTAAATCATACCGAGTCAAGTATAAATTTTGCCAACCAGTTTACCAAGCGTGAAAGTTGCCATTCAGCTTTGCACTTCTGGGAGATTGCATGTAGTAAATAATGTGTCTTAGCCTTAGTACAATCAGACTTCTGGGCTTGAACTTGCAAATTTCACACATTATATGGTACTGTTTATACCATTATTAATAACAATACCACTGTTTTCTCAAGAAGATTGCGTAATACTAAAAGTTAGTATTTTGGGAAGACTTTCTCTGTGACATGCACTCCTCTAAATGTTTTTACGTATAATAATTACTTTATTCTTTAAAATAATGTAGTGCAATAGGTACTAATATTATTTTCATTAAGGATGACAAAACGGAAGCTTGAATAAATTAAATACATTTTCTATGGTCTTAAATTTTTTCAGTGTTAGGGCCAGAACTTGATTTATATCTGTCCAACATGAAATGTGCACTTTAAACCACTGGGCTGTGTAATTATGTGATTAATAATAGTTTATAGACCTGGCCACTTAGAATTTTATATTTTATATAAAAATTTAGCTACTTAGTTGGGAATGCTTTATTAAGATTAAGAATAAAGGAATACAATACAGCAGTACTGGTAAGAGAAATTTTCCGTTTTTTTTTTTTTTTTTTTTTTTTTTTTTTAAATATTTCATAAGCAGCACATGAAAGAAAATGGTGGTTTGGGAAATTTAAACTTGGAACAGGTCAAGGTTACCTTTTCAGAAGCTGAAGGTATAAATTCTGTTTCTGGACAGGATAATTGGCCACTATCAGAAGGATGCCAGAATGAGGCTTTTCCTGTGTTTTCATCAAATAGGTGCTAATAGTTGCTGTTAACACAAAACTAATTGCTGCCTAGGGTGGGGAGTGCAAGTTGCCTGGTCCTGTGACTACGTCGCCCACCTGCTGAGAGTCTCAGCTCAGGAACAATGCTGGAACTGGCATCCAATTTTGGGTCTGGCCAGTGGTCAACTAGCAAGCTGGGACACACTTGAAATATGAAATGCCTTGGAGTCAGAGATGCTCTGCTGTCCATTAACTGGCAGCTATGGTGTCATGTATGGGCAGAGCCAAGACCAGGTGCCAGCTTGCAGAGGAAAAGGATCCGCCTGAGTGCCACCTGTCACTGTCATGTGATTATTTGTTCATCACAGGGACCACAGTAGGTGTGCTCCTTCCATCAAAGTGTGGCATGTTGGAAGCTTCAGCTAGGCTGAAATAGGGACCGGAGCAATATTTTCCCTTAGCCCAAACTGTAGGACAAACCAAAGGATCATAGGGATCAAGTCAAATAGATGACTATATTAGATATTTGCCATTAAAGATACTCTTCCTTGTACAGGGGTTATTGCCTTGACAGTAAACAAAATATAAAAAGGAAATTTTTATTTAGTGGACTGAATGAATGAAAATCAATGTGCTCATCAAACAAAAAAAAAAGAGAAAAAGCAATTTGCGGTTGGAACAACTTAAATGATTTTCAATCACCCTAGGGGTTTGTGCTTAAAATATATTTCTGAGTGCTTTTTGTTGTTATTATTCTTATTAAATTGAACTGTAATGTGGGGTTGCATGGTAGACAGAATTCAGGAGATCAAACTCCTTATCCAGAAGTACTATAATACATCATATACTTTTAAACAGTTTATGTAATATTTCTCATTCCGAAGCCCACATACACAAAATGTATAAATTGGACTGGGTGGCTTCTGTGATGTCCTTAAATTCTTAAATACTATAATTCTTTGACTGTTAAAACCTCAAAATATTAGAGAAACACAGTAATATATATTTGTAGGAAGGAAAACCCTAGAAAATTGAAATGGATGGACTAAGGAAGAAAATTAAAATTCCCCATTTCTCTGTGAGAAACTCCTTTCCCTGTACCTTTCCTGATTTCTATGTCTACATAATTTGTATACATAATATGTCTACATATTTTTTATTCAAAACTGTTCTTGACCCCAAATACTTACCTGAGCTTCTATATAGAGAACATAGGGCTGGCTAAAAAAATTAGTTTTTAATTGCATTTGTGTTTCTTATAATTTTAATATTAATAAATGGCATTTCTGTATTGCTTACTCTGTACAGGAATTTAAGCATTTTGCATCAATTCATTTATCTTTAGGACAACCCTATGATGTAGGACAAGTCTATGATGTAGGGATTGTTATTCTATCCATATTACAAATGAGAAAACAGACACAGAGTCACAGTGTGCCAAAGTCACTCATCTAGACTAAAACTTAGGTAGTCTGGCCCCAGAGTTCACACTCTTAACAGCTACCTAGAGTTACTGGGTGAGGGCCATATTTTCCATTTATGATTGGGATTGGAGATTAAAAAAAAAGAGACAACTTACTAAATGCCTGCCTATAAGCATTACTTTTATCTTTCTATAGTCACAAAATACATCTGTATAATAAAAGACATATTAAAGATTTTATAATCATGATATTGGAACTTATTTACCATCAATAATATATAAATCAATCAGATCAGATCAATGAATTTGCATCTTTTCCTTTTAAATTGTCATTATTTTATGTTGCCTCTTGAAGCAAAATTCAAAACAATTCTACTTTTTCTCCTCACAGAATATTTTCAATTAAAATGTTCTCTTCTTGTCCTTAACACTATATCCTGACAGAAAAACGATGTAGCCTGAAACACATCAGAAGCTAAAGAAATGCTTGCTAAAGGGATTAAATAGTATGATTAGTGTATATAAATAGAACCATGGACTCTTCTAAGGCACTGAGTTTAAGTCATGTTTCCATCTCTGTTGCCTAACATTGTGCTTAAGCCACATTTGAATTTACTGAGTGTTTTTTATTGTTGTTGTTGTTGTTGTTGTTAATTAAAATGCTTCCATGGATAGTTACGACTTAGCATTCCAGACTTTATATTTCCTACATAATGATGTTTTTCCTTATATGGCCCCTTTCAAAAAGTTGCTGCTTGACCCCTTTATTCCTGTTAACCCCTATGAATTGAAAAAGAAGAGAGGGGAAAAAAAAGAAAGGAAAGTTAAACCTAGACCCAGTATTGGAATCAAATGGGTAATGAGGATTATTTCCTTGTTCATGTATGAAGGAGATACACTTGAAAAGACAAGAGAACAAATACTTGCGAAGTGTTTTAAGAGTATATGCTACTCCATTTAAAATAGAGCCAATTATTAGATTTGTTTTGGCTGTTGTGTAGTATTAACTCTTTGAAGCATCATTCTAAAAAGCCATATTTGGGGGAGGAGAGGAAAGAAAGGACAAGATAAATCTTTGCCAAGAAATTTAACGACCAGAAATCCCTTCTGAGAAGGTGATTTATCATATAGATCTATGGTATAGCCCTATGAAAAAATTTCAGTATAGAAATTTTGCTAATTATTCCTATAAGCATAACTGTTACATTTACAAAATTTATTGTATAATACCTTCCATCTCATTGTATCAAATATTTAGCCATTTGGAGCCTTTAAGAAGAATATCTTGGATTTGTTTTCATTGCAACTCATAACTGACACTTCTTATAAAAATAAGTTTGATAAAAACCATAAATGCTCCAACCATTAACCAGATTTTCTAAGAATTTTGTCAAAATATTTACATCACGGGCAGGCGACAGTGGCTCAGTGGCAGAGTTCTCGCCTGCCATGCCGGAGACCTGGGTTCAATTCCCAGTGCCTGCCCATGCAAAAAAAAAAAAAATTTACATCACAAGTTATGGAGACGAAAATGTAAATCCAAGCTCTTACCTTTCTTTATTAGTGAGTTTAAAAAAAAGAGAGAGAGAGAGAGAAAGAAAATATTTTTGTCCTCTCTATGAACATAATTTATAGCACGATGTCAGTTCTCTCAAAAAATAAAAATCTCCATTGTCTACTAATAAATTATTATTTCAAAAATAAGCAAACACATTCATTGAGCATTTCTAAGGGTTGATATTCCATCAGATAAACGAGATGAATCTTTAGTAGGACATGTGAGGTATATATAGCATTAAGTATAAAATAATGCTAACTATATTAAAAAGTGATGATATTCAAGAATCTTTAGAATTTCAGTAAATAAAAATACTTTATTTCATTTTGACCCTAGAAATGTCTGAAAGGGAGAAAATAATTTCCATAAATGGAGCTGCGAAGAAGAGTTTTGTAAGACACAGAAACAGAATGAGAAAGCTTTGGTTGTGGATAATACAGGCTAACAATTAGTGGTCCAATTTGCCTAGAGCATAAAAGAGTGGCACTTAAGGTCAACAGCCAACAAGGTTATTTGAAAGTGTTTTATGAAAGCCTTTAATTCCAAGTGAAATGTTTATACAGAACACACTATGAAATTGTTATTTATTAAAGCACATTGAGTAGAAATGTATCTTTGTCCCTATGTTTAGAAAAAAAATTCATATATTTTTATGTAGGTAGCTTGTTGCAGACAGAATTTGAAGGTCAGCATACTTTGTAGGAAATTGTTTAATAGGCAATAAAATGATAGGAGATTATATTGGGTCATCACCTTTGAATATACAAACATGGATATTAATGCAAGTGGCAATGTGAAAATATTTTTTTTTTCAATTAGAAATTGTATGTCAGGTTTCATGAACAAAGAGAAATGAAAGGTAATATTAAGATTTTGATGTGTGTGACTGGATGAAAGATGTTTTCTCTAATAAGTAGAGAAGTCAGAAATTTATTGTTTAGGCTTGTCTAATCATTTTTAATCATATAATAATAACATGTCATGAATCTGAAATAATATTGATTGTAAAATTCAATAGTACTTTCTCTGTGAGTTAAAAAGAAAAAAATTGACAAATAAACTATAATATGCCATCTATGGTAAGATGATTTCTAATTATAGAGATGTTGAACTATGAAAAATATAATTGACTAAATAAGGGAGTAGTGCCTAATATCTGGGGGGGGCGGGTGTTATGGTCCAGAAGATGAACCCAGAATGCCTAACATTTTAAAAGTATTTATTATATGCATGTATCCAAGTGCTGTATTTCAAAAGTCATCTAATCTTCTTAGTTACTTCATGAAACACATTCTCTTTTTCTTTCCATTTTGTTGATGAAGACTATGAGGGGGAAATTTATGTGGTAGAGAGAATTGAATCCAAGTATTCAACCTCCAGAGCCCTCTCTCTTCACTACTACACAAAAACAATTCATTTTTAAAAGAAAATTATATTAAAATAATAACAAATCTATAACTTTTAGATGGTCCACTAGCTTTATTAAGTGGTCACCCAGTTTATTATTCTTCCTTCCAAGATCCTTGAAGAATGAATCTCCTCTTTTAATAGATGATGAAACTGAAGCTTAGAGACAATGTGCAACAGGCTCAAGGGCAGTGGACTCAGGTGGCAAAACTTGATTCAAATCTGAGGCCTCTTGGCCTCTGCTCATTTCCCGTTTGGGGAACTTCCCTAGGCATACCCTGGGAACACTTTGGGCACACCTGTTTTACCCAGCAGCTTTTGACTTTTTCTAGTATTTACACAAAACTTTTTAAGAGACAAAATACTGCTATGCTCATTGTTTTTGTGATTGCTTATTTTTCTCCAGCTGCTTTTTCTGTATTTATTTTCAATCCCAAATGTCAAGCACTATGCCTGGCATATTATGCTCACCAGATAGACAGTTAATGCTGTGTTTCCCAAATGGTGGCAGTTTTGCTCTCTGCTCTTACCCCAGAGTCATGTGGATGTCTGGACATATTTTTGATTATGATGATAGGGGTTGGAAGGTGCCAGTGGCATCTGGTTGGTAGAGACCAAGAGTGTTGCTAAACATCCTGCAATATATAATCTATTTTAAAACGTATAATCTATCTTAATCTAGCCAAGTGTAGTCTAGTTAAAGACATCAATTGTGCTAGGGTTGAGAAACCCTGATTTAGAGGAAAAGATGAATCTTAACCTTGCTCAATTTAATGTTTTTTATGATTTTTATTTTTGTTTTCAATGTTAAGGGGAAAAAAGTAATAGGCTATAAGCCAATGAAACATTCTAAAATTACTAGTCTTCTCCTATTGTCATCTATAGGAAGGCTATCCCATGAGATGGTGACATAATACCATGATTATATTTGACGTAAATATGTTTTCATTAGCGCAGGAAGAATGCCTCTTGGATCACTGACCTGAGATAAATGCATAATTTTTACATTTTCTAGAATATATGAAATGGAATTTTTTTTTTAGTTCCGTGTTTATTCCATAGTTGCTGGAATGATAAAACTAGTTCATAAGTTTAATAGACCGACTGACCCACACATTATGTGAAGACAGTTAATGCTCAGAAATGCCTTTCTGAGGCTGCGTTGAATTTCTAAATCATTCTAAAGGCCCATTTCACGAGGAAGTCTCTGTTCTCAAAAGGAAAAAGTAGAGAGCTTTTTAAATCTTCCACAGCATTGTGCTATCTAAACATGCCTCTAAGGCAGAATCCTCTTAGAGCTAGTGCTTAGATTGAACAATGATGGAGAAGAAGATTTCAGGGAGTTTGTCCAGCATAGACACAATCCGATGCAGGCAAGAACATGGGTGAACCCTGAAGACATTGTGGTGAGTGAAATAAACTAGACACAGAAGGACAAATATTATATGATCTTGCTGATATGAAATAATTAGAAAAAAAAACATAAAGTCATAAACTAGGATATAGGTTACCAGGGGCCAGGGTAGATATGAGGAGTGGGGAATTAAGGCTTAAATTATAAGGAGTTTCTATTTAGCATGTTGGAAAAATTTTGGTAATGGATGGTGGTGATTGTAGAACAACATTGTGATTGTAATTAACAGCCCTGTATTGTAAATTTGAATGAAGTAAATTTGAATGAAGTATAAAGGTGAAATTTTAGGCTCTATATATGTTACTAGAATAAATGTTGTTTATTTTTAAAAGCCATATAGGACTTTAAAACACAAACAGTGAACTCTAGTGTAAACCATGGACTATAATTAATAGTATAAGTTATAAACATATTATTTCATTAGTTGTAACAAATATACCACCCAAATGCAAGGTGTTAATAATAGTGTGGCATATGGGAACTCTATGTTATATATGAGTATTCTGTGAACCTACATCTTAGAAAAAGAACTGATTTTTGCTGTGAGCTCAACGGATTCTTGTGAATTTAATCTCCAAAGGCCTTTTCAAAAGCTAATAACTGACCAGTTGAGGCTAATATCTAACCAGACACATGGCTGTGAGATATATCCACTTTTCCAAATCTGATGTTGCAATTTCTAGTTATGTTTTAAAACAAAATTGCTTTGAAGGAATTTAAGCCAATAAGATCATTATTTTTTTTCAACTGGAAGTTATTTTAACGTGCCTCCATGGCTTTGTTTGTATTATCCTAAATGGTTTTGTTAATTGTGATGCATTTGCATATTTTTAACTATGAAGTTTCATATTCTAGTCAGTAAAAAGTTTTTAGAGATTTTGATTTAGTAAAATTAGGAATAAATATTGGGGAGATATTAAAAAAAGTTCCTTGCATCTTTAAAAGCAAGCAATGACATAAATACTTTAAGTCAAACCCTTATCTGCAGGTGTTTGTATTGTAATGGCAAAAAAAAAGATTGTGAATATCCTACCAATCATCTAAAAAATATATTCCTAATTATAAAGTTGTGGTGATAAGCTCTTTGATATTAATGAAAGATTTATTGATGAAATATATAAAATGTGTATATACATAATCATTTATAATATAACTTATAATATATATGATTATATAATCTTTTTTATTTTAAACTTTTTGGACTTCCTGGGTATCCCCTTTGAAGCATAGCTGATGTCGTGGCATGTAGGCATTAGGGATTATGGTGTTAATTCAGGTACTAGTCAAGGATTAGGGAAGATTGATCATAGAGAAAATGCTTTGAAGCAAAAAATGTTGAGTAGCAGGCATAACTTTTCAACCAGAGTGAAAAGTCAGGAGGCTGAAAATAAAGTAGCTCTTAATACTTAAAATGTATTCTACACTGTCTATAGCTTCGTTATTGTATACATCTGGCATTTGTTATGATCGATGTTTGATTCTGGTGAGAAAACAACCTTTCTTCATGCATGTACATAGACTACATTTATTTTAATTCATTGCAAAATTACCTACTAAATTCCATGCACTGTTCTAAGCTCTGAGTATATAACTATCAATAAAAGTGACATGGCCCTGCCCTCATGAAGCTTAAAGTCTAGAGGTATTTTTAAATATTAATGAAATAACTCCTGGGTCAGGATGAGCAGCAGTAATTAGCCTATCGGAAAGAGAGTGAAGCGGAGGTGTGGGAAGCAATCCAGGAATGAGAGCATAGCATATACAGATGTGCAGAGGCAAGAGAGAGCCTGGTGAATTCTGGGCTGTGAAGGAGTCACAAATAGCTGAGATGCTGGGCATGAAGTAGGGAATGGTTAAGAGATGGACCTGGAGAGTTGAGCAGAATCCAATGCAGAAAGGAACATGTGTTTGAACTTCTGGAGCTCACTGGAGAGAAAATCAGTTGTGAGTGGAAACATGTAGTAGTCTACTGTAGGTATACAAAGAAAATAGGAAACTACTATATTAATACATAATTGAGATATTACTAGGTAAGTGCAACAGAAAGGCAGTAGGACAAGAAAAGTGAGCATATTGCAAGCAACTTATGGACTATGGAAATTTAGGAGAGTAGAGAAGGAAGTGATGATACAAAAGATTGATAGAAAGAAATGTCACAGTCAGAAAAACTTCAGTTTGTAAACTGATTAAAAGAATAGAAACTGCCCTAGTTTCCTAGGGTTGCTATAACAAAATATCATAAATTGGATGGCTTAAAACAACAGAAGTTTATTGTTTCCTACTTCTGGAGGCTGGAAGTTAGAAATCAAGATGTCAGTAGGACCATGCTTCCACTAAAATCTGTAGGGAAAACTGTTTCTTCTATCATCTGGAGAAGAATCCATAGTGTTCTCTACCTCCATTGTCACATGTCATTCTCCCCTCTGTCTGTCTTATGTGCTATGTCCAAACTTCCTTTTTTTATAAGAACACAAGGCATCATGTATTTAATGCTTGCCCCTCTCCAATATGACCTTATTTTGACCTTCCTAATTCTGTTCCATCTTATTTCCAAACACATTCTGAAGTATCATGGGAACTCAGATGACCCCATAGTCTCACTGAGTAAACCTCAAGGTGTTCTGGTTTGGGGTAAGCAAGGCTTTGGCCTTTCTGGAAGGACTTAGCTGTGGCTTGGTTTAATTGTCTGAGCTCCAGAGAGAGGCTCTGGTTCCAAGGTTGTTGTTACCTGGTCTTCTGGAAGGGTTTTGAGGCTTGATCTTTTCGTCCTACTTATAACTGTAATCTGAAATCTGCACTTCATTGTTTTGACTATTGTTATCCTATCGTGGTTAATTTTAAACATCTTTTCTTGGTTTCCTTTAGCTTTTTAGTTTGAAAAGGCTGACTTTTTCAGTTATGCTAACAGGAGAATTATAAGGGAGTTCGTATCTATGGGTCAGGCTGAAAAGGAGGTAGCTACATATGACAGGGATGCAAGTAACATCATTACCTGCTAGGATGGAGGTAACAATCATAGAATTTAGGGAAAGTGCAAGAGAGGCTAAAATATTGTTTGGTTTATTAAGACAGGTTAAGAATTAAAATAGTTCAAGTTTTATTTTGGCTTTCAGTATAGGCTTCTAGAATGGAACAACAAGTTTTCATCAAGTAAAATAAAATTTCTTCTTAGTGTTTCCCTACTAAGTTTGATCTCCCAAGTTTCTTTTTCCAGTGAATGTTACAGCAGTTTTTCATTTTTTACAGCATGTCTGTCCCTCATACTAATTTTCCATACCCTGCCCGGAAATTGCTTGGGACCTAATCCCTGCCTGAATAGTAAAGATTCACTTCATCCAAACTGCAAATATTAGCCTGCATTATAAGTATAAATAAAAACAGGAGAGTGACACAGGTTTGGCCATAGCATGCAGAAAACTTGACAAACTTTCCCTCTGTCAGCACAATAGTGTCTACTAATCTCTCTTTTTTTTTTTTTGTCCCAGAACTCAAATGTCATTTAAGGCACTTTCTGAAAGTCTCAAGGATATATCCTAGCTACTAAAGATTTGGAAAATCTTTATAGTGCCAAGATTTCTTAAGTGAATTTTAATGTAGTTTTAATTATTGTCATTGAAGGGCTTTTATTTGAAACGTTTGAAAAATTGTGACCAGAGAGAGTGCTTTAGGAAAATTGAGCAACTTTTCCTGTTTTCAACTATTAATAGTGGAAGAGACAAAACTGAAATTTCTCCAAGAATGGTTATGTTTCATGGAAGGGTGCTTTGACTAAAAGTTGATAGGAAAACATCATTGCTTGAATTGCCTTATTTCCGTATCCATAACTCAGTACATGGGTCTGGATTAGTTGATGAGTGTGTCTTAGTAATCAATGAATGTTTCCATAAAATCAATGAGTGTTTTTTATCCTAAAAATTATTTTGTTGAAAGCAGGGGGATAGACTGTGTAAGGTTGTCATATGAAGCTCCATAATTCTGATTATTCCAGACATCTCTTTATTTTCAGAGTCTAACTGTGTAGGGTGATCTTTGGGGACCCATGTACATAATAGCTATTTGAATTAAGTGCAGATATACTGAAAATTGAAAACAAATTTTTCATGCTTCCCTAAAAAGGAAAGAAACGTTTAGTTGCCTAGACATTAAATATTTCCTAGTTTAATTCACAGTTTACTATTGGCCAAATTAATGATTAAGCAAGCAGATGCATAGTAAAATTTTAAGTGCTAATTCAAAACACTTGTCTTAGGATTGGAGCCAGAAATCTTATAATAAGAAGTAGTAGGGGATTTTTAAAAATGGGGAACATTAAAAAATAAATTTATTTCAATGCGAAACAAAAGGTGCTTTTGATGAGCATGACCATTCAAGAAATGTTATTTGTAGTTTATATTAATATAGACTTCTTACAAAATTCAAACAAAGACTATAAGATGCATAAGGTTGAGCTGAGCATTGTAAAATTCTAGGCTGTGAGGGAAATTGTATTTTCCTTCATTCTTTTTTACTCCTAAATTCTATAATAATTGCAGAAGGGTTGGGAGTTTCTAGCATATCTGAATTATATTTGTAAAAGCCAAAAGATCATGGGAGCTTTCTACCTTTGATATTTACAGTGTATTGGGAATTCTAATATATATGTAATATATGAAATGCAGTTGTGTTATAAAATGTTGCCAGTTTAAAAAAGTCTGATTTGTTATTTTCAAAAGTAAACTTAAATGGATAAGAAATCTTCCCACTAGCTGTGAGAGAAAATTTATGAAAAAGAAAATAGATTTTTTAATTTGAAAGTGATTTTAGAACTTAGTTTCTAAAAGAAAAAAAGAAAGAAAGAAAAGGGAATTATATTCTATTTTTTCTTTTGAGGAATTTTTGAAATTAATTATCAAATATAAGATCACACACAAACAGAAACTTGCATATAAACTGTTGTTTTACACATTAAAATAAATTAATTTTGTTTTGTTTATTGTTTAGCTGAACAGATGGTACTGATTTTGACAAAATTCAATTTCCTTTCTTTTTTTTTTTTTTTTTTTTTTTTTTGCCTAAGGAGAAACAAAAAACGGAGTTTCTCTTCCCACTTTGTCACAGCTGGTTACCAATCAATCTCAATTCACGGTACAGTGATGATAGCACATGTTGTCTGGGGGCCAAATCTGATTGGGTTGCATTTTTCAGCAGCGTTTCATATCAGAAATAAAAAAGGTATCTCTATGCAGTGACTGTCAGCACACGATTGTACAACTGCCATTAATCAAACCTGGCAACAATGACTGCGTTGCCAGTCAGACTGGCATATTTCACAATCAGAATTACCTGATTTCTAATAGAATTTCCTCACCAGTAATGTTTTCTCATCCATCTTTTTTGTTTGTTTTTAATTAAAGTCAGCTAATGCCTCCTACATGTTGATCTTTTATAATAGAATACCACGTTAAAAATCAACTGTTTTATACCAAGGTAGATTTATTTAAAATGTATTCGAAATTATTCAAGGAAGGCTAAAGAACAATTAAGGGTGAAATTTAAGAAGCTTAGATTGTTTAAGAAGAAGATTAATTTTAAAGCAGTGTGTGTCAGTAATCATTTATATAAGCATCCTAGGGTTAGAGTTGGTCTTGAGTAATATTGAGAAAGATACTAATCAGTAATTTCTAGAGATTTTGAAACTCTAGACTCGAAGTCAGATACGCAAATACACATCTGTTCCCATGCACAGAAAACAATGGATGCACAAATCAAATGAGAGGGGTTACTCTCCATTAGAAAAATAAATGTACTCAATGCAGGAGACAGTGATTCCTTAGAACTCAAGACAACAATCTGAGCATCTTCTTTAAAATGGTGCATGAAAATTCACAATTTTATCTATTTATCCATTATTACGTCATGCTAAACCCTGCTTAAACTATAAACATCTCTTTAAATGTACAGAATTATTAATATTGATAAAAATTCCTAATTTTTCATATTGCTCATTTGTTTTCCCCCCTCCACATTATATAATATAATAATATAAACCATCATGGAGACTATTGTTACGCATATACTAATTTATCCAAAGAAGAAGTATAAGGAAAAAAAGGCCACATTCACTGGATTTTTGGAAATATTTAGCATCTAATTGCTTGTGACATACGTAGTTTTTCACAAACAAATTATTCTCATAGAGAAAGCATGACTAGTAGAGAAAGTAGAGAATTGTAGTAGATCTTCATGAAACTTTATCTCCCAACTATAATTCCCTCAATGTGTGTCTAGATTGCCTACATGTGACACTGGTAAGGAGCTTAATATTATTTCTGGTTGGATTTTAAAGTTATTAAGACGTGATTTATTTAAAGCCATTCACCAAATCTCTTAAGATTTTGCATGTCAGGGTTAATCTGATCACAGTTATAGTTCTGTGATTTCTCTGGCCTAAGATGCTTCTTACTGGGGTAATTCATCAAAGGTTCCATCAGGCACTTGAGTTTCCTGGGTTTGCTATGGGCACCGTCAGAGTCCAAGTAGACAGCATGTGGTGGTTCAGTGGTGCTAGCAGGAACCTCAGTGCCTTCAATTGTGCATTGGTTATCTCAGGCTTGTGGGGAAGGCAGTGTGATGAAGCAGAAAGAAGGTGTGCTTTGGAGTAAAATCATCCTTTTTCTGAAAATCCAAATTTCTACATGAAAATGTCAAATTTTAAAATGATGGCATTACTCCAATAATAATTCCAAAATACTAGTGGAAACAAACAAACAAAAACTTGTCATCATGTTGATTTTAGCCCACAAATTCTCAAATTGTAACCTCTAATTTAGATTATGCAGCATTAATTATTGTACCCAGTCCATAAGGACTAAATTCTAATATCAGCTCAGTCACTTAAAGCCTCCTTGTTATATTGACCATTTGCTCATTGAACCCATAAATGAAAATTTTGTGGGAGGAGCTATCATTCTAAAAATATTTCCAATGACATGTCATCTCCTACTTACTTTCATTTCCGTTTATGAATTTATTTATCTTTTATTTTTTAGCTAAATCTTTAAGTTGTCTCTTTGTGAAAAGCTATAACTTCTACAATATAGTTGACAAAGGCTGTGCCAGGAGGTCTACATTTCGATATAAAACCTTTAGTACCAATGAATTCCTGGTTATTGGAAAAGTTAGCATCTCAATGTGCTATGTTTCTAATCTGAAAATTAGGAAATTATACTATATTCAACAATTTATTAATTATTCACTGTTTCAGAATTTATGAAATGTCAGCTTGTTGGAATAACCAGTCTCCATGTGCTTTCTTCTTAGTGCATAATGAAATATGTTATTTCACCCCTCTTATCCTAGAGGTAATTTACTTACGCTTCAAATATTCTTAAATGTTGATATTTTTTGGATTCGCTGAATAATTCCATATTCATTCATCCATATTCCACATGGTTTTCTAGATTTAACTAAAATACTTTTTAGGCTACTATTTTTTTTTTTTTTGAAGAGTTTAAATCCCTCTATCTCATCTTCCCATTTTTATGTCTGTAATTCCTTTCTGGACAAATAGGGAGTTATATTGGAAATAATACCCTAGATTCTGCTAGATAACATTCTCATAAAAGTGTAAGAATAGGTTATATGGTTTGCTTTCATCTTAAATTTATAATCCTAATTTTCTAATTTATGAAACAAGGAAAATAATAATGAATTTCCCTATGTACTACTAGAATTATTATTTGAGAATACAATGCAAGTGTAGTTTTAATTTTATTTTTATAAGATAATGTGATTTGAAATCACTCTGCCAAAATAAGGAGATAATAGATTTGAGAACATTAAGAAAAACATAAAGTTTTCTTTTGCTTCCCCTTAGTCTTCACTTTTGTTTTAGGTATTCTTTTCGAATTATTGCATTTAATTGGGTAGAGGGAGAGAGATTCTGCTTTCATTTATTTATTCATTTAATTTACAGAAGAAAAATTTTTAGTGGAAATATGGACAATGTCTATTTTGATTGTCAGGATTTGCTAGATTTCTATATTAATTCTGTCTCCATATAGCTTTTTTGCATTTGCAGCATTGTATTTTTTTCATCTCAATTTAACCTACATTTTAGAGCTATCTGCTAGTGTATAAACCTGACAACATTCTTATTCTTCTTGATGTAATAGAAGGATATGTTTCAGATTACTTAGTTTTAAAATTCCCTGTCCAATTTTTATAAATTGACCATGTTATAAAAGAACTATAAAGCGTTTGTTGAGTGGCTCATCCTTTGTCGGTCATTAAATGAGTATTCATTGAGATCCTCCAGGGCCTTAGGGATTGTTTGGTGCAGCTTGGGGCATATAGTTGGAACAAGAGAGAATCAGTCTTTGTTTTCATAGAGTGTACATGTTCTTGGAAATGAGGAAGTCAATAAAAAGCCAACAAAAATTTGATAAAAATTTGTGCTCTAGAGAAAATGAAAAGTTAAAAGTGGCAACTGAAATATGAAAAGAAAAAGGTGGCTTGATTGGTGGGCAGAGAGTTACTTCCATTGGTCAGGAAAGATGTCTTTGAGGGAAATGATTTGGAGGCTATCCTATGTCAAGAAGAATCAGCCATGGAAAATGTGGGAAAAGAGCATTCCATGAAGTTGCAGCAGAATTGCAAAGACACAAGTGGGAACTAGTCACTTATGTTGGACAACCAAATCAAGGGTCATGAGGTTAGAGCAGTTTGAACATCAAATTGGCCTGTAGGCAAAGGACAGATTATTTTAAACCTTGTAGGCAACAATGAAATTGGTTTTATTCTAATGAGAGTCCATTGCAGAGTTTCAAACCATACTACATCACACGCAGATTTAGTTATAAGTCATTGACTTTGTATTGATATTTATCTTACTTTCCTAGTATTGCTGTTATGAAATACCACAAATTAGGCAGCTGAAACTAAATGAAATTTATTCTCCTACATGGAATACTAGAAGTTTAAGATCAAGGTATCACAAGGGCCATATTTTCTTTAATTCTGTAGGGAAGAATCTGTTCCATGCCTTTCTCCTGACATCTGGTAGTGACTTGCTGGCAAGTTGTGACATTCTCTACCTCAGTCATCACATGGCATGTTTTCTTCTGTTGTTTTTTTGTTCTGTGTCCAAAA
The DNA here is from genome assembly GCF_023851605.1 of Tamandua tetradactyla. Lineage (NCBI taxonomy): Eukaryota > Metazoa > Chordata > Mammalia > Pilosa > Myrmecophagidae > Tamandua > Tamandua tetradactyla. The sequence goes on along the minus strand of NC_135336.1, from coordinate 69,757,340 downwards.
TTCGTCCTCTTATAAGGATACCAGTCATGGGGATCCACCATAATTAGTATGGCCTCATTTTAACTTGTGTGATTATATCTGCAATGACCCTATTTCCAAATAAGGTTACATTCTGCAGTACTTGGGAGTGAAACTTCAACAGATCATTTGGGGTGGGAGTGGGGTCACAATTCAATGCTCTTAGATCTCCTTAAAATAGTAGGTATGCAATCTCCTTAAAATTCTTAGATTGCATATCTACTATTAAGGTACAGGTATATGGGTTGTTGTTATTAGGAATAGTTTACTTAAATGTAATAATCCGGAGAAAACCAAAAACTCAAAAGCCTCTCTTACAGGAAAGAGAAGTCCTTTTCTTGTTGGGACAAGGAGTCATTCTACTTGTAGAAACTTTAGGAGAAATATTTTATGTTTTCACATCTAGAAGATTTTCTAATGGTCAGAGATATTCAAAGACAGAATAAGCCACTCACTGTATGAATAGACTAGAAGAGTGCTGGTTGCATGCTGCAAACAGAATTTAAGTGTTAATATGTAATTGCAGCAAGTAGACTTTTTTAATGTATCATTTAACCAAGATAGTCTATCATTTTATATATGTTTGAAGTAGTTTGCTGTAAACCAATAGTGCTGTTAATATTCACACCCTTCCTCCAGTAAAGATTGAATGAGCAAATGAAAATTTATATTGAGCATTCCAATATATGTGTACTCAAAGTTTGTTTGTTTTCAAATTACAACACCCCTGTGTGATGGGACACAGGAGGAAAGGAGCATGGTAGCACTTCTTTCTTTCTTTTTTTTTTTTTTAACATTTTTTTCTAGTGAAATATATCATATACAAAAAAGCAATAAATCTTAAAGTACATTGTAACAAATAGTTATAAAACATTTCAAAGTTAAGTATGGGTTACCATTCCACAGTTTAAAATTTTTCCTTCTAGCTTCTCCAAGACACTGGAGACTAAACGAAATATCAATATAATAATTCAGGAGTCATACCCATTTGTTAAATCCTGTCTTCTCTGTTTTAATTCCTCCTTCTCCTTTGATCCTTCTGCCAATCTTTAGGGGTATTTGGGCTACGCTCATTCTAACTTTTTCATGTTGGAAGGGATGTTGATAATATGGGTCAGGGAAATGAAACTAGCTGATGTTCTTGGAGAGGCTGGCCCCTCTGGGTTTAGGACTTAATCTGGCCTAGGAACCCATCTTGAGGTTGTAGATTTCTGGAAAGGAATCTTAGCACATGAAACTTTTATATAATCTCAGCTAGAGCCCTCGGTGTTCTTTAGGATTAACAGGGATGGTGCTGGTTGGGAATGGAAACCCTTGGTAATTAGCAATACCTAGCTGAAGCTTGCATAAAAGTCACCTCCAGAGTAGCCTCTTGGTTGGTTCTGTTTGGACTCTCTTAGCCACTGATACCTAATTTTGTTACATTTCCTTACCCCCTTTTGGTAGCAGTTATTTCTAATTCGAGGAATACAGGCATGGTGGTCCTCAGAAATGTGTTCATATCAAACCTAAGAGTTGAGAAAATTCATATACTCACAAGAAAAAGCCCCAGAGGTAATTCTGTCCTACCTTAGTAGGAAGGCAAACCTTACCTAAACTGGTTGAGAATAATTTTACTATACTCTAAGTCCTATGAAGATATTCAACCCAACATTTTGTGCAGTACCTCACATGTAGGATATATAAGTATTTCTAGAATAAAAAATTAATTAAACCTTTATTATAATCCTCTCAAATTTCAATGGTCTTCAAGGGGAAATGGAAATAAAATGATATTAAATGAGTATCTACTAATTTCTGTGATTTATGCTGGGCATTTTATACATAAAGTGATTACAAATTATCACCAAACACCTTCCCACTTCCAAAACATACATTTCTTACTGGGACTGGGTTCAGTTCCTGAGTACATATTCTCCCTCTACCTAGTTTGGCTCCTCTAAGTATTCTAACTAGACTCCCCAAACCACCAGACCACTATCCTTGTCTATATTTTTAAAAGCTATCATCTAAACTCAGTATAAAACCCTGCTACATAGAAGAAAACAGTAGATTCATTATGTTTAAGAAACGGTGTGGTATCTTTGAAAAGTAAGTAGTCTCTTTTAATAGTAGGTAAGATTAATTCAATTTATTCATCCCAAGTAATATTTCATTAAAAGAAATTTATGGGAATAAAATGTACAATCATAGATTAGAATGCATGCTTACTTATACCTTCATTAGAGAACCCTTAGTTAAATAATCACACAAACAAAACCAAAAAAAGTGAAATGACCCCAAAAAACTAAAACCCAATTTCAAAAATTATATGAGATCATAAGATTCAGTGTTCTCATTCCTATTTTTCTTTTCATTCTCCTTAAAAAATTCTGGAATTTCAGAAATTCCAATTTCAAACTTATGCTGAGTTGATATTATATTTTCTCCAATTTTTAACAAAGCCGGTTTTCTTAGAAGAGTAAATGAGATATAGATTTCATATCATATTCCCAAGTTATTGCCTGTATAATGAAGTTCTCAAACATGAAGGAAAAAGTTGTCAGAAAAGTCCATCCAAAATTATGTACTATATATACATAATAGTTATGTATCCTATATTGTCTTAAATTATCATTTATAAACTAAGATTTTTACTATAGACAAGAGTTAAAGTGGAAAAACTGCCATACTGAGAATCAGGGTCCAAGGTTGGAATCCTGATGTGTCTTCTTAGCAGTTAAATGACTTTGAGTCTGTTTCTTCATCAATGAAATGAAAATGATAGTTCCAGTTTCAGAGGGTTGTTGGGAGATGGTTGTGAGCTTATGTGTGAATGTGTTGTCTGTGTTTTTTTTTTTAAACTGTGAAGCAACACAAAATTTCTGAGATTTTCCCTCAGTGACAAATCAGAAATGATGTGCAATATAGTATCTATTTGAATCATGGTTTCACATACTTTTTGATCCAGAAGGCACATTCTAGTTCATCAGGTTTCTCCTCTTTAGCTTTTGAGAAAACTGAGAGAGCTATAGAAAGGCCTCCCAAAAATCACCCCATAAGAACTGATGGCAAAACTGTAGCTGAATTAAATTTTTGAGATGAATTAGAAATGCCTGAAAAATGCATTGCTTTTTAGGCAGTGTTTGTACCTTAGAGTGAGTATACCATGCAGAACATAAACCAATTGTAGGAAAGAGTTTTGTTAGACATTAAATATTTCCCTGGCAAATTTTCTTAAGCCATCAACAAAATCATTATATCTCATATTTATTATTGTTGAAGCTAATCAGAAAATGTTTCCTTCTATTGCTTTTCTTCTAGGTATCTTAGCCTAGTATTTGCCTTAAAATGTAATTATAGCCTATATGAAAGTGCTAATAGAGCTCTACTGTAATCAAGATGGCTGTGTGAGACATATCAGGGCCCCATACCTTGATGGAGTCTTTGGACAATATGCAAGATCCGGCAGAAACATTTTTCCCAAAGCTCCAGAACACAATGAAAGGACAGCAGTAACAAAGAGAGTGCCAAATCAAGAAAAAAACTTAAAGGTGGTGGGATCTCCTGGCACTCTGGCTGTCCCTTACCCTACCCCTTACTAATTCAGTGCCGAGCCAACCAACACTCCCAGTGCATGAATCTCTAGTCCTGGTTCCAGAAGGAGCAGAGTTTCCCTCACGTGCATACAGATAGCATGTGTGTCTGGCCCAGTCATTCTGGGACAGGGCTTTCCTGTATGTGCTTAGTGCCTCACTCACTGAGCTCTCCAGCAGAACATTGTGGGAGACCAGTCAAATTATACTGACTTGGGCAAGAGACTGCAGGCTGCAGTACATAGAGTGCTGTGTTTGGGACCATGAAGAAACAAATTCCTAGGAAAGAGGGAATATTTGAAATAGTGTAAATGGGGATTACCATAGAGCTACACTGTCATGTCTAAGACATGACACATGTGCAGAAAGAATCAGGGAGGCTCTTAAACTTTGGCCTGGAGTCATCTCCCAAACTTAATCTGTGGTAAAGCCCTGAAGGAGAGCACTGGAAAGACTGGTGTTTTCTCCGCACCCCCCTCCCTTTTCTTAGCTCCTGGCATTTAAGAAAAGCACTCTCACAATATTAGCTGGATAGAAACTTAAAGAACATATGTCTCAGAGTCTAAATTCCAGAGATAACACTTTAAAATATCAAAATGTCCAGGTGTCAACAAAAGGTTACAAAGCATACAAAGGAAGAGAAAATGATTACCCAGGAAAAGGAGAGAATTAAAGCACTAGAAACCATCAATGAAGAGAACTAGACTTAGGACAAACTAGACAAAGACTTTTTAAAAATGGTTATAAATATGCTCCAAGAGTTACAGGAAAACATGAACAAAGAATTAATGGAATCCTGGAAAGCAATAGATGAGGACAAAGAGAATATCAATGGAGAGATGGAAATTATGAAAAGGAATCAAACAGAGCTTGTTTTAGTTTGTTAAGCTGCCAGAATACAATGTACCAGAAACAGAATGGCTTTTAAAAAGGGAAATTATTATGTTGCAAGTTTACAGTTCTAAGCCATGAAAATGTCTGAACTAAGGCAAGGCTATAACAATGTCCAAACTAAGCATTCAGGTAAAGATACCTTGGTTCAAGAAGGTCGATGACATTTGGGTTTCTCTCTCAGCTGGAAAGGCACATGGTGATGTTTGCTAGCTTTCTCCAGTCTTCTTCAATGGCTTCCCCATGGGTGTTTTCTTTATGCATCTCCAAAGGTCTCTGGCTACGTGGGCTTTGTTGGCTCTAAGGCTTTTTCCAAAATGGTTCCCTGTTAAAGGACTTGTCACAGCTAGGTTCATGTGTCAACTTGGCTGAGTGGTGCTGGCCTGTCTGCTGTGATGAGGACATTTCAAAGACTTAAATCATGATCATGTCAGCTACATTTGTAATCAGCCAAACAGGAGTGTCTTCTGCAATGAGTAATGCTTAATCTGATTACTGGAAGCCTTTTAAGGAGGATTCAGAAGAGACAGGCTATTCCTGTTTCAGCTGGTGAACTTCTCCTGTGGAGTTCATCCAGACCCTCCATCGGAATCATCAGCTTCACAGCCTGCCCTGCAGATTTTTGGACTCTGCATTCCTGCAGTCATGTGAGACACTTTTATAAATTTTATATTTGCGAGCGTTCCCTGTTGATTCTGTTTCTCTAGAGGACCCTAACTAATTAATACAGGACTCCAGTAAGCAGCTCCACCTTGAAGGGGTGGAGACACATCATCATGGAAACCATCTAATCAAGACTAGCACCCACAATTGGGTGGGTCCATGGAAAAAATAAGAGAGATCCCACCCAGCAATATTGAATGAGGATTAAAGGACTTGGCTTTTCTGGAGTACACAACAGATTCAAACCAGCACAGACCTGAAGTCCACAGTAACAGAAAAATAAAATTCCCTGGAGGGATTCAACAGCAGATTAGAGCTGGCAGAAAAAGAATCACAGAACTTAAAGAATAGACAATTGAAATCACTCAGTCTGAGGAGGAGGAAGAAAGAAGAAAAATGAACAGAAACTGAGGAACTTCTGGGACATCATAAAGTGTGCCAATATATGCATTGAGGGAGTCCCAGAAGGCAAAGAAAGAGAGAAATGGGAAGAGAGACTATTCAAAGAAGTAACAACTGAAAAGTAATCCAATGTAATGAAAGACATGAGCATACATATCCAAGATGCTCAAGGAACAACAAACAGAATAAACTCAAATAGATCCACACTGCAGTATATTATAATCAAACTGCTTAGTGCCAAAGATAAAAAGAAAATTCTGAGAGCCAAATGGGGGAAGCAACATGTTACATACAACAGAGCCTTAATATGATTAAATGCTGATTTCTTACCACAAAACATGGAGGAAGTTGACAGTGGGATGTCATACTTAAAGTGCTGAAAACAAACAAACAAAAAAAACCCTGTCAAGCAAGAATTCTGTATTGGACAAAACTGTCTTTCAAAAATGAGGGAGAGATCAAGACATTTCTAGATAAATAAAAGCTGAGAGTATGTCACCAGTAGACCAGGTTTTAGGAGAAATGCTAGAGTTGTGAAGGTTAAAAAAAAATGAATGATAGAATCAAACAATAGGTTAAAGAAACAAAGATCTCCAAAGAGAATAACAACGTGGGTTGTTCATAAATGCCACTACTGTATTTTTGGTTTGTAACTCTACTTTTTACTTCTTACAGGATCTAAAAGGTAAATGCATATAATATAATGATGAATCGGTGGTTTTGGACTTATAATGTATAAAAGTGTAATTTGTGACAAGAACCACATAAAGATAAGGGAACAGAAGGATATAGGAACACAGTTTGTATATAGACTTTCTACCTCTTGATAGACTGTGTTCTTAACTTTGACTCTCAAAGTTCACTCAACATTAGTTCATATTAGTGACACAAGACTGATTTTGTCTTTGTTTTGTTTCTGGCTAATTTGACTCAGCATTATGCCCTCAAGATTCATCTACGTTATTATATGCTTCATGACTTTATTCTGACTTAACAGTTGCATAGTATTCCAGCATCACCTATATACCACAGCTTATTTAGTCAGTCATTCATTGATGGACATTTGTACTGATTCCATTTCTTATAACTCATATAGTGCTGCTATAAACATTGGTATGTAAATATCCATTTGTGTCTTTACCTTCAGTTCCTCTGAATGTATATATCTAGTAAAGGGATTACTGAAAATCATGTGTCAATTCTATACTTAGCTTCCTGAGGAACTGCCAAACTGCCTTCCAGAGTGGTTGTACCATTTTACACTCCCACCAGCAGTGGATAAGTTGTGCCTATTTTCCCACATCCTCTTCAGCACATGTCATTTTCTGTTTTTTAGATAATGTCCATTTTAATGGGTGTAAGATGATATCTCGTTGATTTGCATTTCCCTTATAGCTGGTAAACTTGAACATCTTTTCATGTGCTTTTTTAGCCATTTATATTTCCTCTTCTGTAAAGTGTCTGTTCATGTCTTTTACCCATTTTTAATTGGGTTGTTTGTCTTTTGTTATTGAGTTGAGAATCTCTTTATATATTCTTAATACGAAACCCTTATCTGATATGCGGTTTCCAAATATTGTCTCTGATTGTATAGGCTGCCTTTTTACTTTCCTGATAAAGTTCTTTGATGCACAAAAGTATTTAATTTTGAGGGTATCTCATTTATTTCTTTTTGCAATGCTTATACTTTGCATGTAAGGTCTAGGAAAACACCTCCTATTACAAGATTTTTAAGATAACTCTTCTAACAATTTTATGGTCTTAACTCTAATGTTTACATATGTGATCCATTTTGAGTTAATTTTTGTATAAGGTATGTGATATGGGTCCTCTTTCGTTCTTTTGCATATGGATATTCTGTTCTCCAAACACCATTTATTGAAGTGTCTGCCCTGCCCCAGGTAGGTTGGCTTGACTACCTTATCAAAGATCAATTGTCCATAGATGACAGAGTCTTTTTCTGAACACTCAATTCGATTCCATTGGTCAGTATCTCTATCTTTATGAGAGTTGGGTAGGATATTTCGTTTAAGTTGTTTCCATTGAGATGTGACCCACCCAACTGTGGTTGGGACCTTTTCATAGGTGATTTACATGGATATGTGTCTCCACCCATTCAAGTTTGGGTTGGTTACCAGAGTCCTTTAAGAGGGAAACATTTTGGAAAAAGTTTTATAGCCCATACATCCAGACAATTGGAGATGTAAAATGAAAATGCCCCTGGGAAAGCTGTTTGAAATGAAAAGCCACAGCTGCCAGCCATGTGCCTTCCTAACTGACTGAGGAGTTCTGGACCCATTGACCTTTCTTAAGGTATCTTTCTCTGTATGCCTCAGTTTGGACAATTCTGTGGCCTCAGAACTGTAAACCTACAACTTACCAAATTGCCTTTATAAAAGCTATTCCATTTCTGATATATTGCATACTGGCAGCTTTAGCAAACCCAAACACCATGACACTCTAAGTTAGGAGAAATTTCATCCAAAACATATTGGTAGAGAAGTAACTGCCATAACTGGAGGAGAGAGGACCCTTGGTAATTAAGTTTAGTTGACATAATTGGCTCACAGACATTGCCTTTTGTGATGCAAAGGTCTATAAACCAGTGGTGTTATTAGGTCAATATTTTTTCCTTAGTAAAATTAAGCTGTGCTATTCTTTTATATAGAGCTGACAAAAGAAGAAGAAATCTGATTATGCTAGACTTAAATGGTAGCCTAAAACGTTTATTTTTGTCCTGAAAGCAATAGAAATTTACAGTTATTTTATGAGCAGGTAGAGTCACTCAAAGTAATAGTTGGGGATATGGATCTATGAAGAAAAAAGGCAATATGACTAATCAAAAGTTATTGTAAAAATGTGTTTTTGAAATAACAAACACCTGAGTTAGGCCATAGTGTAAATCACAAAGAAAGATGAGATAGGAAAGAAATGAAAAGAGAAGAATTTCAGTGTTTTTTTTGTGTGTAATTTCTTAGAATCAAATAAATATGCATTCCTATGCAAATACTCCAAAGTCATGTTTAAATTGTAGAGATTATTCTGGACAAGTCCTTGGTCTATTGTTAAAAAAGAAGGAAGTGAGACAATACTTGCTTGTGAAAGAGCTATGCATTTCTAAAAATGCCTCTCAGTCATGTTGCTATTGTAAGAGATAATATTGCTAATACTAAAAAATCTTTATACCCTCTTAATGCTTTTGACCAATGTCCATATTGTAAATGTGCCAATAAAGAAGATATATGCTTTCTTCTTTAATGTATTTCAACTCTGTTAAATTCCAATTCCTAAAAATTACATCATTGTTTGTTTTAGTTTCTTAATGCTGCCAGAAATGCAATATTCCAGAAATGGGTTAGCTTTTTTTGTTTGCATGGGCAGGCTCTGGGAATCAAACCTGGGTCTCTGGCATTGCAGGTGAGAACTCTGCCATTGAGCCACTGTTGCCCGCCCTGGGTTAGCTATTATAAAGGCAATATATTCAGTTACAAGTTTACATTTCTAAGGCCATAAAAATGTCTAAACTAAGGCATCCAAGAAAGATATCTTGACTCCAAAAGACACATCTAGGAAGGCATATGGCTCGTTTCTACTGGTGCTTTGGTTCCTGGTTTCACATAGCTTCCCTGGGGGCATTTCTTTCTGCATCTCCAAATGTCTCTGTCTGTGTCAGCTCTGAAGCTTCTTCCAAAATGGTTCCTCTTAAAGGACTCTAGTAACGATCCCCCTTTTGACTATAGATGAGACCTTTTAACCCATGGGATCCACGTAATTAAAAGGTCCCATCTGTAGTTGGATAGGTCACATCTCATGGAAACAACTTAATAAAAAAGATCCTACCCAGAAATATCAAATCAGGATTAAAGAGCATGGCTCTTCTGGGTTACACACCAGCTTCAAACTGGTGCATTGAACACTGCAATGGAATACAACTTGCCAACAGACTGAAATGGGTACTATTTCCTTACTAGTTAAAAACTAGCAAAGAAAGGTCATAGTGCCAATAACGCCTTTGATAATTTGGAAGCAGTAACAGTTGTATATGTGTGTGTGCGTGTGATTGTATATACATAATATAGATAATCATCATGTGACTAGAGATCAGATGCCAGATTAATGACCTTATTAATAATACTTTTAATCCACACACTTTTACTTCATGTCAACATTGTGTCTGTGTTTTGTTTTAGGTATAAGACAGCATAAAAAGAGAAAAATGGATAGTGATATCTAAATGTAATAATTATGTTTATATTCTTATATTTTATCATATAAATCTTTTAAATAAACCCAATGTATATTCTGTATAGGTATGACATCAAAGATGATTATACACTAAGAATTAAGAAGGCCTTGAGTACAGACGAGGGCACCTATACGTGTATTGCTGAGAATCGTGTTGGAAAAGTGGAAGCCTCTGCTACCCTCACAGTCCGAGGTAAGTGGCTTAAAATGTTAAATATCATAAACTAAGAGACTATTCTTTGGTTAAATTAGAAAGTGAAATTTCAATCAAATTATCAACTTACACTGTTTCATTATTATATTGTATTATATCATTTCATGTCTTGTCATATCATATTGTATATATAAATTATATAAAAACGCCTAGATTTTATGCCCTCTGTCTAATTATCTGAAATAAAATCACTTGCAGACTTGGATTTGAAGAGATAAACACTTAAGAGATTAATTCTTATTTAAGGAATAATAGCTTATGTGATTTAAAATAAGTAGCTGATATGCCTTTAAAAATAAATCTTCAAAGCAGAAATGAGTGTCACTGATCTTTTTTTTTTTTCCACTTTGCTTTCATCTGTTTACTGCTTTTAAATGTCATCAGTTTCAAAGGTACTCCAGTGATTTCTGTTCATTACTTTGTCAGTTTATCCTAATAGAGTACTGTTTTGAAATCCTTTTTATTTCGGCATTCAAAAACGCAGTCTGAAAAAAACTAACACTGCTTCCAGAGGTGAAAAATTGATAAGAAGCAGCTCTGGCATTGAGATAATCTGATTCAGAGAGTGATTTGTGAAGCTTATTACCCTCAAATAATTGAAATAGTCAGTGCTGCTGTTATAATAACTTTCACTTTCTGAGCACCATGCACTTTCTCAGTCACGGAATAACTTGTGTTTATAGACCCACTCGTATCACCTATAAATGAAAGAAAACATTACTATAGGCTGAACCCTAGAATACGCTAGAATGAATAACTGTCTTTCTGATGTAACATTTTGATCTACAGAAGATACATTAAATAGTCCAAGTACCAGGCAGTACCATGTAGACTGCTACTCTCACTCTTGCCAAATTGACGCTACCCATAGCTTCTTACACAGTTTCAAACAGAAATAACCAAGCACATCCCCTGCTCAGTCTTTCAACCTTCCTTCCACTGCCCTAATTGATGCCTCCACCTCTCATCCTAGGTGATGTGGCGATTGTCTGCATGTTTTCATCCAAGTCTCACTGACACCCACACTATTTAGTCAGACTTTTTACCCTAGTGCAGCTTTGCTCCCAGGAGGTTGTATAAGATTAGGAGAAGGGATTGCAGGCTTATATTAGTTGCAAGCAATGTGTCAGTAATTTTCAGATTCTCAAGTTGGTCCTCCATCTGGAGGAAAAAATGTTGTTTTTTTCCAATCAGTAATTTGTTTTACAAATTATAAATACCTCATCCTCCTCTAAGTAATTATTAGGAGACAGGTACTCTGGATACCTGGAAAATTATTGGTACTTTCCATATTTTTCAGTAACTTAACTCCTATTCCACTTAAGCCATTTCTTTCCACTTCAGATGTTCTGGTGAGAATGTAGATATAAAACAAATTCAGACAAAATTGACAAGCTTAAAAACATTTTTAGTCTGTAATAGTTAATAGTGGGATATGGTTGTGTACCTATATATATTTATGATCAAAAAGCTGATAGATTTTGTAACTCAAGGAACACCTTTTCCTATATTTAACCTACACTCTCTCTAGATGAGTGTTTTCCTAAGTAGCCTTTTACAAAAACAATTCACTCAAACAAATTAATCCCAAAGTTGCTTATTTCCTAAAGTGAATGGAAAAATAATAAACAACCAAGAAATGTCCCACTTTAAAAAAGCATGTGCTGACTAAATAAATAGAAAATGTGAGGAATTGTGTGTTTGTAGACACTACAGGGTTTCTTTAATACGTGAATGGTTGGATGACTAGCTCATGAAGTGGTCTGTAGTTGTTAAGAACACTCCCAGTTAGTTGTTTTCATAATTATTGAAAGTTTCAGGCTTAGCATTTCATTTAATAAAGCATGCTCCTCATGCATGGATGTTTGAACCTAACTTCCAAAACGAATAGAGTTGTTTGTTTTGAATAGGATTTAAAAGAAAAAAATCAGTAAACCTTAAATTGCCCCTCCTCAAATCTGTGTCCTCTGAATGGATTAAAGTTTTTTTTTTAATCTGTATGGAATGCATTCATCAGTCATTCAAGACTGAATCCTCAAAAAACATGGTTAAAGAAAAGCATCTCCATAATACAATGTAATTTTATTGTCATTAGCAGAAGTATTAGGATTTCTCACACTAAGAGGTTAACAGAAATAGAAATGTTATTATCTATGAATTTTGCGCGTATGCTCATTTTTCCATGGGCATAGATGAAACATTCAGCTCTTCCCTGGATGGATTTATTAGAATGGGTCAACTGACCCAACTGACCCACTTCCATTTTCATCCATTTAATGCATACTTGCAGTTTAGTTTAATTTGCTGACATTTGAAAATATTCACCTGTTGCTTTGTTTCAAGATAAAATGTTGATATATAACAAAGACAAGAGCAAGTTTTTGGTTTTTTCTTTCTACTAAAATATTATCATGATATTCACTTTAACCAATTGGAAAAAAGGCAAAGGAGTTTTATAGGCAAAATCTAAAACAGGGCTCTATTCAGTTGTTTTCCGTATCAGAAACTTGATGAAAATAGAATTATTACATGAAGCTTTACAAGAAGCATCTACCTTTTGTTGCCTTCACAAATGTAAAATTTGAAATAATGCTAGCCAACAAAAAACTTCCTGTACTTTACATTCTAATCAAACAATTCATATTCTGATAGAACTTTTAAAAATGACTTCAAAATTAGTTCAATAATACAATGCATATTTTTAAGCATGAGCCCCACTCCCATTTTTCTATTGCTTAAATTGGCTTTGTGTAAATAAAGACTTTGTTGGAAAAACCATGATGATTCTAGGGCAATTAAGCCTTAATGTTTTGGAATTTTCACAGGCTAAATTGAAAGAAAAATTTGTTTCATTTCTTTCACCATTGTTTCTTCTTTTTCTCTCTTTAATGAAATAGAATCAAAATGCCTTATTATTTCTAAAGGAAACATTATATTTGAAATTGCTTGATATGGCGTCTGAAATACATGCATCTAAAGATGAAAGACAAAGTTCTTCTATTGGACATTGGCAAAATTAAGAGAGAAATCTTATCAGTTAGAATAATGAAGTAAATTTTGTACACTGAGCACCTTATTTCTTCTCTTTTCCTCTTGCTATAGTAAATATAATGTATGTTGTATGACACATTAGAATTTCACTAGGCTAGAATTTTCATCTTCTGCTATAATAGCTTTATTCTTCTCTTTTGACTTGTGTTAATTTTCTCCTTTCAATTGTGAATAATATTTTAAGGCCAAGAATCTCATATAGAGGCAGCACTATAACTATTGTTTAGCAACTGCTCAAGCTAGTACTGTGATATATTTGCTGAGTGAATGAATGGCTATTAATATGTTTTCCGTGGCTATAGATATGTCACCACATCCAAAGAGCAAGCATCAACACAAACCTACTCAGAAGTCACATTCTGTATGCACTAGTGCTTTGTCCACTGGGGTGTGGGCAAAAATAATTGCTTGTCGATTACATTTGTATCTTTCAGTACAAGGTTTCATGAGTTCAAATGCCACTGAATCTATTTTTTCTTTATTTGGAGAATGGGACCATATAATTCATAATATTTGTTCATTGCTTTTATATCTAATGGTTTACTCTCTAAATTTATTTGCCATTATTCTTTTTTAAAAGTATTATTAAGCATGTCTCTTACTGTTTCTGTGCTTAAATAATAAGGGCAGCCTATTACTACTGATTTTAGTGATTGAAAGTTATGGTATAATAAAAGAAATAGTGATTTGTTGAAGCAGCAGTTTGAAAGCCATTCTCAGTGTGAACCAGAATCAACTTGTCAATCATTGTTTCCTTTTACTCCTCTGCCCTTTGCCAAAAAAAAAAAGAAAAAGCTCAAGAGTAGTTAAGAAGCTACTGAGTTGAAATCTCTAAGGATGTCCAACCTATTTGTTATATTTTCATCCACCCTGTCCACAGATGAAAAGTGATGTGATCTTAACTTATTACTGGCTGAAAAGCAGCATCAGGGGCTTTTCTGTAGTCCTTGTAATGGTTCTGACTAACCATGCTGAAAATCCAATTGCTATTTAAATCAGACAGTGAGGCCTTCTTTTATTGACGTGACATTTGCTAGTCTGTGACTTGAATAGTTATATTCATAGGTTTTAACTGCAGGGTACTACAAAGCTATTTACCTCTGTAAAGACCTCTGAAATAATAACTACAGTAAGTGGTAATGATGAAACTTTACTTAAAATAATGAAACTTTACTTGAAATCTCTCTCAAGTGACTTGTAGCCAGTCCTAGAATGCAAACTACTTATTTTCTTGGAATTATGATTATAACTTTCAGTTTTGTCAGTCTCATATATCCTTTTCATAGTTGAATTTGTGAAAGTAGAAATCACTCTACTGTCCATACTTAAATGTAACATTACACATCATGCATTCTGATAATTTTCTTTTCTTTCTTTTTTTTTTTAATTTCTTTATTATGTTCTCACCACACCATTGTAATGTCTACAGCTCGCCCTGTTGGTAAGTAGCCATCCTTCTATCCATTTAGCATGGCTTTGTATAATGCTTCATAATTCATGCATAGCAGGATTTGACAGAATGAAATATATTGATTTCCCCATCTTAAAATATTACTTGAGTGACTGACTGCTGAAAAAGTTGCTCCTGATCTTTTCCTCACTTTGATAAACCATTTGTGGTGGCTTTGGCTATGTAGCAATGAATAGATAACAATATTCATGTAAAAGGAAATATGATTAATTTTACGAACTGCTAACTTGTCATAGGAGAAAAATACCATACTACCTTTTTTCTTCTATCTGTAAAATGATTGGCTTACTATTACCAATCAGTAATAGTTGAAATAAAAAGTTTATGAACTAAATTAAGAAGTTGTATTACTTTTTGCACTTCTTTTATTTTAAACTACTCTATGTGTCACCTTTTTAGGGATATTTTTGACTGCTGCTTAGCTCTTATTTGCATGCCTTTATTTTTCATGTGGATTTGTACAATTGAAGTAAGTTAAAAGCTAGCACTTGCAGAAATGTAAGTGATAATTTATTTGTAATTATGTAAAAAAAAATATGGGAAAATACTTTTTTTCAAATTTTCCTATTTAATAACCTCTCTGCATTCCTTTTAAAGTTTAGCTTAACCCACTTATAAATGTATTTAACTAAAAGAAACTTGGTAATTATACTATAAATAAATGCATAAATGGATGAATGAATACAGTAAATTGCTTCTTTAACATGCCAAGAGACATTTTGCTAACTTATTCAGTATGACACTACTTTAAAACTTATACATCTAGCTTCCAGAGCTTTCTTAATATACTGGCTTGATATTGTTTATATTTGATAAATATTTGTCCAAACTCATGATTTTTTTTCCTTTGGTTGAAACATTCACAGATTTTATTGTACATTCTTAGATGGATAGCAAATGTGTTATAGAACTATTGCTTTCTGGTCTAAATTTCTGCCTATTTCTACACATCATCCCTTGATTATTTACTTAATATCTCTGATCCTCCATTAACTCATAGAATATAGAGAAAAATACTGACTTAATAAGGCTGATATGGGAATGAATTGAGTTTAAGATTGATCATAATGTGAAAAACATTTTGTATACCAATATTGATTATAGTCCTAGTTTCTGAGCCCTACATTATTTCACATTTTAATACTTCTGAAATACTATAATGGCTTCCAACTGATCTCAATGTAAACTGCAGGTTGTTTGTATTTTTCTTGAAATACAATTATTAAATTGATGATGCTATTTTCAATTGATGGTGTTAGATTATTTACACCATTGATATAAATTGAAACTCGTTATTTTAGTTTCCTAGGCTGAAAGCGATACCATAAAATGGGTTGCCTTTAAATAGTGGGAATGTATTAGCTTACAGTCTGAGGCTGAGAAAATGTCCATATCAAGGAATCATCAAGGTGATGCTTTCTTCTGGAAGACCAGCTGCCAGAAATCCTTGGTTCCTCTGCCAGAGGGCAGCATGTGCTGTTATCTCCTTCTCTTCCAGGCTTCCCTGATTTCAGCTTCTTGCCTCTGTGGCTTTCTCTCTTTCTCTCGGTATTCATTGCATTTAGAAAGGACATCAGTAATAGCATTAAGACCCTTCCTGAGTGAGGTGTTCACACCTTAACTCAAGTAGCCTCATCAGAAGGTTAAATTTACAATAGGTGTGCTCACAGAAATAGATTAAATTTAAGAACATGTTTTTCTGGGGGTACATACAGCTGCAAACCATCACAGTATCATTATAATCTGTAAGCCTAATTTTCTTGTATTTGCAAAGATCCTTAATAACGATGACTTTATGTGGATTTGATACAACATCTCAGATTAGGAAGAGAATGGGAAAGAATGAGATGGTACAGGAAAGGCAAAGATAGAACTAATTGTGCTCACTTTGCCATGTCTCTTTGTCTCAGAGCCTGTGAACTAGCTTTCCATGTCCCGAAATTGATTCATTTTCTTTGTTAAATTAGAAAGGATATATAATACAACAGAAGGTTTATAACAGTTTGACCCTTTTATGAAATTCTTTATGGCTAATCAATAAAAAGCTTATCAACTTTATTAAGTGATTTTACAATATTAAAAACATTGTGTTTTTTATGGTAAATAGAGAAACAAATAGATGATTGAATGACAACACCTGTTAATAGAAAGGATGCCATTAGGAATCTTGAAATATAGGTTGGTAGCATTGGCATCAAATATAATTATAAGATTTTGACTTTTCAAATGAACAGGAAATTAAATATAAAGTTTATATTTAGAAACTTTAAGCTGATAAACCATGCCCACTTGATTTATATTATCTCACAAGTTCCCAGAACAAGAAAAATATATTAAGAACTTACAATATATTTAAAATACATAAACAAAGAAAAAACATTGATTAGAAAGTAATTTACACAGATTTTTGAGATGTATCTGTCACACATATACCATTTCAAAAGTTATTTCCACTTTTTATTCTTGTTTGAAATGATTTTTTAAATTCCCATTGGACTGAAACTAAAGAATAGCTTTTTGACATATTGTACTTTATTCTGGGGAAGTCTGTCATCTCATGAATCTATCTTGAATGACTTATGACAATGCTCAGAAATATGAAGAACTGTACTTTAAATTTGACAACTGCTGTTATTTTAGAAACTGAAAGTTAGATATTCTTTTATTGGATCACCAAAGAAGAGACTGATAATAAGGAAATTGGCCTGATTTTTCCTTTGCATCAACTTGTTCCATCAACTCTATTCAGAAATTATAGGCATCTGAACTTTTATTGTAGGATCAGAAGGTTCAAGTAAAGAAAAATAATGAATTTTGGTATTCACATAACAGAAAAATCACATTGTCATTCATATTTGATAGTGGGCTAAAAAATCAAGTTTTTCAACTTAGAAATTCTTAAGGAACTTAGTATAAAGAATATTCTATATTGAAGAAAACACAGAAAGGGGGGTGTATTGGTTTGTGCCAGAATGCTGTATGCCAGAAATGAGTTGGCATCTGGAGAAAGATACCTTGACTCAAGAAAGGGCCAGTGATGGTTGGGGGTTCTCTCTCAGCTGGAAACGTACATAGTGATGTCTGCTAGCTCATTCTCCCTTGCTCTCCCAGCTTCTCATTTCAAAAGGCTTCCCTGGGGGCATTTTTCTTCTGCATCTCCAAAGGTCTCTTGTCTGTGTTGGCTCTGAAGCTGTTTCCAAAATGGTTTCCTCTTAAAGGGTTCCAGAAAGTGACCCACCTTGAATGTGCGGAGACGGATCTCCGTGGAAACCACCTAATCAAAAGGTCCTACCCACAATTGAGTGGGTCACATCTCCATGGATGCAATTTAATAAAAAAACATCAAACCCAGCAATATTGATCTAGGATTAAAGGAAATTGCTTTTCTGGAGTTCACAACTGTTTCAAAATAGTACCAGGAGAAACCCAGTTGAAATCCCAGTAAAAATTAGGTGAGGAATTACATACCAAGAATATAAAGTTAAACGAAAATCTGGAGTGTGTCCCTGTTTAAGGCTTTTGAAAGAAAATTAGAAGTCAGTGCAGATCTTGGAAAATTGATTGTCTCAGAAACTGTATTGTATGTTCAATAAAACTTCTGTATTGTTTCTCTGGGGAGCGCCATTTATACATTATTAAAAGTCCTTATAGTGGATATTTTGTCCAAGTTATTGACTTATCAGTTGCATTAGAGTAAAAGAACTTGCAACTCTATGCAATTCACAATTTGACTGAAAACCATCAGGCATATATGTTTGAGATTCTAGGAACACCTTTTGATCTAGAGAATCTCAGTGTTGGAAATATTACCAAAAGAGCATAATTATCTCCTTACCAATGAGGGAAAGGAGTCTCCACATGTCACTTACTTATCTGCAATGTCACAAATATCTCAAAAATAGCACTTTAAACCAATTTCCACTTCACTGGTTACCATAGAATCTAGATAAATGCCACTTTGATAATTAAAAATCCACCAGCCATTCCTGTGTTTTTGGTTTCACTATTCTGAAAGCATTCTTTATATAAGAAGCAAAAGTACATCCTAGGACATAGTTAACTATGAATTCTGAAATATTCATTTGTTTATTTGGAAAACTCTTCTGATTAGTGAACTGACAGCAGAAAGTGGTCTAAATAGGAATAAATATATTGCTTCCTATACCCATCTGTCTTATTTTCTACTGGACGCTTTTCCCAAGCTTAAAAATAAAAAAGAACATCTATTTTAGAGATGGGCAACACATTTTTTCCTAGCAGCAACTCAAAACATGATGAGTAATTTGAAAAAGAACTGTCAAATCTACCAGCTGCCTGCTCTTGAAGCGGAGCTCTGCTCCAGTTTGTATCTTGCTTACCATATGCTAGATGTTGATTGCCTCCAGTATGGAAACTAAACGCTGAGTGTATCAGGTGAAACTTGTCTAAGATATCAAAAACAAGCTGACCATACACAACTTGATGGAAATGTACAAGTATTTTAGGATTTGGTGACTCAAAAAGTGTGTTTCTTTTTGATGGAGGAATAAAATTTACCCCATTTGAGTTTACAAGTACTGAAAAATATATGTATGATATTAATTGAGAAATATTAGGCAAATTTCATGACTTTTTAATATATTATTTTAAAGACGCAAACACTATTCTCAATAGAAATCAACAGTAGCACATTTTTTCAATCTATTAAACTATCTAAACAATTAAAATATATCTTCATTTTAGAAAGCCGTCTTTTATGAGTAGAAGTGGAGTTTTGCTTATTGCATGCTCTGAATTATTTTAGTCGTGGAGACCACAAAGAAGTTCAATAAAAAGTGGTTGATTGAAAAATTTGATCAAGGCAAGTTATAAAGCAAACATTACTTTAAAAATGTAGCTAATGTGTTTTACACACTTCCCCCCACCCAGAATCTGGAAAATTTATCATGCAATATATAATTTAACTTAATGTTGGAGATATTATTTTTTAATCAGAAAACATATGGGGATTATAAAAGAACCCTTTCAAGTCAAGATCAACTTTCTGCAAAAAGTGTTCTGAGTGTGGTCAAGAAGGGGTCCTGGGCTTTTATTCCCCACAGCTGTTCTTCTTTGGACACGCTATTACCCCATGACCTGAGGTGATCATTTCCCTCCTGCAAGCGCTTAATGTTTCCTGCACCTGGCACTAATTAGATACTTTATGCAGTGTCCCATTTAATTATTACTAAGCATCACATTTTTCATTGCTCCATATGCTTTGATTAAATGGTAGATGAAAAAATCTGCATTCTGTTTTGTTTTGGTATAGTCCAACAGAGTTTCCATAATTTGAAACATTTAAAATATCTTAAGCCAACTCTAATTTTTAACATGAAAAACAAGTACAGGTTACTTCTTGTGCTTGCATTTTAACCACTGCTTTGGTTCTTTGGGAGAGGACTTGTGTACTTGACATTGTCTGTCCTTTGCCTTTTGTTGAAAGCTAGGTATACAGTTACTGAGTCATAATTTGTTTTTTTCAGAACTTAATGACAATGTTCCACTGTCTTGGCGTGGATTGGTATTGTAGTGAAATCTGGGGCTTACAGAATTTTTTCCTCTTGACTGGGATGCCCTTTTACTGCCTGAAACCCATGGGATTCCTTCTCCATAACTTTGCTGGCTTGTATCTCGGTGCTGACCCTTCTGTATCTAATATTCCTAACACGTCAAAACGTTGACTCTGCAGATTCACATTTAAATTTATTTCAGGAGAGTTTTCTTCTCTTTTATCTGTGAGTATTTTTTTTTTGTTTCATTCTTTTTTTCAAATACATCAGTTTTGTTGGCTTTCCTTTGTCTCAATTCTATATTTATCAACTTCACCATAATCATTTTAGTGTCATCACATTATTTCACATTGTATGATTTTTAAATGCCTAGTCACTACCTCCCTAACTTTTTTTCAGTTACAAGTTTATTTATTCTTGTTTCTCAAATATTTTTCATTTCTTAAATTTTATATTCTCCTTTATTCATTCATTTGCTGAATTCTCATATTCTTCATTTCCACTTATGTTTTAGCACTTACACACATTTATGAGTTTTGTTTTGTTTTGTTTTTTAAGGAAGAGAAGCCCTATCAGATTATATAGAACTATTTAAAGTATTCCTAATTTTTTCTTTGGGTAATTCTTGCGACTATTATGTTCCTATTCTGTAACTTATTAAATGAGCAATTGGTTACCTCACAGCATTTGGGTTTTGCTTTTCTATTTTATTTTACATAAATTCTATTTTATTCTCTATTTTATTAATTATCTAGGTAACTTCTGAAGGGTAGAGTTTGCCTGTTTGGAGAAGGGAAGGTGGGTAGTGCCAGGGTCACTCGATAACCTCTACTTGGATTTACTTTGACTATTTTATTAAACACCTACTATTTTCTTCATAATATTTTAGTGGTCAGTCCCAGTGACACACAGCAGACCTCTTTAAGTTATGAGCTCTCTGTATTACCATGTGAAATGCCTTTTTCTGCCTCCTTCACCCTTTCTGTCTCATCTCAGGCAGTGTTTCCTGCCACTATAATGGAGTGCATTAAATGAGATTGGTTTGTAAGTATTTTAGCTTCTTGCTGCTACAAAAAAAAACAATATCACAAATATCGTGACAACAGATACCACAAATGACTTAAAACCACAGCCAACTTTTGGCTCATAGTTCTGTGAGTCTGAAATTCAGGTGTACTCTGCTGCGTTCTCTGCTGGGTTCTCACAAAACCAAGCTCAGAGTGTTCACTGGGTCGAATATACTTCAAAGTTCGGTCCGGTTGTTGGCAGTTATAGGGCTGACGTCCCCATTTCCTCTTGGCTGGGGGTCACTCACATCTAGGGACTGTTCTCCAACTTTTGCTCATGATTCCCTCCATCTTCTAAGCCAGCAGTGGCCTGTGAAATTCTTCATGTGCTTTGTGTCTCACTTACATCCTTCTCCCACTACCAGCTAGAGAGAAGTCTCGTTTTTAAAAGACTCTTGATCTGTGTAGGCCGCTCTGATTAATCTCCATTAGATCAACTGATTAGGAGCCTTAATTACATTTGCAAAGTCCCTTTTGCTGGGTAAATAACATAGTTATTGGAGTAATTCCAGGAAGCGGAGGTCACGGGGGCCATGTTAGCAATCTGCCAACCACTGGAGGCTTGGTTCTAGCTTTCCTTCAGTACCTCCTCCACAGCCTTCTTAATTTTAGCTGGTTTTATACAAAATAATGTCCCATATTTCCCAATGCCCATCTGTGACATTTAGTTTCCATATTCCCATCAAAGTGTCATAAGCGGACTTTCACAATATTGACACTATTTTTGTGATATCAGTATTGGTCCTTGATAGAGGTTCGAGGTTAATTCTGTTGGTGTTCAGCATGCTTCCCTCATTTTCCTCTGGACTGGACAATTTTTGGCACAAGTTCATAATTTGTGATCTTGGGCTGGGGGAGTTCTTCCACCTTTTAGTAGGGGAATTGTAATTCAGTAGGGGAATGTGGAGCAACAGGCCTTTACTCCATTATCTTTACCTAAACCTCAAAAAGTTTAAATACCCATTAATTTTGGAGTCTATACAAATATGAATAAAATAGACAAATAGTGAATGTTATAATTTAATACTTAAAATTAAAGTAATATAAATATCAAGAATCAGAATAATGTAGATATTCTGACCCCAAATACAGTATCATAAACTAGTACAAAAGATTTCACTGATTATTGGAAAAAACAAAAGATCACTTAAAAAAGTGGAATTTCAGCCACTCCTTTTAGGAAAGTCAAAATTTTCATTAAAAAAACTTTTAGTAATTTATGGCAGAAAGATATATATATGTGTGTAGTAAAAACTATATTATGATATATATTGCAAATAAATATGATATGCATGACATTTGTAATTGCTATACTACTAATTTAAACGTATCAAATTAAATTAAAATTTAAAAACTACCAAATTAAATTAAGTTTTGAGTTAAAATCTATTTGAATACCTTTAAAAATCGCTCTGTTGGCAGATATTGCTTCCCAAATCTACTGGAGATTATTTTCATCTGCCCCCAAAAATTATTAGCTCTTTGTCAGTGAATACATTGTTGCATTTATCTTTCCACTACCTTCTTGGTCTAACATAACATTTACATGTGGTAAGGCCTCGCCAAATGTCGGTGCAGTTAATTGATACACACATATGCATACATAGGTAATACTTGCCTGGAAACTGTTTATGCAAGCAGCTTTAAATAGTGCTATAAAGAGATTAAGCAAACATTAATGGTAAGAGGCCAATCACATATTCCCTATTCTGCTAGTAGGAGATAAAATACAACAAAAAGAAGGCACTAATGAGTTAGGATGGTGCCTTACTAAGCGTGTAATTAATGTTATTAAGAAACATTGCAGTTGCATATTAAAATTCTGTTTACTAAGCAACCCTGCAGCATCAGTACATTTGTTCTTTGGTTGCAAGTTTTTTCTTTTTTTCCTTTTTTTTTTTCTGATTGGCATCTTCATGCAATCTTTTTCTAAAAAATGAGATAATGGGATGTGATCAGCCTTGGTGGTTTAACTGGAGTGCTGACATGACAGTTCTGGCAAGTTGACAGGTTAAGTGAGTGGAAATGGATGTCTTGTCTCACCATTTACTTGAAGAGCCAATTTTCAGCTATAGCTTTCCTTGCCTCACCACCATGCATAGACCCTCTTCTACCCCAGATATAAGAAGTCTAGTTTTCCCAATTTAGGACGTTGAAATCATTTTCACTGTATTGTCCTAGGGGTGGAAAAAAATGAAAAAAGTTCTTTAAGAATAATGGGAATATTACCTTTTTCCATAATTAATTTGCTTAAGTTAATAGTATTTTCCTTTCAAATTACAGTCCTCTCAAGATAAAAAACAAAGGAAGCTATTTTATTCCCAGTTAGTCAGGAAGACAAGTAGAAAAGGAAAGCTACCTATTGGTAAAGTCAGAATAATATGGGAAAATATGATTCAGAAATTCAGAACTTGTTCGAATTTTGATGGATTTTCTATCTGTTGAATTTAGGCAGCCCTCAATTTATAACATTTTTATCATTCAAAAGTTCTATAAAATTTGCATGCTGAGTCTCAGGACGATTTCTTATGGTTGTACATTGTCCTGTACTTGAGTGATTGAAATGAAATTTAATTAAGTAATCTGAAATACAACAACGTTTATCTGCAGACATAACCAAATGAGTTACATTATTAACAAACCATAATACTTATAAATATTTAAATTAATATTTAATACCATCATAGAATTCAGTTGGACTTGCTAAAGCCAGTGAACAATATTTTTATGGAAAAATTCATGGTTCCACCAACATAATCACTCAATTTAACAAGGAGACAAAAACAGCAGGCTGACCTGGATGCCAAAAGAGGCAAAGAAGTTGTGTGACAGTAATAGTGCATCACGCAGCCTGGTAAACTCATAGCTCTCATATAATGCACGTGCTTTCCTTCTGTGAAGAGCAACCTCCCACCCAAAGGAACAAATGACAAATCAAATCAATCTTTCTCTCTCTCTCTCTCTCTCTGTCTCACACACACATACACACACGCACACATCTCAATTTCTCTCTCTTTCTTGCTCTCATACACACACACACACACACACACACACACACACACACACACACACACACACATCTCTGTCTCTTGTAATGCTTACCCCAGCTGTTTGAGGCAGACTGAGTCAAGTCACAGTATTGTGCTTGGTACATACTACATTACAATAATCATGCTAAATCAGTCTTGATTGTTTTTGCGTGCATTTTATCTGGTAGAAATCCAGAGAACAGAGATGTTGGTACCCTCAGACAAGTAAATAAGAACCAGAAAATGTTTTCTAAAAGTAATTTAATTATGAAGTAAAGTGCTGCCCAACATCTGAATTCATTTCTACACAAATTTATCACTGGTGTTTTCCAGTAATGTGTTGTCAAAACTTTTGAAGGACCTTACCCAACTACACAATAGGTATATTCTATGGCTGTTTGTTATAACACTTTTTTTTAAAATCCTTGCCTATGAGATTTAAAATGCAAGATATGTTGAACCAAATGAAGTCACACATTTTAAAGACATTCTTTCATGCTAGATAATCATGAATTTTATTTCAATATTTACACTGTTCCCTTTCAGGAAGGAGCATATTAAGTGTGACTGTAAATTAAAGGAAACTGTTTTAACGATTATCTCACAATACACGCATTGTGTGTGTGTCTGTGTGCACTTGCCAAACTTACGAATTCAGGACATTTGACCCTCTTTGCAATTGTTTTCAAAGTTGCGCTACATGCCAATTCAGAAGTCCACTCTTATTATCTTGTAGCCACAGTATAAAGTAAATGTAGCTAACACCATTGCCTACTTTATTCATCAGATTGTGAATAATCCTGAGTTATTTTAGCAAATTTTATGTATTACATTTACCTTTTAAGATTAGTCTTCCACAAGTGATAATGTCCAAAAGAGGGGTTGGAAAATGTAAAGTAATAGCTGCGTTAGCTGCAACATGTCTAGATTCAGACAGGAACTGAAGTGCAGGTTCCATATGTGAGATCTCTCAAAGGTGGAGAGCAGGGCACCAAGTCTAAACAAAAGCAGAACCTAAGGACTGTGATGCATTACAGTCATTTTGTTCTCTTTGACCGTTCCCTTTGTTTTTTTCCACATGAACTATTTATGAAAGGAATAAACCATTTAATACTATTTATTTTCCATTAAAGAAGCAAATATATATTTAATTATTCTTAAACTAAAAGGAATAGATATTGAGATTTTACCATGGCTTGAGAATTTTATTATTTTCTAGGAATAAAGTACTGGTAGAAAAGAAAACATGTCACTTCTTGTAGAAAAGTTATAGCCATGGACTTAGTAAGAAAACAGTTATTTAGGAAGTTGTTAATTTAGCAATTTGATCATTTGTATTCCATTAAAATAGTGACAAATGAATAACATGCTATTACATAAAATTACTTTAAATCTTATACCCTTAAATTACATTCTGGTATAAGTGCATTGCTTCCTCTGAGATGAATTTTGTGTTAATAAGCTTCAAATCAAATATTTTTATGACATTGTGCATTCTAATATTATTAACAGAAACTCTTTTGAAATCAAGTGAAGTATTAAATAGAATTAAATAAGCTGAAGGAATAATCATTTATCAATTAGCTTCCAACCCATTCTGATTATAATCTGAGTAAACATTCATCTCTTATTCCTGGTCTGTATTGCAATTTAATGAACCGACTTCTCACCATCTGTTTCTTATTGGTAGATTTAAGGCTATTAACTAATTTTGTACAGGAATTTCTAAGATTGATTATTACACAGTGCCTACATTTGCCTATATTATTTTTGTCACTGCTGGACTGGTGGCTCCTCATTTGTAGTCTTTGGGTCATTCTTTTTCAGTTTGGACAAGGGACTACTCTCTACAGAGGTACCTATCAGAATCAATTGGAGAATTTTTTTTCAAATGAAGTATTTCATATTTTCCTTTACATCTCCCCCTTTGAATTACTAAAATAGTGAGTCACTGTCACTGATGGGAATATGTAATAACTTTCATATATGTTGAGTTGGGAAAAAAAAAAGCGTTGTTTTGCTTTAAATCAAGAATTCCTTTTTTCTTGTTGTTTTGCTTCCTATTTTAAAGCATTCATTCCATGCCCACTATTGGTATGGGGCATTTCTAGGTCAAATAAAGACACCATCTCAATGCATAATATAGGCAGCATCCCATACTAGCAAGAGCTTAAAATTGAATCAAGGAATCAGGACACACCCACAGGAAGAAAAAAAAAAAAAAAACAAAAGAATAGAGAGAAAAAAAAAAAAAAAACAAGCCAGGGCAAGTACCTTTAAGTTGAAAGGATGTAAGAAAAGTACAAGATCAGTGTGTGTTCAGGTTAATCATTGTGGACAAGGTGGATCAAAAGATAATAGATAGCAAGATCACAGTTAACTACAAAAGCAAGTAAGTATTATGTGAGTTATTGAAAACAGACTGGTCTGCTGAAATGCTGGAGCTATTTTGGAGACAAATGTCAGGGAGGTATCATCTTGGACCATCTGATGGAGGCCAAAATGCCAAGCTGAGGGGGATAATCTGCAAGCATTGCAATGAAGAGTAGTGAAAAAGCACTGTAGGTTTCTGAATAAAGATAAAATATACCTTGGCAAAGGTACATTTTAAAAAGTTATATCATATGTAGTATAGAAAGAGCAAGATTATAAGTTTTATGTTACTTTAATAATGAAAAGCAATTTAGGAAAAAACTATGTAATGATTTTAAAATATTCTGCCATATTGGAAATCATACGTAAATCCTAACATTCTGATTGTACTGGGCACCACAGTTTCTCAGTTAGTCAGATAATGGTTTGAAGTGAATCAAATTAATCTAGCAGAAGTTTAACAACAGCATCAACTAAAGCAGAAATCTAAACTCAAATATCTCTTTAAAATTAAACAACCTATGAGCCTTTAATGATGTATATATGGGTCTTTTCATAATAATGGCAGAACTTAAATGAATATAGCATTGAATATTACCTGTGAATGGTTTAGCACAGACCTCAGCACTTAATAAGCACTCAATTGATGTTCATTATTGTTGTTATTGTATTAAACCATTTGTGACTTAACAGATCATTAGTGCAAGCAAATGGGGGAGGAGAATGCTTACTAAATATGCTTATGGACTATCTTTAGAATTTAGCAAGCAAAAAATGCTAAGAAGCAAAAACAAATATTTTCAACTTGAGTTTCAGATGCAAAGTTTATTATTACAGAATAAAAAGTTCATCCACTCAAGCATAAAATTATACCCAAAGCAAGCCAGCAGCTGAGTGCCCCTGTATCCACTCCATGTAACATATTAATGTATGTAAGTGCTGCATGACTATCTCAATGTTAATACCTGCCATAAAAAGTCATATTTTCTGTAAAAACAACTCTGAACATGATGTAATTAACCTTTAGGGTCTCCCATCCCTGCATCTCAAAGCCCACCTCATGCATGGCAATGCTTCCTACTCATGTTCAACCATCTGATTTCCATATCGCCCACTCCCTCTCACCGGTGGGCATTAGCATAACAGAGCAGTAGCAAGACTTTGATTGAAGCCAGCTTGGGCTGAATGCGGTATCAAAGCATAATTTAGAAGAAATCATACTTGATTTACTGTGGATTGTATTTAAACTCTTAAAACACAATTTCAAAAGAGAACCATCCCCGGCCTCTAATCTTAATTGACCTTTTCATATTTGGGTCAACTCCTCTCACAACATACTCTTCTTATAGAGCTATTGTTTTTAACTTTCACGTGTCGATTGAACACTGCGTTGTGCCACTGTTTACTTTAGCTCATTTCTTGTAATAGCTGAGCAATAAGGTATACTCACTTGACAGATTAAGCAAGTAGGTTATTACATCACAGTTGCAAATGATTTGTCTAATGCTTTTGGGTTTTAAAGAGGATATAAATATGT
The DNA here is from genome assembly GCF_023851605.1 of Tamandua tetradactyla. NCBI lineage: Eukaryota > Metazoa > Chordata > Mammalia > Pilosa > Myrmecophagidae > Tamandua > Tamandua tetradactyla. The sequence goes on along the minus strand of NC_135336.1, from coordinate 69,729,273 downwards.
ATTTTATAGTCTTCTGTTTTAGAAATATATAAAGAACTGCCATTTGTATAACTAATATATTCTTCTGGAGTTTATAATTCCATCTTTTTAATTCACATTGAGTTTAAATGCGTGTTTTGAATTGTCATCTTGAGGATCTAATCTTTTTTATATATATTTAATGAGAGTCATCCTAGAAATCCATTTTCTGTATAGCACACTTTGTGCCATTGTACTGGGCTGATAAAATGCCACCTCTACCTGCTTCCTCCCATCGGTGCCATCAGCCTAGAATTCTCTTCTCAAACCATTTTCACTGCCACCTGGCAGAAATATTGAGACTGCCAAGTGTTATCAGAAGAATTATTGATGTAGTTCTTCATTTTAAAACCTCCCAAAATAAATTCTTCATCTAATATCCTTTCACAGAAGATTGCAATATAGATCTTGGGCAGAAAAAGAGAGTCTACAGAAGGAGGAATGATTGATGCAATTTGTTTAGGTGGCCCAACTTCAGGTGGCAATAGGAAAGGATGTCCATTTTTAGAGACATGACCACTCTTTAAATCTTTTGCTAGCTCAATTCCGCAACCTTTTTATTTCCTTTTTTAAAAAAGTTTTAAAACTGATGTAGTTATCCTAGTTCAAAGGAAATCAGTATGGCTTAAGCATTGATGACAATAAGCTTTTTGGTACATTATAAATCCAGGGTATTTATAATAACTTGGGGAAAAAGTGCACTATAAATAAACATCACTTGAAAGGATGTCTTCCAGACACTTTCTTAGAATGATAAACACAAAGCCTGGTAGCTTTTTGTTAGTGGTCTCTAAAAAAAAAAAGTATGAGTTAAGGCTTGAGAAACTATGATTTCTTGGTCATTTTTGGATTGCATCATCAGTGGTAATATTACCTAGTAGAATTTATTTGTCCTTTAGGGGTTCTGATGAAATTGCCTTTTAAGGTCCTACCAAAAATAACAATTCTCCATTGGATTTTCTACTCGAACTTGCTAAGGTTTCTCCAGCCTTGCATTTGCACTTTCTCTAATCATTATCTGCATCACTTCCAGAGCATTCTTTCTGAAACACAAATCTGATTATATAGCTCTTTCATAAAAGAATTTAAACAGCTCTCCATGGCTCTCCCAGCAAATTTAAGCTTCTTTAGTATAAATTTTCTGGCTGTAGTTATGTCACCTCTGCACTCTAGATGCCTTATATTCTCAAAATCATGTAAACTCTCCCAACACAATCGGTTCCACAGATCTTAACTTGTGTGCTGCTCTTTTTTGTCCCAAGTTTCTGTTCATCTTGTGAACTGTTATGTATGCTTCAAAACACAGCTCAAGAATAGATTTTTTTGATTAATGAAAATGTCCTAAAATTGAATGTGGCATTGAATGTATAACTATATGATGATACTGTGAGCCATTATACTTTGGATGGACTATATGGTGTGTGAATATATCTCAATAAAATTGTATTATTGAAATAAAAAAGAATAGCCACCCCCTCATCTTTTCTCTTCTTTCCTCATCATTTGGTCCAATTTGATGCTCTTCCACTCTTTATCCCCCAATGCTCTCTGTATTTTTCTGTTATTACACAAATAACACTCTGCTATATTTGTATTTATTCATTCATTCATTTGGTTATTTATTTATTTATTTGTTGTTTACTTATTTATTTACATGTAATTCTCTGCCTTACAAGGATGTAAGCTCCTTAAGAGCAAGAACAATTTTTTATTTGGCCTTGCATTCCCTGGACAGCATGGTGTCTAATATATAGTAGGTACTCGTTACATTTTTTTTGTACTCATTACATTTTGAGTGGATAAATGAATGAATCACCTTTTAGAAAAGTGGATGGATAGAGATGAAGCCATTAGCTAGGTCTTATTTGGGGGATTACTTTTTTAGCAACTGTGCTCAAAATGTAGGACATGGATTACAAAATAATTTACAAAATCATCAGCACCAGCAAAAAAGTTTTCAAAAGTAAGAAAAATGAAGATCAAGGAAGTTTGTAGTTATGTTAAAGGGCAGGTGGTAATTCTGCTGAAAGATCAGATAGATAGGTAGATGGACAGATGATGATAGATCCAGACAGAGACTAAGAAAAATATGCTTAAAACTGCAAAATATGCTTTTATTGCTTTATTGATGTTTCATTTGATGATTTAAATAATGCGTATTTGAAGTTACTACATTTTAAATTGATATAAAAAGGACTTTATAGAGTACATGGGGCTCTATACTAACTAGTTATGTGAGACAATTTAAATTCTTTCTGTTTCAGAGTAGTACAGAATTACCAATAAGCTGAATATGTTACTTTTATTAAAGAATGTTACACAAATATTTTTACTAAATTGACTTTGACAGTGAGATGCAAACTAAATTACTCAACATTTCTCCCTTAGCTAGTGTCTGTATAGGCACTATAAATTTTCTTTTTCTTTCCTCTGATTACAAAGAAGTAAAGTATTATACATTAGCTCTTCAATTTTTCTTAACATATATATATTTCCAGATAATAGAGAACAGTCTTAAAAATCTTTTTTGGTACAAATCAGTTTCAAATCTCTCTACTGGAAATGAACACTGCATTGTTTTAAGAGTTTGTTGTTGCTGTTTCTCAGAAGTAATTTTGTAACACTGATTTAAACTATCATTCCTATTAGAAAGCATGAAAAAGATCAATGTATCTGCTGATTCAGTGGAATTGTGTACAAATAACAAGAAGATTGTAAGAAGCAAGTAATCTCCAGAAAATGCAAGGCAACATAAACCACATTCGGTTCAAATAGACCCATAAATCTGGTTCCCCAGACTGTTAGAATGAGTCTCCTGTTATCTATAGTTGTAGAAAAAAATTTCACTTAGTAGATTTATCCCTTCTTTCCCTGGGTTATGCGTTGAATTAGGAAGCGGCATAATAAAACACCAAAATAAGTCACTACAAATCTCCATGATCTTATTTTTTTGAAAAGAAAAAAAAATAAGAACTGCTTCTTTTTCTATGCTGGGATTCTAGTAAAGGTTGAGTATTGTTTGCTTGAGTGTGAGTAAACATTTACTCCATCCGTGGACCTGTATTAATATACTCCTGGAAGGCTGAAAAAATTCTGGGTGAAGGCCTTTACTATACTTATTGTTAGATTTTTTTCTGTGTTTTTATTTTTTTTAATTTTTTTTGTCAATCCCTAACAAACATTCTTGACATATAAACAGTTGCTCATAATATCATCACATAGTTGTGTATTCATCACCATGATCATTTTTTTGAACATTTGCATCTCTCCAGCAAAAGAAATAAAAAAGAAAAAACTCATGCATACCATGCCCCTTACCCCTCCCTCTCATTGACAACTAATATTTCAATCCCTCTCATTGACCACTAATGTTTCAATCTATTCAATTTATTGTTAGAGTCCTTTATTGTTTGCATATTTTTATTGCCAGGTATGCAAGGTTCTAAAAGTTAGAGTTGATTTGATTTTTTTTTTTTACTTTGTCAGTTTTCCAACATAAGCCAAAAAAAAAAAAAAAAAAAGAATTAAAGTGGAAAGAGAGGAAAGAGATAATTAAATTAGAAAAGTCATTGAAAAAAACCTAAAGCTCTCTCTTCAATGGAGGTGGGTTTTGGTGTGAGAAACAAGATGTTTTCATGAAAAATTCCAGATATGCTGTCTATTGGTCACATATCTTTGCCTTTCTTCCCTCTTTTTATCATTAGGACCCTATTCAAATCTGAACTTTCTTAGGATTTTTACCCCCATTTTTTTCCATGCCTCTGGCAGTTAGTTGCTTCTAGGTTTCATTATCTTCACCACAACACAAAGGGAGTCTTATTGTACTTATTTTATGTGCTATAAATTAAGTGTGCCTGTGCTATGCCCTGAGATTACCTTTATTATTTCCTTTATCAGACTCATTGATAATTGTTGGGTTAGTTTTGTTGTTGTTTTTGTCAAGTTTTCAAGTTTCTGTATGAGATCAAGAGCTCCTTGATGTCTTTAGACTAGGTGCTTTTCCTTCCTGCGTCTTTAGTGCCCGGTAGAGGAACATAATAATTGCCAGATTAATGCTTATTTAAAAATCAATGCAAATTAAATTAATTAAATTGAATCAGCCATTTTCATATATTTCCTTATACTGTTAGTTATTTTTACATTTAATTCCAAACTCTTCAATTCTTCAATATCTTCAATATCTTATAAGCAATTTGAGAAGAAGAATCATATATTATGCCTCCCAGTATCCCTGTGCCTAGCACAATGTCTTGGAAATATCATAAGAACATGCAGTGTTTGTCAATAAAGGGAAAAGAGATAATTACACAAAGGAGTGATACTTTTTTATCTTTACTCAAAAACAGAATTAAATTTAAAAATATTTTTTCTTAAAAATATTTTTAAAAAAACTATTTACTTATGTAAGGATATGGACCCTAGGATTTTAATGCACTACAGAAAAAAGTGTTCTAGTAGTAAGTTTACTTCTTTTCTCACATTTGATAGGGTGCTCCTTTCCCCTTCCCCTCTGTGTTTAGGAAAGTGCAAAAAATGAATCAAAACTGTAAGCTCTACCAGGCACTGAGCAATCCACCTAGAACCAACTAGATTTTCTCTTCGATACCTGTTCCTTCGCCAATAGTTTGTATTTACACACTTTCTCTTCTTTTAATTATAGCTCCTCCACAGTTTGTGGTTAGGCCAAGAGATCAGATTGTTGCTCAAGGTCGGACAGTGACATTTCCCTGTGAAACTAAAGGAAACCCACAACCAGCTGTCTTTTGGCAGAAAGAAGGCAGCCAGGTGAGTGTGAGGCTTGAATGCCTTTTTGAAATCGCTGAACTTTGCCTGTCTCTGGTGTTCTCAGAGCTTTCCCAGCCTCCCTTGTTAGCAATGTTGAATTTATTTCTGTAAATGAGACGGATGCATTCTAAAGCAATGGGAGTTGCTTGTTCTAGTATAACATTCTTTATGTGCTAGTGTTAATTTTCTAAAAGTCTGTATTTTATGTAGAAAAGAACCAAAGCAGTATAACTAAATCCCCTTTAAAAGGCCAAAACTAAAGCCTCTGTAGCTATTTAAAAACTGCACAGAAAGGTATTTTTGCAGTGAGCTACATTGAAATGATTAAATGAGCTAGTACTTATAAGGTGCTCTGAACAGTACCTGGCACACAGAAAGCATTAAAAAATATCTATCTTTAATTGACCTAGAAACCTAATTTCAGTCCCCTTTCATAGACAGACAGTATGAATAAATGTTTTCATCACTAATTTAAGCATGCTGCCATTTATTAATAAAGCGCGTTAAGTTAAATTTTATATGTAAAAGTGCTTTATACACTATGAAGATCAAACAAGATGTTATTATGTTACTATGATAAATACAACAAAGTAATGTAAAGCACATTTGATTATTGCAAATTTACACTGTTTTGAGTGTAACATTATCATAAGATATTTTATTATTATATAGCTACAACTTTACTATGCATGAATCACTTTTGCTAAAATACCTGGAAGTTAATTACAAGATATTGCATAAAATATGTATTAGTCCTCTGGCTCAAAATGCATATGATGTTTAAATATGCTACATTGTGTTCAAAGATTTTGAAACATAGTGCTTAATTTATTCATTTTTTGGCATTTGACAAAGTAGTATGTCACTCTAGAGAATCTTAGGAGTTACACAAAATTTGCCTCTAGATAGTTTGATTTGATTATAATCTTAGGTCAATTTTATTTTCTGTTCCTCATATATCTCCCTTCCTTCAGAAAAAGTAGGTGGGAAGAGAAGATGGAAGACAGAGAATGAGAACAAAAGAGAAATGTTTAATCAAATTGTAAATTCTCAGATCAGGAATTGGGATATTAGGAAAAATAAATTGGTCTTACTGTCTTCAGTATCCAGTTTTTACCACGATCTACGACAATCCATCAGTAGAAAGAGTCCAGGGCCTGGATTTAATGGTCCATATTCCTCAATATGTGCTGATAATGCCAATTAGCACTAATAGGATACCCAGGCACTTCAAAGCAAGAGGATTTCTGTAGAGCTCCTGGTTTGTGCTTGTAATCCATTTTCTTTTGCCTGTGTCACACAAGCAAGGGAATACAGATGATGAGTTAACCTCAATCATAGGCCATTTTCCATGTCAACAAATCATTTAGATGGTGGGCTGATATTACATCGTAGAGGAAGGGATCCCAGAGAGAATTAAGCCCTTCTGATGTATTAGTGCTATGTAAATTAGTATTCTAATGGCTAATTGTAGGAAAGTGTACCCTTTGAATTATTGTATCATTTTCAAGTGGCTTTAAAATTTAGACCCTTCTATTTTAGATGGTTTATTTCAGGAATTTATTTGGATTCCACAGGAGAATTAGCTTGTTCTCAAATTATAGTTCATATGTATGAAAATGTCTAGCTGTATCTAGTAATACAAATTTTATAAATGAGCAATAGCATTCTGAAATTATATTCTTGACATGCTAACAAACATCATTTCTTTTAGAAGGGGTTTAATAACATGGTAATGTTTATGTAAAGTGGGCTTATAGTGTAACACTTGAATCTAATAAAGTGGACATCCATCATGTAGCAATAAAGAGAAGAGCTTCTAATTAAAGTAGGACGTCATTTGCAGGATTAAAGTCATTTAGTGTAATTGAAAAGTGTTAATACCCTATTTTATCCTCTTCCATTGGTATTACTTCAAGGGTAAAAACATTTTAAGGTGAAAATGTGTCTTGTGCCTTTAATTGAATGTTATTACCTCCTGATTTTAACGTATTGAAACTGTTTAATTACAAACCTGGAAAATTAATTACTATATTGAGAAACAGATCCCAGAGGGTTATAATGTCCTTTTTTGTAAGTAAATACAACATAAAAATTGATAAGTCCTTATTTATAATCCGACTTAGAAACATACCTCAATATAATTTATTATACCCAAATGTTCTGTTCTTAATTGAACAGCAGTAAAGCAACATAGGTCATCCAAGTTAATATTTCTGCTTCCATATAAGAACTTTTAAAGATTTGTAATTAGACTGTATGTATTTCATATGAGATAATAAACCAAAGTTTTTTTTAAAGAAAGTAATATTACAAAATTCTGTCAACATACACATTTTCAAAAATATTTTACATCCTATTTTTATTTTCAGTGATTTGCTTAAATCTTGCTTAGACTGTAGTATTTGTTCATAGCTTCTTTTGAAGCTGTTAGCCTACCAGAACTTTGCAGCCAAGTAAATTCAACTCTTAGTTTCAGTCTCAGTCACACAATTTTGAACACGTTGAGGAGAATTTCACTTGAATCCATCAAGTATTTTAAATGATCAGGAGAAATAATTTTTTGCATTCTTCAATACTCTGCAGTTTAAAATGCATATATGTGGTTCATTTGTAGTCCTGATCCTCACAACATCTCTGAGTTGAGTTAGGTATGCATTCTTTGCCCATTTTACAGATGAGGAAATAAATGACTGAAAGTCAGGGAGAGAGTAAATGGTTAAGAAAGAGATCCAGATTTGAGAAAATGCAGCTGATTTTTCCTTCTACTGGGGCATGACTTGGGGTTCATTATTTCTCCATAACTTGGAAAAAGTTGGAAAAACTCACTGTTTTAATCACTTCAGTAACACATTAAAAAAAAAAGAAACTATGTTTTTTTTTCTTCTCCCACCTGCACTCCCATGATTGTAATAAGTACCATTAACCTGTATTCCCTGCTGAGTGGGAAAGGAATATTGATGATATTGTGTTTGTTTTCACAGAACCTTCTTTTCCCCAACCAACCACAGCAGCCCAACAGTAGATGCTCGGTGTCACCCACTGGAGACCTCACAATTAGCAACATCCAGAGATCGGACGCTGGCTTCTACATCTGCCAGGCCCTCACCGTGGCGGGAAGCATTTTAGCAAAAGCCCAACTGGAGGTTACTGATGGTGCGATGCTGTTAGAGTTTTCTTGTGAAAGTAGTTATTTTACTGCAGGATGTGCATTTGCCATAGTGAATTTTCTGATTTTTAAATCATTTAGATTAATGCTTATCTTTTGAATCATTCCAAATTCTCCCTGATTTAATATCATTTGTATTCCCAGAGAAGATCCTCAAAGATAATCTATTTTGTTTTATTCTTAAAATATGGTGATATTGAAATAATTGAGATTTTTCAAGAACTGTCGCAATCACAGTTTATAGAATTATAAACTTTATATTTTTGTTCTGCTTATGTTGGTATGGTTGCTTCTAGTAGATGTTCATAATTTCACTTTATTGGAAAACTAGGAAATTTCACCTTGAATGTTATTAGTGAAAACAGAGATAAGTTTTGGTTAGCTAATCCCATTATGACATTCCTGTGACTCTTTAATTAGACATTCACTAAGTTAAATTCACTAAAGTACCAAAATACTGATGAATTCTAAAATTAATTTCTTCATTTATACATATATGCTCCAATTCTTAACCAAGACACCTACATTGAAAATGAGTGTTGAAAAAGATGTAGGGCTCTATATGATTTGATTTCTTTTTCCCCAAAAACTTATTTGTCACATTTGATGGAGAGGGGGTTGTGCATGTTTCCAGAACCTCTAGGCGTAAATTTAATCCCTAGTTGATGTCTTAAATAAAAATCTCTTTCTTGTTCTCCAATACTTGTGAGTTTTAAAATTTTTATTTTTTTCCTAATGTTGACTTCCAATCTATTAAAACTTTGTCTGTGACCTCTTTGTATCCCTTCCTTCTCTCCTGGTGTCAATCTGATGACCTTTAATACAATTCGAATTTACATGTAGATTAAAAGGTCATTTAAAATTCATAGAAGAGCAGAATTTAAAAATATCTACGTATAGTATTGTCTGATGCAGTGCCACGTCAGGAATAGAAGTAAATAGAGCAGACACACATTGGATTTGCGAACAGAGTTGTTAATGGCTTCATGTGCTAATGCTGCAGATATTTACTGCTATGGAGCTGAAAGGAGAAATCGGGTTCAAGGGTGACAGTGATGAGAAATTTTTCCTTAAGATTGGAGGAATCTTTGATCCTTTATATCTATGCATTTCTTTTAAAAATAAAAGATAATTATTAATCTTTTTTACGTTATCATGTTTTCTTCTATCAGCAAAAATACCCAGAGGCATAAACTTGGAAAATAAGATATTCTGACCAATGCCTTTTTTTCTTCCGTATTAATATAAAATTTTCCAAATGTAACAATTAAGATCTCTATTATAATTTAACTGCTTATAGTATTTTACAGAAGACAGAATTTAAAATGTTTCCTAGTAATTAAATTGCCTTGAAAAGTCAAACCATATGTTTCAAACACAAAATTGGTGAATTAGAAGAGTCAGTAATATGACTGATATGGTTCCTGAAACAAGTTATATCTGATGCAATGCAAAGGAAACTTTTTGTCTTAACAGCTAATGTCCTTGTTATGGTGCAGTACAGCTGTATTAGTTCAGTAAAGGAGAGAAAACAGTAACATGTGTCTAGAGCACCATACTTCTCTGGTTAAGTGATATGTAGGATTTATGACCAGCCACAGAAATTTCCAGAAGTCATAGTATCCACTTATTTCCACTTAGTTTTCCTATTTGCCCCTAACATCTGGTAAATATTAATGAAAGTTTATCAGTCACCTGGTATTAATTGATGAAGCAGTAATGCCTTGAGAGTTTGAAATATATGTACTGCCTTTTGCATACAAAATAGGCACTTCTCTTGTCCCATCCAGAATGTAAAGGCTTTTCTCCCTGTTAAAAATATAAGAATTTATGCTATTATAATCTCAGTAAACCATAGCTATTCTAACTTTATTCCTGAGATCAAAGTTAAAAGAATAACTAGCACATTGAAATCTTCTGATGACTAAGATGGTTCTGGACTTTTTGATTCAGCTGGCCTGTATATTAATTCCTACACTGATTTTTGATTAAGTAAGCAATCACAAAGTCAAGATCTTTTTGCAGCCAACATTGAGTGGAGGGTATAGAAATTATTGATTTTGACAGTAAATGGATCTTTCAGGGTCTCAAAATCCACATCCACATATACATATATAATATATATAAATATAAATAAGCCTGTTTCTAAACATTAACTTGCCACTCTGGCTAAAGACTTCATCTTCTTTTTATAACTTCAGATTTCATAAAGTAGTTGATGATTTAGTAATATGTGAGCTTTCATTTTCATTTTGAACATATTTTTTGGTTATGATCCAGGGAAATTCAGAGGCTATTGAAGAAGGATAACATATTTCATATTCAGAGAAACAAATGATTAATTATGCCATGTATAGCAATGTTTCTATTATTACATTTTTGCACTTAGTCTTCTTTCCTGGAAATATTTTTAACTCAAGTGTTCCTATAAGATGAGATTGCCAATAGTGATGAAAGGAGCTGTGTGAGTGAAAATTGTACTGATTATAGATTGAGTTAAGATGCTTCAATATACTTGAGTCTCAAAATATTCCTTTCAAAGTCCTTCTCATTAATACATTGGCACTGTTCTTCATTTTTTTCTTTTCTTATGCCCTATCTATTTCTCTCAGAAAATTAGAAAATTGGAGTGAGTTCTTTGAGTATAGCTAGTAGAATCTTAAAGGACTAGAGAGAAGAAATGCATTTTTATTTTATATTGACAATAAATGTCACACCATGATCTAATATGAGTGGTTTGAGAATTTATAATGTATGGTTAGAGGAAAACATGGAGTTGTCAAGGTCACTGAAAATCCGAAATGTTCATTTAACCTTTGACCTTAGTGTTATGGAAACTTGTGGTCGTCTTTAACCCATAGCATCCTTGAAACTGAAAATTCCTTCTGGACGGGAGATTTTCAATTACTTTATTGATCTAATTCATTTAAGAGATGATGAGCTACTCATTAGGGCAGTAAAAAAAAAGCAAAGAAAAAACTAATTAGATGCCCTTTGACTGTATCTAATGATTTCAGGGATATGGAAATAAAGGACAGACTTATAAGAAATTATTGAATTCTCTATGTGCTTCATTTGAAGCAAAGTTAATTATTTAGATTTTGATAAATAGTTTCTACACAGGTAATTTGGGTTTGTATTATTACTGAATTGAAAAATTATTCATTGTCTTTGCAAACTGGTCTTCCTTTTCCTGAACCATATAAAAAATAAATTCCATGAAATTGTTGATTTGAATTTCTTTGGTACAAATATTGGTGAATGTGTCATAATTATTATATTATGTTTACACATTTGCTTAAGATGATTTTATTTTATAATAACAAACTTGATCAAGAAGAATAAACAAAGAAGAATTTATTGCTTTTCTTGGATTTTTTAAAGTTTTAAAAATATTAAATGATTTTCTATATGAATTGATATATACCTGCATGCAAGTATTTTTTTAATATTTATCTTGATGTAGTGGGTTTAGGTTGATTGAAAACCCATTGTGTCTGGGATGCAAGGGCCTGTATCATAACTTGCATATTGAAATTAAAATTGGTTGGTTTTCTAGTGGTAGATTCTAAAAGGGCTGCTTAATTTTTATGTTTTTCCCACTCCAAAATTGTTATCTCTGATAGAAAAGATGATGCACAGAAATTAGAAAATAGGTAATCATATAAGTTGGCATTTATAAAAGCTAGTGGACAAAGGAGATTAGAGCAATGAGCAAAATAATTTTTATGATTGTGCGTCTTCTAATGCAGAATGACCATCTTGAGAAAATGCCTTTTCATGCTTAAAGAGTAATGTTTAGGAGAAACACTATTTTTTAACACAGTTGCATAACAATAATATAAAAATCTAACATCCTTTTTTTATATCCAGTTTATGTGATAAAAATCATATCTTGGACAATTAGCAGAACTCTAAGCTGAAGCTTATAGAACTTTCTCTTAAGAAAGACTTTTTTTGGACCTGGTCATGTCAGTGTCATTGTGAGGTAGTCTTTTAATGAGATCTAGATGAAAAGTTGCCTCCAATTGACTCCATAATTCTGCCACCTATTTATATAATAGCATGATCTCACCACTGAAGGAGCTTAGTCGTGTATTTCAATTTTGAGTAGTTGCCCTTGACGTCTACTCCCTGGCATATAATACAATGTTATTTTGCTGAGACATCCAGACATAGCTTTGTCCACTGCCAGTTGTTTTCTGTGCACTATTATCCATTAAAGATCTAAAGAGACTATATAAGACTTTCAGTTAAACCTATAAAAGCAATTTGGGACATAAGTTAGCGCTATAAAAGTAATTTTGTGTGATAATCATAGGAGTAGTCTTCAAGAATGTCAAGGAACTACCACCTTAATTTCTTGCAAAAAGTAATAAGAATGATTGGAAAGTAAAATTGTAGTAATTTACATTGGAAAAGCATCTGATTTGCCTCCTAAGTCATTATGAAATACTGAAAGATGCACTGAAGTTATTGCTACAAAACAATGTTTGATTGTTTTTGGTTTTCCAAAGAAAGAAACCGAACTAAAAGTTTATGAAATTATGGAAAATTTCCCCAAATGAGTGCAGGAGTTGATACAAATATAAGTAGTCTTGTTTTGCATGAAAACTCTATTTTTGTCATACTGCTAACATAGTCCTACTAGGCCTCTTTCCTTTGCTTAATTATGGGTAATAAAATGGAATAATGCAAATGATATTACTATAATTTACAGGCCAATGTCACAATTTTTGCAAACAAATTATCAGTTTTAACATTGACAGAGGTATCTTATCCTACATTAATACAGCATGATACCACAAAGGGTGAAATTATTTATTATGCACATATTTACAAAAATCTCAAAAGTGAAAATTGACCCTACCTTTGTGATGTGCCACAGACTTTCTTAAATAAAGATATGAGAGAAAAAACTGGCATTTTACAAATGATTGTTTTTAGCTTTCCATATTTTTATTTTCATTTTGATCTAACCTAAGCTTTTCAATATGACTAAGCCTTTCTAAAATGTCAGTTTACCCCATCACCACCTTAATTGTGTGTAATGCAGATTAAGTTATAAACCATACACATAGATTTGATATATAATGTATAGATGTATATATAGTATGCATAGAAGTATTTTGAATGTAGTATGCAGAGTACGTACACAAAATGCCAATATATATGTATATATCAGGAACATTAATTTTATTGTCAATATCAAGTATCAAGACTATTGGATTTCATGGAGGTTAAATCATCCTGAAAATATCTTTATCTTTCAGTTTTAACAGATAGACCTCCACCCATAATTCTACAAGGCCCAGCCAACCAAACGCTAGCTGTAGATGGTACAGCACTGCTGAAATGTAAAGCCACTGGTGATCCTCTTCCTGTAATTAGCTGGTTAAAAGAGGGGTTTACTTTTCTGGGTAGAGATCCAAGAGCAACCATACAAGAGCAAGGAACACTGCAGATTAAGAATTTACGGGTGAGTAATATTCCACTTGTGTTTGGGTCTTCATTTCAACCTAAGCACTACCACAGGGAAAAACTGTGGTGAACTTAAAATATTATAGTTATACCCCAGCATAATGCTTTCTATTTTATCATATGCCATGCTATTTCTTATTGCTCCAATGATAAGTTTAAATCAGAGGAATGGCGGTTGTCCTCATGTTACTTATGAATTCATAAAAGACCTAGAATTTTTTACTCCCTCTCTCAATCCATATGTATGCAATCAGTGAAACTAGAAATCTCAACTATAAGAAGGTTTTTGTTTTTTTTTGTGGGGGAAGCATGCATGGTTTGGGAATCAAACCCAAGTCTATGCATGGAAGGCAAACATTCTACCACTGAACAATAAAGTTAATAATAGTGGTAGAATATTTCAAATAATTTGAATTAGCAGATGTTCTCTCTCAGACTTTCTTTGTTCTCACAAATTTTCTCATAAATTTCTCATAAATTTCCTTGGCCAAACCATTGTGTAGGAAAAATAAGGATATAAGAATGAGTACACAAGAACCAGAATTTGATAGTTGATGGAAAATTGTACATTTAAGTTGAAGTTGCTGTAGGGTGTATATTTAAACCCATGGACAAGAGCAAGCCATTACTGGGACTGTAACGTGATAGAGAATGACCATTCCTGGAAACTTAAACATGCTGTACATGCTTCAGAAGCAACTCAAAATGTCTACTTTTGAGTACTGTGTTAGTTATCTATTATTGTGTAACAATATTAGCAAAAATTTAGAGGCTAAAGCAACACACATTTCTTATCTCAAAATTTTTGTGGATAAGTAGTCTGGGCAAGAATTAGCTGGATCCTGTGCTTCAGGGTCACAGAAAACTACAATTAGGTGCTGGCCAGGTTGATTGTCTCATCTGAGGATTTTCTGGGGAAGGTTCGGCCTCCAAGCAATGTGATTGTTAAAAGCATTCTTTTCCCTGTGGCTATTAGACTGATGGCCTCAGTTTCTTGCTGGCTATTGACCGGAGGGCACCATTGGTTTCTTGCCATGTAGATCTTCCCAACATGACCGCTTACTGTCTCAAACAGTAGAAACTCTCAGCAATTCAGTCTCCTAGCAAGACATGCATTATAATCCTATGTAACATAGTCACAAAGTGACATCTTGTCACCTTTGCAATATTCAGTTTGCCAGAATTAAATAATGGGTTTTCCATAGTCAAGATGAGGAATCATATAAGATCTGAATACCAGAAGACATTGTTTTGGGGGTCGCCTGTTCACAACAAGTATACTCAAACCATTCAACTAAATATGTGAGCTTAATTTCCCCTGTATAGCAAGTGCTATGCTAAAGCTTGATGGTATGTTATACTAACTACAAGATTGGTGAAGAAAACCAGAACTAAAAATGGTTAACATGATAGTGGATGAAGACAAATAGATTGGAAATCATTCAGTGAGAGAACAATTAGTTTAATATGGTGTCCAAGTATAATTTGGGAACAAAGATGAAGGAAAAAACTCAACATACTCAAATGTTTCGATTCAGAAGCCTGGGAAAGATAAAATTGTTGAAAATAATAAGTAAAGATGTCAGTGAAGAATAAAGTTTAACTTAAATTGGAAATTCAAGTGGCTATATGCAATAGACAATTTGACATTAAAGGCTATAGAGGCAGGGCAAAGACAGGATTGCCATATAAATTTTACAGATTTTTTTTTTTAAATTACACATATTTTTGGATGATCACAAGTTAGAATTTTCTTCTTAGGATGCAAATATGTTTGCAGTTACACTTATCTGGTTGTTTTTATCAGTGTATCACACCAATACATGTACCAAAAGGAAAAATAAGTATGTTTTCTGGCTGATATAGGTGCGTGTGTGTGTGTGTGTGTGTGTGTGTGTGTGTGTGTGCGTGTGTGAATGTAAACTTTAATTTGAACAACAGACATTAATGACTGCTCTAAGTAGGAAAGATGCTGTCAAGCTCAGTTAAAAAGATTAATAAATTAATACAGATATTTTCTTTAACTTACCTTATTATTGACCAGGAGTTATTAACCTCCTTTGAAAAAAATGGAAGTTATTAAAAAATTAATTCCAACTCTCCTTCGTAAACACTTTAACCTCTCTTTCTGGGCAAGAAGCAGGCTTGGGCCATGGAGGTTAATGCATTTTCACTGTACTGCTGAATTAAAGGGTATGTTTGAATAGTCAGGATCCCTAGTAGCATTTGAAAGAAGCAATTAAAGGTGGGTGCTTGATGCTCTCAAACAAACTTGGAGTCCACTGATAGGCTTCTAATAGTCTCTTTGAGACAGAAACTCCTGGGGGCTTCTGTGCAGCTAACTACACAAGGAGAAAAGAAGGTGATAGAGCTTGCCAGCACATTAATCTCCTTTTAAAGCACTTGGTTAAGGATAAGGACAGGATGGAAAAGATGTGAAGCACTCATGACCAAAAAAGACATTACTTAAAGTTTAAATTAAAAGAATAAAAATCAATGTAATGATGATGGTGATACCATAGTGAGTTTTAGAAATGAGATTTGGGCTTTTGATATCACTTTTGATAAACTCCAAAATGGAAATGTTGTTCTTTTTCTGTACAATGACTGTCTTTAAAGGGAGATAAAAATGTGCTGTACGGTACTCCACTCATACAGTCAAGAGGGTTTCTGTAGGTCATATTCCATTGTGTCTCCCTGTTTCTTTTTTGGTACTTAAAACAAGAAAAAAAATAGAGTGATGAACATTGTGTCCTCATAGTCCAGCTAATTGGTAACTGAATCTGTATTTTTTGAGAAGTAAAATATTCCGATACTCATTAAAACATACCTACCACAGCTAATGTCAGACTTATATCTGCACACAATTACAAGGAAATGCAGTTAAGAAACAGTACCTACATACTATTCTTTTAACATTTGCACGTAATAACAAGTCCTACATTTTGTTCGGCAGCTATAATAATATGCAAATTCTTTTACTCTTTCACAGACCATATTCAAATGAATATCACATTAAAATCCAACCATGGCTCATTATATTTAGTTTGTGAGTGATGCTTCTTAAATGCAAAGATTTCTAATGACTATAATGTGTGCACAGCCACATTTGAAGTAATGGCTCTTTCTATCTACAATGGCTATACCCATCATCCTTCTATATAATAGAAGACAATTGAACAGAGAAAATATGGTAAAGAATGACATGCCAGAGCAATTTGAAACTTAAGTTAACATACATAATGACATTTAAAATAAATTAAAATGGCACAGCAGCGGTAACATCTGAGCACTGATGATTTACTTGAGAATCAATCGTAGAGGCTTGAGCTATGGATAAACTTACAGTTTAAACTCAGCACATGAAATGTGCCGTGAACTCCGTATTTCATAAAGAATTAGACTAATGTTCATGACAGAATTTTAATTCTGCATGTTGTGACTTGCCTTATTCTGTTTGGTCATCACTATCTGTTCCTGGGCTTCCTTTACCCCTAAACTAATGTCAAGATAAATTACTCGCAGTTTAAGTCCACAGGGCTCAAGCACAATGAGGACTTTTGAGTTATATCTTTCATTTTTCTTGGAACTTTTGTCAAGATACATGCATGAAACCTTCTGCCTTTCCCATTTGGAAAAAGAGAACGCTTGTTTATAGTACCAACTATTTCTTTGTAAAAGACTTTTGCCATTCTTCAATGATTAATAAATACCTGGAAGTGATCAAAGAAACTATTTTTTTAGTGTGTGTAATAAAAAAAAGTCACATATTAGTTTGTATTCATGATCCCTTTGAGTTCTAATTTTCAGTGATTCCATAGATATGGCTTGTTTGGTTTTTTTATATTTTGATAATTTTTTATTAGAGAAATTGCAGAAAAGTCATGCAATAAATACAGAGTTCCCATATATCCCATCATTAACACTCTGCATTAGTGTGGTACATCTGTTACAACTCATGAAAAAATGTTGTAGTTGTACTATTAACTATAGAGTCCATAGTTTATATTACGGTTAACTGTGTTGCACATTTTCATGCTTTTTGATTTATTAAAAAATTTCATTCTAGTAACATATATACAACTGAAAATTTCCCCTTTTAACCATAATCAAATACATAATTCAGTGGTGTTAATTACATTCACAATGTTTGCTACCATCACCACTATCCATTAGCAAAACTTTTCCATCAATGGCAAATCAATGCTTAATTAACTTACCATCCTACCCCACCCTAAGCCAGGTAACCATAGATTCATGTTTATGATTCTAAGACGCAAAGCAGTATTTGTCCTTTTGCATCTTGGTTATTTCATGCAATGTGATGCTCTTTAAGGATCCATGTTGCAGAGTGTATAAAATCTTCATTTCTTTACATGGCAGAATAATACGTCAGTTTATGTACCCTCCACATTTTGTTTCTCTATCTACCTGATAATGGACACTTCGGATGCTTTCATCTTTTGTGTCTTTGAATTATGCCACTATGAATATTGGCGTGAAAACATATGCTCAAGTCCATGCTTTTGGTTATTTGGGGTAAACAACTCGATAAATTCCCATTCTTAAAATCCAACCTATTTGGTATATTGCATTTCAGTAGCTTTAGCAAACCAAAACAATCACCTTTAAACCTCAGAAGCAATGCTAAAACAATTTCTTCAGACTGAAAAGAAAAATACTAGACAGTAGGCTCAAGTTGTGAAGTAAATGTCACCATATAAGTAATTATAATGCCAGTACATTACCCAAGAGTTCAGTTCTCAGCTTATCACTTTCTTTTAGCATTTTACTACAAGCTGTAAGGAGAAACCAGACTGCATTTACACATTTAGTTTGGAAAGTTCTTCAGCTAAGTACCCCAGCTTATCACTTTCAAATTCTCCCGTCTAATACCGGTACTCAATTTTGCCAGATTTGCTGCCACTTTATAAAAAGGATTACCTTCTTTCAGGTTTGCAGTAACACGTGTCATTTCAGGCTATGGCTTCATCAAGAGTATCTTTAGAGTCCATATTTCGATCAATAGTCTCTTCAAAGCAATCTAGGTCTTTCCTGTCAAGCATATCACAATTCTTCCAGAATTTTCCTCATCCATTTATAAAGCCATTCCAGCACTTTTGGTATTTGCAAACTCAGCAGTACCCTTCTTCACTGGTACCAAAATACATTTCAGTTGGCTTTTTCAATGGGGATATATTAGTTTACAAATTTACAGTTGTAGGACCATGAAAATGCCCAAATTAAGGAACCCATAGAAAGACACCTTGACTCTGAAAAAATGGCCATTGGTATCAGAGGTTCCTCTGGCACATGGGAAGGCATGTGGCTGGTAACCTCTGGTCCTTGGCTCCTGGGTTGCATTGCTTTCAGTTTCTGAGGCCAGTGGCTTTCTCTCTGTGTGAGCTCTCTTAAAGCGCTACAGATTAAGACCCAGTTTGAATGGGGTGGGTCACATCTCAAGGAAACAATCTAATTGAAAGGTCCCACCCACAACAGGTTTGCCCCCACAAGAATGGATTATGTCATCTTTTTTAGCTACATAACAGATTCAAACCAGCACAGTGATGAGCTCCTTTATTTTTTAGGTGCTGCTACAATTTATTAATGGATGTGACTCCAAGAACAATAGCCTTCTGGGATTAAGCTTCATTTCCCTTTTTATTCTTTTCTTTATTAGAAGTGTTGTAAGTTTACACAACAATCATTCATAAAACACCGGATCCCCATACACCAACGCACCAACAACTTGCATTGGTGTAATACATGTGCTTGCATTGGTGTAATTTTAAATGTAATAAAAGCACATTTGTATAATTATACTATTAAGTAAATTTCATAGTTTAATTTAGGGATCACTCTTTGTGTAGTGCAGTTGTGATAACCTATGTTCTGACATGATGAGTTTACTTATTCTAGTTGTTTCAAATCAGTGAGATCACATAATATTTGTACTTCTGTGTCTGGCTTATTTCACCCAACATTATGTCTTCAGGTCTATCCATGTTGTTGTATGTATTGGGACTTCATTCATTTATAAAGCTGAATAATATTCCATTGCATGTATATACCACATATTATTTATCCATTCATTGGTTGACGGACAGTTGGGTTGCTTCTGTCTTTTGACAATTGTGAATAAAGCCGCTATGAACATTGGTGTGCAAATATCTGTTCAGGTCCCTACCTTTAATTCTTTTGGATATATCTCCAGAAGTGGGATTGCCAGGTAATATGGCAGTTCTTTACTTAACTTTCTGAGGAACTGCCAAACTGTCAGCAGTGGCTGCACCATTTTACATTGCCACCAATAATGAATAGATGTTGCTATTTATTCATACTCTCTCTAACACTTATTTTATATTTTTTAATAACAGCTATTCTGACAGGTATGAAATGGTATCTCACTGTGGTTTTGATTTGCATTTCTCATGTGCTTTCTGGCCATTTGAGTATGTTCTTTGGAGAGATGTCTGTTCAAGTCTTTTGCCCATTTTTAAAAGTTGGGTTGTTTGTCTTTTTGTAGTTAAGTTGAAGAATTTCTTTATATATTTTGACAATTAATCTGTTATCAGGTATGTCATTTCCAAATATTGTCTCCCATTGTTTAGGTTGTCATCTTACTTTATGATAAAGTCCTCTAAGGAACAAAAGTTTTTTATTTTTTATTTTGAGGAAGTCACATTTTTCTATTTTTTCCTTTGTTTCTTGTACTTTGAGTGTAAGTCTGGGAAATCATTACCTAATACAAGCTCCTGAAGATGTTTCCAAACATTTTCTTTTAGAAGTTTGAAATTTCTAGCTCTAATATTAAGGTCCTTGATTCCTTTTGAGTTGGTTTTTGTATATCTTTTTTTTTTTTTTTTTTTTTTGCAAATGGAGATCCAGTTTTCCCAACCCATTTCATGAAGATACTATTCTTTACCTGTTGAGAGGTCTTTACCACCTTCTCAAAAATCAGGTGGCCATAAATGTGAGAGTTGATTTCTGAGCTCTTAGTTCAATTCCATTGGTCTATATATATGTCTTGTGCCAAAACATACTGTTTTGATTATCGTGACTTTCTATTAAGTTTTAAGATCAGAAAGTGAGTCCTCCGTGTTCATTCTTCTTTTTCAGGATTGTGCTAGCTCTTTGTGGTCCCTTACCCTTCCATATTAAGTTTATTTTTAGCTTTTTCATGTGTGCAAAGAATGTTGCTAGAAATTTTGATTGGGATTTCACTGAATCTATAAATTGTTTGGGGAAGTATTGATATCTTAATGTTATTTAGTATTCCGATCCATGAACATAGAATGTCATTTGATTTCTTTTAGCAATATTTTATAGTTTTCTGTGCATAAGTCCTTTGCATCCTAGATATTTAATTCTTTTAGTTGCTTTTATAAATTGAATTTTTTTCTTGATGTTCTGTTCTAATGGTTCTTTGGTTATGTGTAGAAACTACACATAACCACTACTTGTCACTTTGCTGAGTTCATTTATTAGCTCTGGGAACTTTGTTGTAGATTTTTCAAGATTTTCTGTATATGGCATCATATTATCTGCAAATAAGGAATGTTTTACATCTTCCTTTCCATATTGAATATTTTTTTTTCTTTTTCTTGCCTAATTGCTCTGGCAAGAACTTACAGTACAATGTTGAATATAGTGGTGATGTTTTAGCCTCCTTATCTTGTTCTTAATCTTAGAGAGCACTTTCAGTCTTTCACCATTAAGTAGGATGTTACCTGAAGTCTTTATATATATACCCTTCATTTTTCATTCCTTCCTTCTGCTAATGTGATCTATTACATTGACTGATTTTCTTACAAACCAACATTGTATTCCATGTGTTTTGTTTTGATAAAGCTGCCAGAATGCATTATACTAGAAATGAGTTGGCTTTTACAATAAGTATTTATTAACCTACAAACTTACAGTTCTTGGGCTGTGAAAATTGTCCAAATTAAGGAATTAACGGGTTGATACTTTCTCTGAATATTGGCTACTGTTGAGCTTGGGCTCCTCTGTCAGATAGCAAGGCACATGGAGATATCTGCCAATCATTCCCTCCCAAGTTTTGTGGCTTCTAATTTCTGGCTTCAGTGGCTTCCTCTCAGCTTCTCTGAGGCTTTTTCTGTATGTGTCTCTGTTCTAGTTTGCTAGCTGCTGAAATGCCTGTTTTTCTATTTATTTTCTTTTTGTGTTGTACCTTATTGAGTGCCTTATTTTTCTTCATTTATTTTCCTTTCATTTATTTTCCTTGTTGTTACCACAGAGTTAAAATTTTACTTCCTAAATATATAAAAATAATATTAGGTTTAATACTAATTTAACTTCAGTGGCATGCACACATATTTCTTCGGCTATAACCCTCTGTCCCACCACCATTTTTTGTACCACTTGTATCTTTTACATTGTATGTCCAAAAACATAGATTTATCATTACTTTTTATCTTTTTGTGTTTTAGGACATCTGAAGTGGAGTTACATACCAAACAATACAATACAAAAATACTGGCATTTGCAATTGCCCAAATGGTTCTATTTACTGCAGGTTTTTATTTCTTTATGCTGTTTTGATCTACTGTCCAGTATCTTTTCCTTTCAGTCTGAGGAACTCCCTTTAGAATTGTTTTTAGGGAAGTCCTATTGGGGATGAACTCCCTCAATTTTTATTTATCTGAGAATGTCTTAATCACTCCCTCAGTTTTTTTTTTTTTTTTTTTTTTACCAAAACATCACATGTTTACTTCAGATGCAAAATCAATATTAAATTGACAATTTTAATTTTTAACTCTACCATGTAAGCATAGCCATTTAAGTATTTTAAAAATTATTCCCTCCAAAAAAACTGAGAAAGTTTTTCTTTTCCACTACCACACATAATAATTTCCCATTAGTAATAATTTGGGAGGACTTTCATTTGGTAAGTAAACTGATTTGGGGATATTTCAGATTTTTAACCAAATGAAAACTAAGCTGAATAAATTATGGGGCATAGTTTTATCTGCATGTTCCTTTCTTTAGAATCTAAATTCAATTACCAAACAGTATAACTTTTACCTGTTCACCCCTAGTAAAACTATCTGTCCTGTAAAATATGATGGATACATTCCATGATTTTCCAGTTAATAGAATCATTTATTGTTTTACCTTAAAAAGATAAAAGAAATTTTCTCACTAAAGGCCAAGATCGGTAATAGGCTGTGCCCACCCCTGTAGGGGAAGAGGATTTTTATATCTCTTTCTGCATTGACAAAGCTAGCCAAGGTGTGGACCCGAGGTGGCCTGCCATGAGAGTGGGGAATGAGCACCAGTTGCTACCACATGGGGAAAACAATTTACTGGTCTTTACTATAGTTTATCAACCTCTTCCTCCTGCTCCTTCCTGCATGTTGTATCCTTTTCTTCTGGTCTCCAGAGTTTCAAAATAGTTGTTTCAGACAGTCCCTACCTGTTTAGTAGTTGCTTTGAAGGAAGGACTGAGTACTGGAGCTCCCTACTCTGCCATCTTCCCTGGAATTCTCCCTTTGATTATATTTATCTGGAAATGTCTTAGTCTCTCCCTCATTTTTGAATGACTGTTATGCTGGATATAAATTTTTGGTTGTTAATTATTTCCTTTTAGCATTTTAAGTTTTTCATCCCACTGCCCTCTTGTTTCCATGATTTCCGATGAGAAATTGGTACTTGGTCTTATTGGGACTCTCTTGTACATAACACATTCATTTTGTCTTAGCAGCTTTCAGAATTCTTTCCTTATCTTTGGTATTTGACACTTAGACTACTGTATGTCTGGGTGTGGTTCTCTTCAAATTTATCCTGTTCAGATTTTGTGGTCTTCTTGAATGTGCATATTTATATTTTTCCATTAAATTTAGGAAGTTTTCTGCCATTATTTAATTGAATATTCTCCTGGATTCTTTCTTTCTTCTTTCTGCTTCTGGTACTCCTGTAATGCGTATGTTTTTCTGCTTGATTTTGTTCCAGTTTTTGCTCCTCACTGAAGATTGTCAGTTGTCTTGTCATTGAGTTTTCTGACCTTTTCTTTGGTCAGTTCTAATCTTCTGTTAAAACCTTCTAGGGAATTAGTCATTGCAGTTATTGTGGTCTTCAACTCTCATATTTCTTTTTGGTTCCTTTGTAAAATTTTTATCTCTTTATTGAGATTTCATATTGTTCTTCCTACTTTCCTGATATCCTTTAGTTTTTTTCTTCTCTGTTTTCCTTTATCTCCTTGAGCATATTGAGGATTTTTTTTTGTATTTAAAGTCTTTGTTTTGCATGTCCAAACTCTGGCCTTCTTTTATGATGATTTCAGAATTCTATCCTGTTTCTTTGCATGGGTCGTAATACTTGATTTTTGTCTTATAATCTTTTCTTGCACACTGTAGATTTTAATGTTTTAAAGTATTAATTCTGGAATATAGTCCCTGAGCTTTATGTTCCTTAAGATTTCATCAGGTAATACATGACAGAAATTTCCTTGAGTGCCAGAAGCTAACAAAAAACAAACCGACACAAAATACACCTTTCATAATTTTTCAAATTTTTCAAATTTGCTCTGCTTTGGTTTGTACTCTCCTTCAGAATTTAACCCTCCTATAAATTAGATTAGCCTAAGACAAATGTAAAGTTCAGGGTCCTATTAGTGTTTTTTGGACCTTATATTTTCCTGGGCTCGTGCCACACCCCTTTAGAGAAATTTGTATGTCCTGTCAACTCCCTCCAAAGTAGACTTTCTACTCCTAAAATGATACTGCTATATGACTTAAACAGGTAATTCCTTGCCACAAGCCACCTTGACTGAATTGTTTCTTTAAAGCTACTGCCTTAGCTTTTGGTGAACTGCTTCTGTCTGTACACATGTTCCGGGAGGATGAGCCAAAGACAAGTTTCCTAATTCACTCTTTCACTCTGTCACTCAGTTTATTCCTAAATGCAAGCATTCACTATGCACATAGGGGTTACTTTGTTCCTTCCAGAACAGGGCTGGGGATGCACAATGGGAGTGCATGCTGTCGCCACACCACATCAGGGAAGGGCTGAGAAAGGTGCCAGAAAGGGTGTTATGAGCTTCTCCTAGCATTTTTTTTATATACATGAGCAGGCACAGGGAATTGAACCCGGGTCCCAGGTGAGAATTCTGCCACTGCACCACCACGGCACCACCCTCCTAGCACTTTGAATGCTGGTTTTTCTTCATTCAACAATCACTCAGTTACTGTAACCCTCTAACTCTTTTCTGAAGTTTTGAGGAACATAGCTGTACCAGTTGTTGCTTATTGTTCAAAGATTCTGTGGGAGAATGGCACCCTGGAATGTCTTATGCTGCCATTTTAGTTGACCTGATTTTTAATAATACAACTTTGTTAACCCTTCTACAATTTATATATAAGTGAGGGCAGATCTCTTCAAAGGAACAATTTTCTTTTCTTTTCTTTTTTTTTTGGTAAATGTTTATTTTTTGAGGGACATAATCATGCAAAATGCTTATTCAACTATTAACAGAGCCTCAAACTATTTGAAGGAAATACTGATAATTCTGAAAAGAGACATAAGCAAAGGTGCTTTAATATTCAAAGAATTAAACAATCATGTAAATGTTTCTTCACCTATATCAATGTCTTTCAAAAGAAATAAAAAGTTGACCACCTATTATCTCTTTGCATATTGCCTCCTAGCTATGTTTTATCCATTAAAATACTGTTTATTTGAGATAGAAAACACAACTTTATCATTTCATTGAATATTTATAGGATTCTGAACAATTTCTGTGCTGAGTTTGGCTATATCTACCTCTAAACAGTAAAGCCTCAACATAAAATGGAGTTTTATGAGTAATGCTGTAGAGGGAAGAAAGAGAAACAACAATTTTTACCAGACAAATAACACTTAATTGTAGAAATATCATCCAGAAAATACCTTTCAACCTCTGTTATGAATAAAATAGCATTATATGAGCTTTTTAGTATTTTCTCTATATATGTGTGAGTGATTCTAATGTACAATTTGGAGAGGCAAATGATATGCCACATTTTAGAAACCTGAAACTGAGTAATTTTTTCCACACAGTGATTAAAACAATTTCATTCTGCTCCTTCCATATATGATAGATTTCTGATACTGGCACTTACACTTGCGTGGCTACAAGTTCGAGTGGGGAGACTTCCTGGAGTGCCGTGCTGGACGTGACAGGTGTGTTTTTTTGTGAATTATCTTAACAGCAGAAATCCTGAGCCCATTTCAGGGATGAGCTCATTAATGAATAACAGGGAGAGATCAAGATTTTAAATTCATTGACTGCACAAGCTAAGCCTCATACCACTTTTGACTTCTTGCATCATTCAACACATAGCACTGTGTATGTACAATCTGATACATTTGTCCTCTGCAAACTTCTTTTTTGTTTTTACCTAAAGTGCAAGCAGTTCTAGTGATCATGTCTGAAAGTAAAGCTAATTTTTACTCATGTATAGAAGATGCAAATAGTTACTTGCATACTCCTGATTGAGCATGAAATTGAATTGTTCATGCTTAGGTCAATTCCATTAATAGGCTATTTATCCTTCTTTTAAGCATCATTGTCTACTTATGAGACCAGGAGTAAAGTTAATTGTTTTCTGTTTGTCCCCTTTAGAATCTGGAGCAACAATCAGCAAAAATTATGATTTGAGTGATCTGCCAGGGCCACCATCCAAACCACAGGTCACTGATGTGACTAAGAACAGTGTCACTTTGTCCTGGCAACCAGGTACCCCTGGAATCCTTCCAGCAAGTGCCTATATCATAGAAGCTTTCAGGTATGAGACAATTCCCTTTTTCTCCTTTGTGTTTTTGCTTTAGCTCCTAAATCTTAAACTCTCACGTGAACTATCCTGCTGTTTTATTTCACGGATGTGTTCAGTTAATGCATTTTAAGAATTCATCTTTTATATTTGATGTTTTTCAAGGACAAACATTACTGCTTTCTTAATTTATAAATTTATGTGTAAATAGTGATCTAGTTCATAACTTATTCCTTTATCATTATACAGATTTAGGATGAGAATTTTGGTTTTAGAACTGGACAGGAAACAATTTAATTAGACCCAGGCACTTTTTATGTTATATGAAGTTTGTTGAAGCATGGGACATGAGAATCTTTGTTCTTAATAATAAGAGCAAAACTTAAAATAATTCCAGTGTTCCTATGATGTGTATTTGAATACATCTGTTGTGTATGCCATAAAGTTAAAAGCCACAATTAAGAAACTGATTTCTTAAGCTTCTGATTGTTGAAAGTGAAAGACATTCCCACATGCTATTTGAAGTAATTGTCATCAGTTTGTGGGTAGAGCAAATATCTTATAAACTTAAAAATAGTTCATAAAAATAGCGGATAGAGCAAATATCTTAAAAACTTAGCAAATATAATTATAAAATTGTTTTGTGTGAATTTGATAAAATACTTACACAAATCAGATAATATAGCTTCATATTGTGTTTCAGTGTGCCCCTATTTGATATTATAATGATTGAATGAACAGAGTGTCCTTTCTAAACATTAGGAAAAATGATCACTTTCATTTTAGCCTTCTTTAATCTGTTTGTAAGGTGATAATAGAGGAATAGTTTTTGAATTTTAAAATAGCATTTTTCTATCATTTTCATACTTTGACGCATAAAGACTTCTGAAAAATAAATGGACAGCCCTGAAAATCGTATTTTCTACTCATTCTGAGCAAAAGTAGCTTCCGACCTTAGACAAAGTGTTCTAAAATGGAATCCCATCTGTGGCTGGCTGTAAAAGATTCCACACACTCAGATTGAGAGATATTTCACCATTCTGAAATGAGAAATCACAATACTGTGTAATGTACATTTTTATTAAAAATGTGACCGAGGGAAAATATTCATTACATGCTTCCTTTCTTCTTTTACAGATATGTAGTTTTAGAAGGCTCTATTATAATATTGCATGTGGAATTGATGCAAAAGAAAACACACCTTGTAACAGGAAAATGTATTGGCATAATTTACTCTGTAGTCCATTTATTCTTTCTACAGGTTAATTCTTTTCAAGGTATATATATATATACATTTACGAGGACCATATTTATTTTATAAACTTGATGTTGTGATCTTGGCCTCTGTTCCTTTTACAGGTATTCATTTAGTGGGCTGCTGTGCATTAGCAAAGGGCTGTCATATCTCCTGGGCTGAGTTTAATTTTGTTGTGCATGGCACTTTCGTTAGGCGGGCTCGGCTTTGTGGTTGAATAAACTGAAATCATCTAACTGTTTCATTTCCTGGGCTGAACACTTCAGCTGTTGTGTATGTGTGTGTGTTTAATTTTCAGCCATTAACCTTTGTCATTGATACCCAACCTCATGTCCGATGTCCTTATGCCTGCTCTGTAAATGAAATTTCTGTTCGTGTTGCAGCCAATCAGTGAGTAATAGCTGGCAGACAGTGGCAAACCATGTAAAGACCACCCTCTATACTGTAAGAGGACTGCGGCCCAACACAATCTACTTATTCATGGTCAGAACCATCAGCCCCCAAGGTCTCAGTGACCCCAGCCCTGTGTCAGACCCCGTCCGCACACAAGGTAATTTCAATAGCTGTCGACGTGACTGGTTCTGGAAGGAGGAATTAAACAGAGCTCTCAGAGCAAGGGGATTGCCTGAGAAAAGGTAAACATTTCTGGGTTGACCTGGACAGTTATTAATTAGATGTGTTCCAGTGAAGGAGAAGGAAGCTTACTGCTCTCCCTTCTAAGGGGTTTCCTCTTAAGCTTTCAGGGTCTGTTTAGTGAAAAATAAACCAAATAATTAGATATGTTTACATAGTACGAGTGAATTCAGTAAGTTAGAAGTTCACTGTCTTTTAAAGCAAAGACACCTGTTTCCATTTCTTGGAAATGAATTATACAGTAGCAAAAGATGATCTTTAATGGCTGAGTTATCCAGATGGTGATAGTAAAATGAATTCCTGTTGTTCCAGAGTTTCTTATAATGCAATGGTTCCCAAAATGTGGTCCCTGGGAGAGAAGCAGCTGCACCTCCTGGGACCGTGTTAGAGAGGCAGAGTCTTAGAAGCCCCGAGGTCTGCTCACGTGTCCTCCAAGTGATGCTAAGGCTCGAGTCTGACAAATGCTGTTACAGTATATTTTAGTAAATCCTATGTTTAAGGGAGGTCATTTGTTTCAGAAAGCAGCAAATCACATTTTTCTACAGAGAACATGTCATTTCTTTGGCTAAGAAAAAAAAAAAAAAAACCCAAAACATTAACTACGTGTTCGAAATAGAAGATTCCCTCAATTCTTGTTTAGAGTTGTGAAGGCTCAGGAGTCTGAAGGCTAATGTATGATGTTATACTTTCTCTTTCTACTAGTAGGTGAAGGGAATTAATAAAGTAGAAATGGTGACTTTTTTGTTTCAACCTACTTCCCACAGGTTCTTGAGAAAGGGTTAATGATTCCTTATTTGTAAAAGGTTTTGAACAAGATATAATTCAAAGTAGTATTTTTATGCTGTGAAAGGCACCATGCAGCCATAAAATATTATTATAATTACAATGTAGTTCAGCGACAGTAGCTAGCATGCTATTATAACAGAGAAGGGCGCCTTAAAGGAACAAGTGAAATAAAGTCACCACGTGACTTTGTAGCGCTGCTGACATGATGACAGTCAAGGGAGGAGGGAATGCCACTTTGCTATTGTTCTCTAAGCAGTAATGTGATTAATTTTCCATGATGATAAAAGGCCTGTAGGTAAAGAACCTGTCTAGGGAGAAAGAAAAAGCACAACAAGGAATTTGAAGACCTGAAGCTGTTTAATTTACCTTACCTGGATCAAATTGCTTTTAGTGGTTCTGAATTTAATGAGTAAATTAAATTGAACTTGAAATGGAAGAGGAGGACAGTTTCACGTCAAGAAATTAGAGTGCATAGGTCATTTATACTTGTGTAGATAGAAATAGTTTTCGTGTGCAGTTGCAGTGGAAGGGGAGATAACAGAATGGGGAAGATTTCTGGTGTGATTGAATCTGGCAGACCTTTGTGATCATTCAATAACTATGCCAGTCACTAAATCTTGACTCGTAAAATAACTTCTGTGGGAAAAGGTCGAAAAAGATTAATGAAAAGTTGTTTGTGATCTGATTTGTTCTAGTTGAGAGACTGTATGGAGCAAAAGAGTTATGTTCTCTTAACAGGTATTTAATAGAAAAACTCATGTTTTGTGTCTAAATGTCAGGATCATTTTTTGACACACCATTGTCAGCAGCTTTGCATTCTGAAAAGCAATCCCTTCTTTTCAAAGAACACTTTTCTGCATGAGCTCTTGTTTTCCAAAGGTATTAAGTAAATACAGAATCAGAGTTGCTATTATTCACATAAATGGTTATTTGTTTTGATTTTTTTTGCTCAGTCAAGTAAAACTTAGCTCACCTGTTTATTATAAGGATAGCCAAAACTGAAATGAGAAAGTCAACCAAATTATGACTCCCAATTATTTATGTCCTGTTTAAATTAGTCCACCCAATTTAAGATAGGGCTGAAAAGTGCACTTACAAATACTTTTACAAGAGTATTGCACTGTGGCCTGAGAAAGTAGGAGAAAGGAAGATTATAAAAATGAATCATTTTTAATTGCCTCTCCTTCCTGAAATAAAGTAGTTGGAGAAGAAAATTTGACTTCAGTTAAATATACCCTTTAAAGAAGCAGATTTAGGTATGTGTGAAATTCAGTTTTGATATCAATTTGATGAACTTGGATTTCTATGATTTATTAGTTGTTCGTAATGAATACAATGAATGTAAACCATTGTATAGGTCAATAGAGTAGTATTTACACAAACAGTGACTAAGGAGGCATTAGAAAATATGATGGAGTGTACATGATTTTGCCATTCCTTCTCCTATACATCTCCCCTGCCCCCTATTCATAAGAGTAGCTGTAATACCTCTTGTCAGATATTGGAGTACTGCTCAAAATGTATTAGAGCATTTTATTAATAATTTCAGTTTTTCAGTAACAATTACTTTTGTGAATTTGAGGGGCTCCATCCCCTTCTCTCCCTCTCTGTGTTTGCCTTTAATGACATAATTTATTTCCCCTAATTTACTCTCCCTTCACAAATTGAAATTGGTCAAAGGGTTACAAAACACAAACTGCTAGTTGTGACACGGGACAAAACAAACTCCTTAACAGCCTTTTTCAGATACGTACCTGCTTACTATTAGGGAAAATCCTTCCATATGGCAAAATACCATCACTGATGTGAAACCTTGTAGCACGCAGTTTACTTATTATTGGAAAAAGAATGTTTATATTTAAAAGATCTTCCACAACAATGCATATGTATTTAAATCATGCAAGGGATTATAAACTCTCCTTTGTGATTTTTTTTTTTTTTACCATAGTGGTGTATATACATATATATATATATGAAATCTTTATATGAAAACGCTTATCACAGATCACAAAAGGGTTTCATTATTTTCCCTGTTCTTATTTCTAGTGGTGTAATATTGGCTTCTACAGGATGAGTTGGCGTGGATTCTTTTTAATTTGGAATGCTTGCCTCCCTGCAGATATCAGTCCCCCAGCACAGGGGGTGGACCACAGGCAAGTGCAGAAGGAGCTGGGAGATGTCGTTGTGCGACTTCATACCCCAGTTGTCTTGACACCCACCACAGTACAGGTCACGTGGACGGTAAGTTCCCAAACGCTATAGCAAATGGTATGCTCTTCTGTTCTGTTAACAATAAAATGCCCTGCCCCCCAAAAAAAGCGAATGAAAAAACCAAACAGAAAATTTTTTTTAATTCTCACCTTTTAAAATCAAGCTGTTATCAATGACAATAAAGAAAAATATTCAATAGGTAGAGATTGATTACGGTATAAATGGCACCTTTTGTCTTCTGAATCTTTTAATAATGTTCTTTGAGATGTAAATACGATATCATAAAGTGCACAATTCAATATTTATTAATACATTTACCAAGTGGTGAAACTATCACCATAATCTGATTTTAGAACATTTTCACCACCCCCACATTAACCCCTTTGTTGATTAGCAGCCACTCCCCATTGCTCTACCCCAGCCTTGTGAAACCACTAATCTATTCAGTGCCTCTAGATTTGCCTATTTTGAACCTTTCATGTAAATAGAATCATACAAGATGTGGTTGTTTGCGTTTGGATTCCATCACTAAGTATTATGTTTTTAAAATTCATCTATGTGGTAGCTTGTATCCATGCTCCATTCCTTTTAAATACCACATAGTGTTCCATTGTATGGCTATATCACAACTTTTTATCCATTCACCAGTTGATGCATGTTGGATTATTTCTACTTTTTGGCTACGACGAATAATGGTGCTTTGAATATTTGTGTACAAGTCTTTGTGTGGACATATGTTTTCCGTTCTCTTGGACCTATAGCTAGGAGTTAAATTCCTGGATCATAGAGTAACTATCTGTTTAACAGTTTGAAGAACTTCCAACATGTTTTCCAAAATGTTTCTACCATTTTACATTCCCACCAGCAATATTTGAAGATTCTAATGTCTCCACATCCTTGACAACACTTGTTATTGTCTGTTTTTTTATTATCGCCATTTTAGTGAGTTTGAAGTGGTATCACATTCTGGTTTTGATTTACATTTCTACCAGCAATGTGGAGCATCTTTTCATGCGCTTATTGGCCA
Organism: Tamandua tetradactyla; assembly: GCF_023851605.1. Lineage (NCBI taxonomy): Eukaryota > Metazoa > Chordata > Mammalia > Pilosa > Myrmecophagidae > Tamandua > Tamandua tetradactyla. Next base: position 69,697,135 of record NC_135336.1, on the reverse strand, counting down.
TTTGTATACCTTCTTTAAACAAATGGTTATTCAAATCTTTGCCAATTTTTAAAATTTATTTTTAATTTTTTATTGTTTCTTTGCCCATTTTTAATTT